>NC_046291.1:14402500-14728750 GCF_004115265.2 Rhinolophus ferrumequinum | reverse complement strand
AATTAATGTAAGACCCGGTCTTATCTTACTATAATATAGTAACGGGTCTTATACAATATAATATAAGACCGGGTCTTACATTAATTTTTGCTCCAAAAGACGCATTAGAGCTGATGGTCCGGCTAAGTCTTATTTTTGGGGAAACACGGTATCATCAGAGTAACGTGGTTGTGGAAACCTGTTTGGCCTCTGTGATACACTTTCCCTTCTTCTTCTGCTAAGAGGATCTGTCTTTCCTGGAGGAAACCCATTCATTATGAGCCAGGTGGAGCCAACCCACCACCTGTAACAACAGCGATTGTCTAACCCAGTCAGAATACATATGCTTCAAACAAAATAATCGGTGAAGAATGGGCATAATATGCTACGAGACTTGCTAGAATCCTCAGCATAATGTTTCTGTAGGAACCATTAGAAAAATCTACTCTTTTTCTGAGACGGGTAAAGCGGAAAAGAGATGAGTAGGGAGCCATCGATTGCCATTCCTGACCACCTTTGGAGAGAAAATGTTAAAGAGGGAGAAAGAGACAGAGTCCCACTGACATTAGCAAATCCCAGGATCCAGCCATATCGGAAGGCATATCTACCCATACATGTCCCAGGGACATGGATTAGTAAGTCACTGGGTTTGTTTAAATAGGTTTGAGTTGGGTTGCCATCATGAAAAACTGAAAAAGACCCACATGATGAGAATCAGAGACCCAGGGAAAATGTGAGCAATGATAAGAAATATACCAGGAGCATCAGCTGCTGGCAAAAGTCACGGAAATGGACCTTGCTACAGAACAAAGGAAATGCTATGAGAAGAAAGGGGGCCGTGGCTGCCTGTAATCACTTGTCAGACGCCCCAGGAATGTCATGAAAATAACAAGAAACAGTGAGTGGCATTCCAGATGACCTGCCAAGGGTCCACCACAAAGAGTTGCTGTTGTTTTATTGCTTCTATGAGATTATACCTCTCAGACTGGGGAGATCTAGACAACTAGAGTTTATTATTATTGTTTACAAAACACTTTCTTTGATAGTTAACATTCTCAGAGAGGACTACAAGGTATGACTGTCATTCGTCGCGCATTTACTGAGTGCCAATTTCATTCTAGGCCTCTGTGAGGCAGGGGCTGGAGGGACAACCATAGGTTGCTGGCTTCCTTTAAAGTTTACCAAAATGACTGTCAGCATATCACATCCCTGAGCCTTCCCCGAAAACTTATAAAAGTGAAATCTGAGTGCCGGAGGTTGCTTTTGAGAGCATAAGATGACAAAAACCTAAAATGGTTCCCGAAGAATTCATAGGAAAGCAATGAGGTACCTTTGATTAATTTGGGCTGGCATGCGTATATGTGTTTTGTGGAGTACTATGTTTAGCATGGGCTGGAGGCATCAGCTGTTTCTCTCTCTTGCTCTCAATGTTGCCCTGCCTCACTTCCCATCCACCAGCAACATGGCTTTCCAAAATGGCAGCACAGAACAGCTTTCTTTCCTTAATGGAGAGATTGCCCTCTTCCTAACATGTATTATAATGAAAGGTTTTTGCTCAAACAAGAACACTAAGAATAATACATCATGCTTCACATGATGGCACGTGAATGTTTCCATGAGGAGCAGCACAAGTTGGAAGAGACACTATTTAAACCCCCCTCAAATCCCTTTCTTTCCATTGCCTCCAGATTTTCTGCCTGGAGCTACCACCCTGCATTGAATATGTGGCGATTTGACGTAGAATGTGCACCTGGCAGAGGGTTACAAAGCCAAGGGCAAAGGAAAAGGTGGGGAATGGAATGGGGAAGACATGGCAACTCCTTTGGGGATCAAACCCATGGTGATGCAGAAGGAAACACCTGGTGTTGAGAGATTAATTCTGCAGGAGAAAGTAGCACGTACGACTGGTACAGGATACCTATAAAAGGGGTATGAGTAACCTGTCTTCATCTGGATTTAACTTGTCTAACTAGGCCACTGTCTCTCCTCTCCTCAAAATCTTGTAATTTTCCACAATGTATTTATTGAAACACTCAAGAGAAATCCATTTGAAGCTCCTATTTGCAACCAGGAATGTGGTTCCTGGGGTAGCGTTGGGCATGTGACCAGCCACCTCAGAGGATGCGGGGGGAGGGGAACGGGGGAAACGCTCCCACCCCTCAGCACTCTGCAAAAGAGGAAAGAAGAAAAAGGTCTGAATGTCACTAAGTCCTCTCACCAGAGGACAAAGAACAGAGCTTCTCCGAGTTTCCTACGGGCATGCACACAGTTAATTTAAACACATTCAAATTAACAGACTGAAGGGTGCATTTCTCTCTGTTTTGGATAAAAACTAATTTAAATGTGGTGGTACCAGGCTGAGAGCACATTCCTACAATGAAGTAAACAAATGTTATTGCCTTCACTTAGAAAGTCTTGCCCAATTAGGTTGATTATAGTGATCACAGAGATGTATCCTGAATGCACAAGAAAGTAGTAATGCTCAGATTTGTTATATAATATTTATAGACTCTGCAGTAAAGCTTCAGACGAATTAAAATATACAATCTTGTATTTGCAGGGACGAGGGGAATGTGATCCACATGTTTGCTAAATCCAAGACACGGAGCCAACAAATTCCCTGACATTCACATTGATAAGAGCTTTTCGGAGAAACTGTAAACTCCTGCTGTAAAATGCTGTTTTAAACAACAGAGAAGCAGCTCCTCTCTGTCCCCTGAAAGTTTAACCCCACATCACAATTCAGTCTTTGCTTGACTTTAGAAACTGTCTCTATCATTTTCTCTTAAGTAGAACAACTTATGAAAGTATACACTAAATGCAAATTACCTATGTTACATCATATACAGTCTCACTATTTTATTAGCATATCCAGAGTGTTACTAGTGAGCTGATTTACTAAGATATTGCAGGATTAAATATGGATTTTATCCTGTTACTGTGATTATTAAAAGACATGTCAAGGTCACTAAAAATAAAATAATTTTTACAACCAGTCCTTATTTTAACCATAGAATCTATTCATATCACAACTGAGTTGATGAGAAAGAACGACATAATAAATGAGCAGTGGCGAGGCATGAGGAAATTTTGCGTGATGAATTTAACCTCTCTGGGCCCTAGTTTCCTCATGTGAAATGATAGAGTTATTGTAGGTGATTTCACAGGTTATTTTCCAGTCCTAACCACCTGCAATCTATGATTGTTGACACACTGATGCTACGGATGGTAGCCAGGTTGGGGGGCACCAAGTCTGAGAAGTATAAGCTGTGGCAAACACCGGTTCAGTATGATAGTCATTTGTAGTTATTTGAAAAGAAAAGTCATTTGTAAGACAAAATTGGAGGAGCTATGAATGAATGAAGTAGGGAAACATATGTATTCATATACATATACACATATCTATATGTGGATATAGAAAATGCTTGCATTTAAAATAAATTTTAGTGCAATTTCTTTTGCATGACATGTGACTTCAGGGAGATAACTCATTGTTTAGGGAGAACACCTCAGTGATCTATTTGGGTATAAAAACTAATCCTGACTGTGGAACAGAAGAGAACCGAGGGGACCTCCATCCCAATTCCATGCGCATCTCTGGACACCATCTAAAAATGGGAGAAAGGAACTGGCATCGATAGAAATGGCTTCCTGGCCACCCTTGCAAAGTTGATTTCTGTGCTCCCTTTTCTAGCTGTGTGAACTGGGGCAAATGCTTTAGCTTTTCTGAACCTCAGCTCCTCAAAGCTATGGCTGTGATTATTCCAGATGTTTTTGTCTTAGTCTGTGATGGTACCTACCTGGCCTTTCACCTTACTGTGAGTTATGAAGGTGGGAAGATTCACCTGTGTGAACTCAGAAGCACCCACGCGCTGAGACCACAGGTGAAGCCAGACCATGAAACAACTTTTGGTTTCTCAAGAAGATAGAACATAAGAAGAAACAGGTAGAATATGGGAAGCCACCCATTTGAATAGCATTTGGCTCAATATCAGATTTCCTTTTGTTGATGGCATCCGTCATTGACTTATTGTCTTGCATTCCAACATGGAGCTGGATCACTAACAGATTGCAGGGTTCTGACACTGGTATCAATACAGTTTGTCAGTTCAGTCATTCCTCCCTTCATTCAATAACCATCCACAAGCTGCCAGACTTTGGGAATATGGTCAGGATAATGCATAGACCATGTGCTAGAAATGTGCCAAGTCTAGTATACCCAGGACCCAACTTGAATTTCAAATGCGTGTGAACCACTGGAGAACTTGATAAAATGTACATTTCGGGACATCTTCCCTAGAGATTTTGATTAAGTAGGAAGCCAAATTTTTTGTATTTTTATCAGGTTTTCCAGGTAACTCTGCTGTTGGTTATCTGAAGATTTTGAGAAATTCTGACCTACTATATGTTCTCCCTTATCTATGGCTCAAGAACACCGGCAATGGTATCCAGTCCTTTCCAGGACTACTGCTCCACCTGCCTTCATTCTGCCCAGGCTCTTTCCAGCTTTGCCCTTTTCTGTGCACACCCCTCAAGCTGCCCATAGGTTGGCCCTGAGCATTCACACAAAATAACACAAAGAGTAAATATGTGGGCTACTCACATACACGAAATGGACTACAGGGCTTTTGGTGAATGTATACAACTAAACCTGTGACACATCACAGCACAGAGTGAAGTGGAGATTTAAGTAGCAATCTGATGAATTTAATCATTGTGGTCCATTCACTTAGGTAAGACTGGCCCCAATGTATGAGTATTTCAGAGAACTTTATCGAGACTTGAATAGGACCTTTACAAAAATAAAACCACCTCTAGTTGCTGTCACTTTGTATAGTCATTTTGTACATCCAAGCCACCACTAGTGTTATTTGGGAGCCACTAGTATACCAGTATTTATGCAAAACACAGAGAGATCTAGATTCTGTCAGCTTAAGAAGAAACTGCCAAACTAAATGTTTCATGGTAGATAAAGAATTTTAAAATATATATAATGAGTTAGAGAAGCTAAGATAAAAGATCAGATGATCAGGTTAATCAGATTGATGCCAGATTTTGAATGGAAATAATCAGTGGATCAATACATCCACAAACCTGCATTAAGCACATGCACGGGAATGTGTATGTACACGCACCTAAGTAAACTATCCCATGGGTAGGAAAGCACAGCTGGAAAAGAAATTAGAAAAACATTTCTGATCTTTGGGTATTTTGTTTGATTCATTTCTCTCCATAATTGTAAAATGCACATGGGAGTAAAATTTATGGTCCCCATGCAATAGAAAAGCATAATCTCAAGTTAGGGAAATGATGGGACCAACTGCTGGTTTCTAAAATGTGGTTAGGACGTGTATTTAAAGAGGACCCTATCAGGCCTTTATTCTATGAAATAGCTAGACAAATAAATCTGAGGCATCTGAGGGTAATGGCATCTTGAGAGATAATGGATATTCAATCTGGGAGATGGGAAAGAGATAAATCCTTGGCTAGGGTATGTTTAAAAAAGAAAAAAAAGAAAAAAGAAATTCAGACTGCCTGTTAAACTGCTGGATAGACTAGTCCCTATAAATTTTCAAAGGAGTGTCCTGGGTTTCATCCAGGAGGTTACTGCAAATGAGATGCACACTGCTAAAGCTCTCCGCAGTTCTTGAGAAATTTTAGGGCCATTTCATGTAACGTACACCTGATGCCTGTGGTTAATCACCAGTAGTTCTTGGCAGAACACAATCTTTAATACTCTTAAAGCGAACCCAAGAAGGAGTGGAAAAATTTCCACTGGATATTTTAATTCAAAGATGAGGTAGATTCCTAATCTTGCCCCCTATTAGTTATTTTCCAAATGTTAAAAGGCAAATTAGAGGTAATTCTGATTAGCATTTTTGTTTGCTTCCAGGTAGATTGTATTTCACTGATGCCTTTTGCTGAGAGCAACCATTGTCAACTCACAGGACACAGGGATTCAGTGTGATACATTGAATGATTTTTAGAACATTTATCACCAATATCACTACCTTTTGGACAACATCTCACATTTATAGAAAAGCAAGTTTTTCATAATTGTCCCCCCACAAAACAATATTTTTGCTAGTCGTACAAGGATGAGAAGAGGGAGACAGCATGAAATGTGTTATTTTCCACTTTATAGTTGATAGATAGAGTAAATGCAAAAAGCATTATTTTCCTCCCCATGTCCGTGCTCTTTGTATCAATGTGACTTGGCTCTTCCTCTCACTAAGAGATGGCATCTATTTCCCCATTTCTTGATTCTTGGCTGATCTTGTGACTTGCTTTGTCTCAAATGAATATGGTTAGAATAGTAGTTTGGAGCCTAGGTCTCATGAGGTTTCTCCCTCTTCCTCTTGGTCTCCTGACTCTGCCTTCAAATTAAGTCATGATTTTTTGGTGAGAGGATGGGAAACCAAATCAAAGAGATTCCACCTGCCTGTCTCAACCAACATCTTCCTAGATGAGGCTATCAGCAGTTGACCTCTAAGGATGTCAGAGAGCCCAGCCAATATCAACAGAAGCTCTATCTGATCTGTTGCTGAGTGCAAACCCAGAACCACCCAGTTGGCTTGTAGATTCAGGGACAGTGAGAAATGCTTATTGTTTTAAGCCACAGAATTTTAGGGTTTTTATTTTTTTTGGAGGGGGGTAAGCAATAGTTCATTGATATAGTTAGTTACATTAAAAAATAAGTAAATCAATGGAAAGAAACAATATGATTTTCTTTCCTCAAGAAGCAAAAACGTTTATTCTGTGTTTTCACACTACCCATCATATGTGGTGAGGGCCAGTATCTGTGCTCTCTTAGCGTTGGATATGGGAAGTACCCACGATGACGACAATGACATTGAAAAATTACAAGCGAAAAAAGTCCGAAAGGAATGTGGGTGGGGGGTTATGCAATTGGGAGAAAATTGTGTATGCCTAATGATATTTTCTAAAAGGACTTTCAAATCGGTACTATACATTCAAGCCATGCATCTCATTAGGCTATACATTTCATTAGGCTATAAGCTTCATTAGACACTTGAATCAAGAATCTCATTACACACTCCAGACACACATCTCATTATGCCATGCATCTCATTAAGCTCCCAGCCAGGAACAGATGTAAAATAGACAAATTTCAGCAAGGCTTTGATTCCAGCCCACATGGCATTCTCATCAACAGCAGAGCAAGAGTGGACCAACAATTGGGTGATTTTTGAATGACACTTGACAAAGAGGAACCAGTTCAACCAGGCGCTATTAAATTACCAAGGAGAAAAAATAGCTTCGTGTCAAATTCCACTTTGCTGTCCACTCTAGGAATGTGTCCCTACTGTCAATCAGGAATCACCTATCAGTGAAGAGCCGGAGATGGGGTGGAAGAGGGCGTGCCTCTGTAACAGTGCCATCATCTGTCATGAGGCAGACATTCAACAAAGGGTAGCATCAATGTCACCTTGAGTTTGGCTTCAGCAATTCTATCTGTTCTGTGTCCCCAGCCTTAATCAGTTGTTTGGCATCTTCATGGATGGGTGCCCTAATGATGTTCCTGGTTAAACAATACTTCTTTTTTCACAGATGATAAAAACCCAACTCACACGACTTTAAGATTAGAATATATTGAGGAGCCCAAAGGTGTGGCTGACTTCAAGCCAAACTATCCAAAGGCAGAAACAACATCACTAGGACACAGATGTCTCCCTATCTCTCAGTTCTGTTATGTGTTGGGTTGGTTTCGTGCTTAGCACCTTCCTCATGAGATGGTTGCAGGCGACTCTAAGCTTTCATCATTCTCACAGCTATCAATTACAGCAAAAGATAATGTCCTTCGGAAGAGACGACCCAATCCCAGGAGATGACTCTCATTGGTGAATTTGGGTCAAATGACCATTCAGAAACCAATCTCTTTGTACCAGGTGGATGAAAGAATCTGAGTTTCCAGCCCTGGATCATAGGACCTCTCCTAAATATAGTCATGGACTGAAAATGGAAGGAGGGCTGGACACCAAGGGATGCTAAATAGACAAAAATAACCCATGTCTATTTCTGCTGTTCTGTCCTGCAGATACTTACAGCTCTGGTAGGGATTGTACAATATATATGCACTCTGAGAACTTGGGGGTCTCTCCTTGGTCACCAGGGAAATGCTTGTCATTAATATTCTAATAAGTAACATCTCTGAAGCAATTCAGGGGCTAGAGAAGTACCACAGATGTTTCTTATGCTTTTGTGTTGCCACAAAATAATTATTATTAATCTGAGGAATTTGTCAAGAACGAGTAAGCCACCTATAGATATGAGTTCTATGTACCACCAATTCCTGTTTTTACTGGCTAAAATATTCTTACCACTGACTCATGGCTCAATGTCTTTAGAAAGTAAAATGAGGGAACATTAAAAAAAAGAGGGGAGAAAATAGAGTTTAATTCCACACTCAGATGCAAATAACATGGTAAGTCCCTTCTTGAGAATAAGTTTTGGGAAAGAAAAAGTAAAGGAGAGTCCTCAGAACACCAGATATTTGGTAAGAATAGAAGAACAAGTAAGAAGATATGGAATGAAGGATAGGGGACAGTGGGGAGTAGAGAAGATCAGGCTGTACTGAAGGCAAAATTCTTCAGATTCATGGTTTGCCTTGGGCTATGCTCACGTACAACTGTGCAACTCTGCATAAATAAAACCTTAATCTGAAAGGATAATTATTTGGGTAGATAGCACTATGAACTGAACCAGTTCCAGTTATGGAAGAATATTTTCACTGGGCCTTTCTAGACAGTGTTACTCTGAAAAGACTGGGTGCCAATACAGTCTTGACCTTAAGAGTCCTTGAGAAGCGCCTTGCCTGTGAAAACATTGCAGTTTAAGAATTCCTTCCGCATTCCTTTCAGATGAAGTGCTGTATCACTGATTGTCCCAAGCAGACAAAGCGGTTTCCTTTTCCAGCTTAGCAGAACTTTTTTTTTTTTTCTCTTTCTCTAAAAAATCATTTAGCTGGAAGATGTTAGAGCAGAACAGAGGTTGGAGTAACTGCTATGGGTCAAATTCTAACTTCATGTAGTAATGGACTCCCTCTGGTACTACATTTCACTTAAACCAAAGGAATGAACTATATTTCATTTGCAGTTGATTTTTACCGTAAGAACACCCTAGAACTAGAGGAATTTGATACGTTCATGTTAGTGAAAGCAGCAAAGTTCTCACACACTTAAAACTCTCATCAAGTCTTATTTATTAAAAAATAATAAGCACAGCACTAATGAAGTACAACTGATAATATTTTTAAATGACCCTTCTTTACCCTTTGTGTGTATGGCTTGTCTTTGAGCTTCTTTGTTTTCAGTCTTTCAATTAAAATGCTTGGGTCCTCATCAACCCATTCCTGGACAACTAGTAAATATTGAGCTTTCTCACTCTTTCTTGACTTTTGGAAACCTATTCTCCTTCCATCTACTCTCCACCTGCAGGTGGTTAAGAGAGAGTTCTGTGTAGTTAAAAATAAAGGATACATGCACCAAATTGACACTCTACCTCAGATTCAGAATCAGAAGCAAGCTATCTTCCCCTTTTTGTCTTATAAGTGTAATCTTAAAACCACAGACTGAGATTGTAATTACAGGGTACAGGGCAAAGTCAATTCATTTGCCTGTGAGATTTGTCCCCAACAGTCCTTGAATGCAATGACACAATTGTAAAAGTCCATGCATCCCAGACTGCCTCTTCACTTCCAGCTTTCTGAACAATATGGAGGTGGGCTTTGCAATGGGTATCAATGAGGGTAACAAGACAGCTCATTGTCCCATTTCCAAATAATACTGAGATCATTCTTTTTTTTAAATATTTAAAAAATTTGCCGTAAATACACTTAACATGAAATCTATCTTCTTAACATTTTAAGTGCACAATACATCACTGTTGATGATAAGTATAATGCTGTAAGGCGATGTTTCTTTTTTTTTCCCCTTACCATCTTCTTTACAGCCGGAACAAAAAAGTAAAGAAAAGATAAAAAACTAGGCAACCAATCAATTTCAAGACAATAGTGAGAGACAAAGAGGTCTTGGTGACTGGCTGTCAATCTTATGTCTCTCAGGAGAGACTATTAGCCCAGAATACATTCACCTGCGGTCCATGTGGCTCAAAAAAAAAAAAAAAAAAAAAAACCGATGAGAGCCTTTAATGGAAAAATACACACCGTCAGGGTGTGGGGTCCTGTACCTATGCAATGTCTTTGCTCTTCACACAATCCCGGGGTCACACTTTCCTGTTTCCATTTTGTTTTGAAACTCTTGGCTGTTGGATTTCATTTTACATAAACTATAAATAATATTTAGATATGCAAAGCCAGAAGGATTTGCTCACTTGGCTAAGGTGGTAGCATATGTAGACTTCAAAAAAAAAGGCGTTGTGACCTTTGGGTGAACAGTAGAACTTAAAATGCTATTGTTACAATGTGGCATGAGGGAAGCATGATTTAAATGTAAATCTTTTATCTCCAAAACCATAAAAGACTATGCCTCGGAGGTATGAGAAAATGTAAGCTCTAATGTGGAGCATATAAAAAAAAATTAAAACATTTAGTACAGCACCAAATCTGCTTTTCTGAACTGCATTTTGCTCATAAAATACTTAGAGTCTATAGTATTTTATTTATGTTTAAAACGAGCTGTTCTTTAACCATTTCATCCCTGGCTCCTTGGCCTCTGCTTCTAAAACTTAAGACATCGGGGCTCCTTTTGCCCCATGCCTCTTCTCCTTCTCCTGACCCCCAAGCTCCTATGGTGCCTTTCAGCCTGCCAAGCAAATATCCATGGAAGCAGATCTGCCCCCTGGAAACTCTCCAGCCTGGTTGCCCCGTCTGTGAGCTACATAGATAGCAAGGAAGGACAGTGTCAATACCGAAGGTCGTATCTCCATTTTCACTTCCATTGAGCAGCTCCATGGCTGGGAGAGAGAAGAAAGAAGATTCTGTAATTTTGACCAAGCCATGGGTAGGACTGGGTTTATGACAGGTTTTTATATGGGCCACAGATTGGACACAGTTGGAACTCAGGATCCTGCCCAGATTCTGCTCACCGTTTTCCATATGGCTTTGTCGATGCCGATTGTACCTTTCCAAGCCCAAGTACACGCTCCCTTATAGGAGTATCCTATCATTCCCTTGTGTTTTCATCACTTGCCACTGTATCTACTCCTCCTGGCACCAGTTTCCCAGACTTTTTCTTCACTATTGTTTGAGGACCAGGCAGATAGCTTCTTTCCTTGACACCAAAAGAAATGGATGTCTTGTGCAACCGTAAGTGGGGTATTCATTTTATTAGGTTGGTGCAAAAGTAACTGAAGTTTAAATGGTTAAAAATAATTGCAAAACCACAATTATTTTTGCACCAACCTAATATTTGGGGCCAAGTTCTTGGGGAGAAATTTGAATTAAGAACCAAGTCTTTTGTGTTCTCAGAACTGCCACAAAATAGATACTTGATAAATTTGTTCAGTGAGTGAATGAATGTATTTCACATACTTCTGAATTTTTGATTTACTTGAACCCTTTACATAACCTGAAGTATGCATACCATATTTTCTAAATATTACTTGTTTCTTCTACCTGAGATCCTCTTGGAACCCTACACCTTCGTCCAGCTTCCCCCATATCCCAGGTTGGAATTGGTCTCCTCTTATAAACTCTCACTTCACCCAATGGTTTCTTTCTTAGCCCTACCACAACTAATTAAATGATGATGTGCATAACTGACCTATTCCTTAACCCAAATATTAATATTTCATAAGAAACACAGGTTAGTGACAAACTTCCATGGAACTCAATCCCCTTCCCCCCAAAAAAGTCTTTCACATCCCAAAATCACTTTGCACTCTGAAAGATACTAACCAAGTTTATCTCCTCAAAATTTTCATGGAATAATAATTTCTGTAGAAATCTGCATATGCCATCTTACTTGGTTCAGCCATAGCAAACTTATAGAAAGATGAGACCCCTCCAGGGATACAATGAATGTTCCCACAATATGAAATTGTGATGCTTGGCCAGCAGATCACACATCTGAGGATTCATCAAAGCATTGCAAGCCATGGTCGTTATTCTCTTCAACACCAATGCCCTTCCTGACTGATGGAGAAATGAAGGCAAAATGTCGCACAAGCAATTAGGAGCTACAATGCAGAGTATGACCAAACTTCTAGGAAAATCTATTAACATAACCATCATCCAAGTCAATGCTCCAACTACAGAGACTGAAGATGAAATTGAAAGCTTTTTTGCAAGTACCCAAGAAGAAATTGATCACACACCAAAACAACACATGCTGTGAATTACAGGTGATGATTGGGATGCAAAAGTAGGAAATAAAGCAAAACTGAATGTCATTGAAAACTTGGACTAGGGGTCAGAAAGGAAGTAGAAGATCTACTGATTTCTGTGAAACCAACAACTTGCTCATCACAAACACGTGCTTCAAACAAACAGATGACTATACATGGATATCACCAGATGGCCAATGTAGAAATCAAATACACTATGTAATGGGAAGCAGGAGATGGAGAAGCTGTATTCTCTCTGCCAAAACAAGACCAGGAGTAGATTGTGGTACTGACCACAAACTGTTAATATCGAACATTAGAGTAAAGAAAGTTGAAGAAGAGCACCAAAAGGATTGTAGTGCCCAAATATAACATAAATAATTCCTGATGGATTTAAAGTTCACATAAAAAACAAATTTGCACTGTTAAACTTAATTGATCAAGAATCAGAAGAACCGTGGACTACAACTAGAAATGCTTTTAAGGAAGAATACGAAAATACAATGCTGGAAGTACAAAGGAAAGAAAAATCAAGAAAGATGACAGAGAAACACTGAAAATTGTTAAAGACAGGTGAGAGGCAAAAGTAAAAGGTGACAAAAACAAGGTTACTATTCTGAATGTCGTTTTTCCATGACTATCACGCAAAGATAAGGAGAACCATGTAAGGAGAAAGAAGAGATCAATAACCACCACCACCATATGAAAGAGATCTTTACGAGAAGATTCAAGAAATAAAGGAAGATTCAAACGTAGACTAGAAATGCTAAACAACCAACAAAGAAGCTCATTATCTAACCAGATGAATATAAAGGGAAGGTGGAAATAGTGTATTGAAAATCTGTACAGAAGAGACAAAAGAATGATAAATACCTTTGAAGAAGACTCCTATGAGGAAGAATCTGTGATTCTAGAACGTAAAGTGAAAGCCGCCATGAAAATATTGGGGATATATAAATTAATCATCAGGGATAGGTTTGATTCAGATAGAATTATTTCAGGCCACAGAGACTGAATTTATCAAGATTCTAACAAAAATATATGTCAACAAATATAGAAAACTAAACAATGGCCAAAGCCTGGAAACATTCACTATACACCCCGGTCTCCAAGAAAGGAAATGCTAAGGAGTACAATAACTATACTCCTCATTGTTCTTATTTCCCACACAAGTACAGTGATGCTCACTGTGATGCAACAAATGTTTCCACCTTATAGGGGCAAGAAATGCCAGATGTTCAAGCTGGATTTGGACAAGTAACAGGTACTTGAGATCTAATTGTGAGCATTTGTTGGATACTGGATTGCTCCAGCGAATTTCAGGGGAAGACTAGACTACAGTAAAGCCTTTGTGTGGCCCATGAAAAGCTTTGGGTTGCTCTGAAAGAAATGGGGTACCTCAGCACTTGACCATCCTTATGCATACGCTCTACTGTGGACCAGAAGCCACCGTCAACACAGAATATGGAGACAAAGGATGGTTTCCTATAGATGTCAGACAAGAGTGCATTTTATTTCCCTATGTGTTTAATCTGTACACGGATCACACACAAAAAACTGGGCTATATTCAGAGAGGAAGGAGGAGAAAAATTGGTGGAAGAATAATCAATAACTTAAGCTATGCAAAGGACACCATGATCTTACTGGCAGAAAGTAGCAATAATTTGAAATGATTTCTGATGAAAGATGAAGTGCCATCCCCCAAAATACATTTGAACATGAAGCAGACGTAAATAATGACTACAGCAGATATATACAGCTTTAATATAGACAACGAAGATATCAACATTGTTAAGAGTTTGCTTATCTTGTTTCAGTCATCAATTCAGATGGAGACCACAGCCAAGAAATCAGGAGAAGGCTGAGACGCAAAAGGGCAGAAATGGGGGAAGTAGGAATCATCACTAAAAACAAAGACGCATCATTAGAGATCAAGGCTAAAATCATCTGTATGTCATACCTCCAATTACTATGTACTGATGTGTAAGTTGGAGAGTGAGGAAGACTGAGAGCAAAAATAATTAATTCATTTCAAATATGGTGTTGGAGGAGAGCTCTACAGATACCCTGGACCACCAGAAAGGCCAGCAGTGGGGTCCTAGAGAAAATTAAGCCTGAAGTATCATGGGAGGAAAAAATGACCAAACTGAAACTGCCTTCCTTTGGGCATATCATGAGAATGTCGGATTCTTTAGAAAAGGCAACAGTGCTGGAAAACACAGAAGGCAGCAGGAAAAAGGAAGACCAAATAGGAGATGGATTGACTCTGTAAAGGAGCCATTGGCACGAGTCTACAGGAGCTGAGCAGGGCTGTTGAGGACATTGCGATGTCACTCATTCATAGAGTCGCCAGGAGTTGGAGCCAACTCAGTGGCATGGAACACACATAACTGAATATTTGTTGTTTTTCAGCTAGACTGTAAGCCCATGAGAGCAAAACTCATATATATCTTATTCCAAAACAATGGTTGACATATAGAAAGCATAATATTATATTCATCAGATGAAAGATGAAGAATCGATGATTTTCAAGGGGTGTCTGTGTGTGTGTGTGTGTGTGTGTGTGTGTGTGTGTGTATGTATGTGTTTTCCTGGTTTGTCTAAGACATCTTTAGTTACTCCTTTGAAATTCCCCTTAAATTTTCCCCCAAGTCCCCACTACTGGCTCTGAATATCTTTCTCTGCTCGGTGTTCTTCATGGCTCTACTTAAAACGCTTTATTGGGATGTTATACCATAACATTCACACACACAAATTCAGGATGACCTCAATACATTCCCTGTATATATTCTTGTCCACCCATAAAAGTTTCCCCTGCATTCTATCCTCATGACAATTCAACATAGCCCAGAAGTTTTCCCTTATCCCTAGCATACACAATAATAGATGTATCGCAGTGATCCTATCACTTTCCACTGTGAGACCATAAACGCTGTGAGGTAGGCACTGCCATTGAATTCTGCAGTTAAGGAAACTCAGGTTCCCTAATACACAGTGGAACAGTCATTGACTCAAGAGCCATATTCAAGAGCCTCTTGGGTCCAACACCATCATTTCTTCCTATAGTCCTTTTATTCCCTTTTCTTTTCTTTTTTTTCTGTTCAAGTAATCACAGTCTTGAACCGGATCCCGATTATTCCCAATTGGGACTAAGAAATGTTTTCATTTCTTGAATGCTTTCTTTTAAATCTGTCTTTTTCATTTCTTCTGTCATTGTATCTAAATAATAGTCATCCCTAGAGCTTTAAAAAGTCCACATCTTTAAAGAGGAAATTCTAAATCCTTTAAAGAGAAATTTTAAAAGAGGAAATTCCCCAAACACTGAACAAAAGTGGTTTTTCTTAAAAAATATAATTAATAGATAACAATATCCTTAATATCAAAGTGTATACAATAAATATAGACAATTTGAAGTTTATAATTGAAAAAAAGGTGACTACAGATATTTGATAAAATGAGAAATATGGTAGGCCAGTAAGCATTAAAAAATATTCCTAGTCACTAGCAATTAGAGAAATTAAAATAAAATAAGAGACTAATAATTTTTTAATGATCAGAGTTAATGTTCACAATGTGTCATGTGTACTTTCCTAGATTTTTAGTCAGATGGCCACCACTTTCAGCAACTCATATCAACAGTGACAAAAAATGCCTGTGTCTAATAACCTAATAATTCATAATTCTCCTATTAGGAATCTAGCCTAAAGGGATCATCATAAATTCAAATAAAGTGTCACATGTACAGATGTTCTTCACTATGCTGGATTGGATCCTAGATTGAAAAAAAAAAAAAAAAGAATCTGAAAATGAAGTATGGATTACATGATGGCATTATATCAATATTAAATTTCAAAATTTTGAAAATTAGTCTGTGACTATGTGAAAGTTGTTGTTTTTAGGAACTATGTACTGAAGTTTTTAGAGATCAAAGGATAGTTTACTCTCAAATAGTTCAAAAAAAAATGTATGCATATGTGTGTGTGTGTGTGTGAGCTAGAGAGAGAGAGAGAGAGAGAGAGAGAGAGAGAGAGAGAGAGAGAGAGAGAATAATAAAGCTGAGTAAAAGCTATACAGGGAATTCCTTGTAATATTTTTGCAACTTTTTCTGTAAGTTTGAAGTTATATCAAAGTAAAAGTAACAAAGCATGTTCTTCACTGTGTTATTTATGAAAGTGAGAAAAAATGGAAACAAACTACATGTTAAAAATCGGAGAAAGGCTAATTAAATGATGATGGAAAATAATGAAGACATTACAATTGTTTATAAAAATTGTTAGGAAAATGAAAGAGTGCTTACAGTATATAGCAAAATGAAAAAATCTGAATAAAAATTTTAAATACAACGTGGTATTAGCTATGCAAAAACAATATAAATTATTGTCAATGGAATTACTGGTGATTTTGTATTTTTTGTTATACTGTTTCTTGTTTACTATGTACTTAAAATGATAAGCATGTATTGATTTTATTAAAAAAGGAAAACATTTCAATTCCTTGTCTTCATTTTCTGTTTTTATTATCTATTTATTTGCTAGAAAAGAATAAATTGTCTACCTTGTCCCATTAAACCCTTCACAGGAATAGCAAATCAGGATCCAATGAGATAATAAAAGCTTGTGTCTGGAAGTTGTCAGTCTGCTTTTCAGATGCTTATCCACATCTATGCTCTCTATTTACATTGCAAACTTCCAATGTAGAGAAGCAAGCATTTGTTACTACTTTGTAATAGCACAGAGTCACATGCAATAATCTGCTTTTTGATAATGATGTTTTCCATTCTGGACCCTTGGTGTGTAAACTTTTGGAGCACTAACTTGGAGGCCAGGAAAACTCCAGTTTTAAACTTGACTCCTAACTAACCACAATGACCTTGAGGAAATTTCTAAATAGTCCTGAGCTTTAGTTTCCTCACCCGTGACATTGGAATGTTAGTACTTACCTTACAGAGTAGCTGTAAAGATTAAATGGGATAACATGTATAGAGGGGGTTGCCTACTACACTCCCAATATAGGAGACATTAGTTCACTGTTGATATTATCTCTTAATTTTTCACATCCTGGTAGGTTGACACAAGAGTTCACCTCTCACAGATGATGAAAAAAACTGAAGCTCCCAGGCCTGTACAGGCACCTGTTCTCTTGACTCAGTCATTAAAGAGAACACAAAGGAGGGCAAATTAGACTATCATTTCAATACCCTTGAGATTTCAACAAGCCACGTCTTTCTTGAAATTCGAAACCGTATGTCCACCTCTAAAAAAGAATGCTCCTGTGCCTTTCTTAATGATAAGGCAATAAAGAAATTCCACAAAACCAACCAAAGTATCTTTTTTTTCCTTCCCTATAATGCCACTCATAGAGGAGTTCACTTGCTGAAAATCTCCTCCTTATAGACTCAAGTCTTCATGGCACACAGTTGTTTCCTCCAGTGTTATATGTCAGTCCACCACATTTCCTGCCCAAACAGCACAGGCTCACTGCTGAGTAAGCCACGATGGGGTGGGCAGAGGGCCGTGGACAGACCTCAGTGTCTTAAGACCCCTTCCTTCCCCTGCAGCATCATGCTGTTCCTTTTGCAAAAGTCACCAGGGGGAGGCTGAGAGGGTCTGGAAAGGATAAGAATTGAAGGACCCAAAATGTAAAAATTGTAAGCCCTTTGACGTGTATGAATTTCTTCCTGCAAAAGAATAAAATGAACTCATAATGTTTTTTAAACAAGAAATTGTCTAACCATTCAGCCTGCAGGAAGGCATGAAGAATGTGTAGACTGCTAAAGGAAGATGAGGTCCCTTTTCGTTTTTTATTATTGCCATCTCCTCAAAAGAAAATGACTTTCGTAAACAATCTGTTCAGTAGATCAGCCCAGTGCAGACCCATCCACAATTGGGTCTGGAAATCAAATTGTTCTAGGACAGAAGCAGGGCAGCCAAACAACTTTTGTGGTGAGGACAGTGACAAGATTGGGGTTCCTAAGGACAGACTGTGTCCCCAGCTGCCAGGACCCTCCTACCTACCCGGAAACAAAGCCCTTTCCTCGCATCCCGGTCTCCCCTCACAAGTCCGCTTTCCTGTCCTGTCACAGAGCTCAGCTGACAGTCTATAAATCCCCTGTAAATATTAGCTAACAGCAAAGATGTACTCTCCCCAAGGGCATTTGCATGTAAGAATAAATAAGCTTTCCTGTTCCCAGGAAATGAAGCTATGATGACGGAGTCATTAGCACTGAGTTTGAGATTTAAAATCAGTGTTCATTCATTCCATGAACTTTATTCTAGATGTGTACATAGGCTCCAAATCGCAAAGAACTTTGAAGATTTTTTTTCTCTAGTGAGAAGAAGCTTATCATCTGGTCAGAAAGTATTTTATCTAGTGATAAAATACCCTATAAGGTATCTTCAGTAGAGGTCTGCTTGAGGTTGTACGTAGTACAGAATAAGGGCACCTGAGATGGGTCATGAAGCATGCTTGAGTTAGGAGAGAGTGCTGTCACTTGATTTTCACATCTCCTGTGGGCAGTATTGGCAGCCTGAGGTAAGTGTTATATCCATTTTCCAGGTGAGTATGTTGAGAACAGAGAAATTTATTGACCTAGCCAGGGCAAAACAGCCAGCAATGGTGGAGCCACGATTGCCCAAACACAGACTTCTGAGGGACCCATTGTGTGCTCAGCCCACCTCCTTTCCTATTTGGCTGTTTATATACTAATGACAGAATTCAGTCTTCCTAGGAGCAGGACCAATCAACTTAGCATAAGTGACCTCTAAATTTTCACGGAAAATCTAAATGAAATCACCATAAAGTGAAACATGTACTAAGCTTTCTCCTTCCAGGAAAGAATGGGAAGTGAGATATGGAACGAATACTGCTTTAAACTAGTCTGGCAGTCAGAAAGAACACTGGGTAGCTTAATTACCAAACCTAGCCCTAATTCAGGAGAAAACCAACCACTGACTTCTTAAAAAAAAAACAAAAAACAAAAAACACTGACATATAAGTGATGCTTAAAAAGTATAAATAAAAGTGAAAATAAAAGTAATGCTTTTTCATTATTTCAATTGTAAAGAAAAGAAAAATCATTCTTAAAAGATTAGGTGAAGGAGTCTGATTTTGCCAGAGCCGATAGAAGAAGATCTGGATGCTATCTTCATTCTTTAAAGCTCTCGACAGTCCATTCATTTAATCATGTAACAAATGCTTGAAGCTTGTGACGATCAGGCACAGCCTGATCAAGGCACAGCCACCCTTGATACAAAGCTTAATGCCACAACAGTCTTGCAATCTTGGTGGCAGACACAGACAGGGAAAAGACAACTTCAAGTTCAGTGTGATTAAGTACAATCGGGACACATGACGGGTCACCTCATCCAGACCTGGGAGCATGGAGCAAAGTGGGCTGCCCAGGAAAGTGAAGAGGGGACATTGGGGTGACACCGATGTAGCAGGTGGCCAGGTGCAGAGAGAGCCAAGAAGTTTCTGGGCACAGGGAGCAGCAGCAGGAACAGTAGGGGCTCTGGGGGGAATTGCGAGGAGCTTGGGGGAGGGGCAAGGAGAGGTGAGGGAAGAAGGGGAAACTGAGGCCAGTAAAACAAGCACAGTTAGAACTTTGGGTTTTTGTGTTTTTTTGAGGAAAATGAGGAGCCACTGAAAATTTTGGAGTAGATAGTCAGCAGTTCATATTTTTATTTTAGACAGATTCCATTGAGGCATCAAGGAGGATAACAAAAAATGACACACCTGACTATAATGGGGAAAAATTCACACAACCGTTTTATTGTTTTTTTTTTTTTTTTTGAGGGAGAACATGTAAGAGAAAAGGTTGAATTGCACTAGCTAGAATAAGACCTCATTAATTTATACCCTGTTATAAGAAAGCTGGTCTGATTCAACTTCGGTCTAAGTAACATTTACCTTTGCATTGTTGCAAAATGTTTTTAAAAAAGTATTTCTAGCAAAATAATAGGATGTAAACAAGATTGCTGTGAGATTGTTTTTAAAGAACAAACTCTTTTCCTGGTTTTGTTGAACTAATGAAGTATCCATTTAACGTATCAAAAATGTCCTTGGATAATTACAAATGAGTATTATTTATTCATTAAATCAGAACTGGCAGTTCAGGGATCTTAAAATTGTAAAAATGCATTTTTTCTAAAAAAAAAGAAAAAGAAAAAAAACCCTAACATTTCAGTAATTTAGACTGGCCTCTCTCCAATATGAGGATTTATTCCACAAGCTTTAACTGCTTTGCTTATGACATTAGCAAGCAATTTTGGAATTGTGCAATCAAAATCTAAATAGATCCTAATAGCCCCAAAGAATTAATATGTCTGCTACAATGTGAGCAATTTATTCCCTTCACACCAGTAGATTCTGGTTCAGTGATTATTAAATTCTGGATTATTTGTAGGAAAAACATTAGATGAACAAAGTCGTCTTTTAGATTTGCCTTTTTTTGTTTGATTTTGTTTATTTTCATTGGGTCTCTTCCATCGATAGTAAATCATTCATTTCTCAAATATTGGACAGCTATGTGCCAGACACTGTGCTATTCATTGCAAGGTCCTAGGTGACGAGGACTCGGCTTCTGCCTTCAAAGGGATCACCATCTGGGGAGGGATATTGGGATATAAACAACCCCCTATTAAATGATGCAATAAATCCCACAGTGGGAGTTTACTTCAGGGATAATGAGAATACAGAAGAGCAAGAACCCAACTGTCCGGAGGGTAAGTTTAGGGAAGGTTTCCCAGAAGAGGTGACTTTGAGCAGCAGCCTGATGAAAAGCTATCAGATAAAAGGCATTTCAGGCAGAAGAAATGAAGACATGAAACAACATGTTAAGTGTCTTGTAGGCAGCTATTAAAGCATCTATACAGGACTTTCACGCTGACCACCAATTTCTCTAGAATGGAATGTTGTTTGCTTCTGTCCCATCACTCCCAGAAGGTGTTGACATCCTGACCAAATGACAGGGAAGTCATAGATTCTGGGACACCCGGAAGTAAAGCCTGATGTCTGCCTCGTACAGCTTATGCGGTAATAAAATTGTGCTCAGCATCCCTACTTTAAGGGCTTTTGTAGTCCTCTACATGTGCACTCAAATGAGATTAAGGAAAAGCAAGTGAAGTTAAATGCCAATCATTTTAATCACAGAGAAATGAACAAATACAATTTGAAAACTGAGGAAATGAGATTGGGAAAATCTATCCAAAATTGTGCGTGTGTGTGTATGTGTGTGTATGTATGTGTGTGTGCATGCACACGCGTGTGTGGTTACTTTCTTTTGTCTCCATGCATTGAAGCAGAGGTAAGGTTTTTGAGATGTACACCTAAGGAGTAAGGTATTAACCCCAAATGAGCAAGGACAAGTGGTTTCAAAAACTTAATTTAAATACCAAGGGCAAACTCTGGAAACTCAAAGCAAAGCATTTGTGTTATAAATCTAAGTGTGGGGAAGAATCTAGGATAATGCAGATGTTTTCTGGCCACCCCATGAGGAAATCTGAATCTTCTCTGGGAAGAGGGAGGGAGGGAAAGAGAAAATGGAAAATAGTCTAGTGTGGAATTCCTGGGGTGGGATTCCTACACCTGAGGTTGTGTCCCAGGTTGTGGAATCAAAGAAGCCCCAGAATATATCTGGGGGATTGCAGAATAGAATTTAGAAGGAGAAATAGAAGCCGAAACTTTCTTGGAAAAGTCATGGCATTTTTAGAAAAGTCAAGCTCTTCAGCAAGAGGGAGAAAGATGACAGGACACACCCAACTGAAGGAGGGCCTGAGAGAGCCCCCAATTTGTTTATGGCCACAGAACAGCAGGGTAGAGCAATCCAAAGCTTTCTGTGCTCCCAAGAGAAGTCCAGAAGAGTCTGGGAGACCAGGGACTAGTGGAGGCTCGTGGTGGTACAAGAAGGAAACAATGCTTGAACCCAACACATGTGGCCACTGCAGGTGGAGCAGTGACAGCTGAGGCAACACAAGTAGAGGGTGATTTCTCAGGACTGATCACCACTCAGAGGGATGGCCTGTCGGAAGACACACATGGGCCAATACGAATCTGCCCTGAACCCAGAAGTAAAAGGCCTGGGAGGAGGAGTACTGAAGTGACTGAGTAGCTACCCAAAAGTGAGTGACTTTTAAACCATAAGTGATTGAGTTACTTTGATTTGGCAAAACAATGTTATCAGACAGAGCACAAATGGGATTTTATGAGCTGAGTAGACCTTAGGGATGTAGAAATAAAGTAAATTTCTCCTGAACTCATCACTGCACAATTTATATCCAAGTCACACGTGTTCCATCTTAAAGGAGGCAAGTGGAGCATCCAAAGAGGTCTCTTCTAAACTAAGTGATGCGTCAAGGAGCTTAGCAAATTGGCATAAAATCAGTGCAGACAGCTTTGCATTGGCTATCAGTCATGAGACAAGGAGAAATGAATCAGTTTATATTGGAATCAAATCAACAAGCTTGAGTTCCTTGACACTTTTCTACAGTTCTCTCCAAATTTGATTAGCATGTAGGGTGGAAACATAAAATAAGGAGTCTTAAGCCTCTAAAGGAAAGCTGATTAAACTCCAACTCTGTCATCTTAATGGGATAGAAAAACTCAGGGGATTTGGAGGAAACAGCCACTTGGTCCTATGTGTCTCCATGGGGAATGTGGGTGGAACATTATTTGTCCCAGCTAACTGAGGACTCTTCTATATATTTGATTTCCTAATGGCCACATCCATGGTGGCTCTCATTACAAAACTTGACAGCATACTTGTGAGAAGAGTATGGGGAGGCCGGTCTTATCTTAGAGAACTAAAAGGACAAGCAAAATGATACAGTGATACAGTGATACTAGAGATCCTTTCAAATCACACTTTTATAATAAGCCCAGATATCAACAATATCTTGAGGGATACAAACTAAGTATTTTGGGGGATAGAAATTAGGCTGTTGCCCGTTGCCAATTATGCAATACAGAAAAATTCTGTCCCAAATTCTAAATACCTGAGATGTGAACCTATTGCCAGGGAAGGAAAAGGTGTCAAAAAACCTCACATTACCCCCAAACTGCATGAGAAAACAACCCGGTCAACTAGTTGACTCTAGAAAGATTTTCTTTTTTTTTTTTTTTCAATGTAGTCATTATGTTTAACTGGAGAAAACAAAATTGATCTCTACAAGTCAGGACCTAGAAACAAGTGTGTAATTACTAATTATACACTTAGGGGTTTACTCTCCCTTAGATGCACAGGCCCAACTCCCACCAAAATTAATCTGAGTCGCATTCATTTGTGGAGGGGAGAATAGACTCCCTGGCTGTAACTCCAGAAGTAATGAAATTCCCTTAAAAGCCCATGTTGCCTCATAATAATACTAAATATTGAAGCTCAAGTTTGTTAAGTAGCAAAGACTCAATACAACTATTCACTGTAAAGCTTTCCCAGGAAAAGACCCCAGTGTGCATTGAATATTTTAGTATTTTCTTAGAAATGATTAGTTTTTTAATTACTTTAAGTGGGGGGGAAACCCCTTTCATAATTACTCAGGTGAAGGGTAAGTTATAACCCCCTTGGAGTTGGAGGTGAAATTGGGAGTTGGGTAAAAACAGGATTTTACTAAATCATTAATTTTGCCCTTTACATTTCAAGCACATGAAGCAAATATTTCTTAATGAATGAAATAATAAAATGAAATACAGCAAAGTGTATGAGGTGCTGCTATTTATAATGGAGAGTTGGGGGCAGAAACAATGTAAAGAAAAGGAATCACGCTATACTTTTTAAAATGGAAAACTGAATTGCCTTTTGCTGTGCTTACACATATTTTCAAGTTAATTATTTTCTGCTTGTAGATTAATACTCATTGGAGAGAAATCAGAAAACACAAGGAGAAAATAAAACTCCCTTTTCAGCTATACCACCCAGATACTTTAATATTTGTTATTTTTTACTATTTTTTATTGATACCCTTTTTCTTTTTTTACAAAATTAAGATTCAGAGTCTATACAGTTGTGTATTGAACTCTTTGACATTTATTAAGCATTTTCCTTTTATTTTATGCAATAATCTGTGAAAACATTTTTATCAATTTGATCATTGGAAGCATTATTTTAATTTCCCTCCCCTTTTGTGCTATAAAGATAAATTGAGATCTACCCTCTTGTACTTAACTTTATCTATCAAATATCTGGGTTTATTCCTATAAGATTCCTTACAGACCATTTTTGTACATTTTCCCTTTTTTTTTTTTTTTTTCCTGATTTGGAAAAGTAATGCAAGAGCATGCTGAAATACTCAGACAGTAGAAAGGAACATAGAGACGAGTTAGTTTTCTTCATATTTTGGCCCCTAGTCGTCTTCCTCAGAGACAGACAGCTCCATTACCAGTTTCTTATGTGTATTTTCAGAAAGGTTGTGGCATGAAGCTTTATTTAAAAATTTTTTGGTATATTTTTACTGATTTCTTCCCTAATACATTTCTTGCCTTCAACAGTGAGGCACTACTAGTGGGTACAAAATTTAGAGTTAATGAATAGCAGTGACTATTGTCTCTGCTTACCTGGCTTGCATCCTTTCTTTTTTCCCTTTCTTCTTACAACAGACAAAAAAGGGTCAAGGACCAAAGCTGGGCCAACCACGGTATGTGCCAGCCCCCCAACATTGAGAATAGTTCAAAGAGCGGCCCATGACCCCAGTGGGCAATGAGGGACCCTCAGGGCATTTGTATGTTGTAACTGGGAAGATGACTGTGGCTACTGGCTGGCACTGCTCACTGGCGATGCTGCATTCCTGATGAGATGGAAACCAGTTCATAGGAAACAGAACTACGAAATAGAAGACAGCACCCAGTGGCATCATTAATCAGACATACCAGACGTGATGTCAAGTCATTAAAGCCAACAAATCCACTTCACTTTTTATAGCTAGTTTGAGGTATGGTTTTGTCACCTATAACTGAAATAAACTTGACTTCTACAATAAAAGATGACCTTTTCATGGGTAACAACAACTTGCCCGCAGCAATAGGAAAGACCCAGACCGATGCCAGGGAAAAATACAGCGAGAAAGAAGCTCCCAGGATGATTGCCAAGGAAACAATACACAGGTGCTCCCCAATGACTGGGGAAACGTGACAGAAGATGCTAGAAGCTTTATGCTGCACAGCACGTGTGTGCAGGTGTGTGTAAACATTGGAAGACAGGAACACTCTAGCAAACACCCCAGCCTCTATTCCTGTTAGCTCTACCTGGCTCGTTATTTTCATATCAGTTTTTGTTTGCTTTTCACTCTAGTTTACCTGAATTAGAGTGAGAATATAGAGCAACCACGTAGCCACACTGAGCTCCAGAAACACAGGTTTAAATATAACTCAAACAAGGCTTGCTTTACTAGGTAGGGAGTATCCATCTCTGGGATCTCAATTGGTCCTCTCTGAAATGTGCCCTTGGAAGGCCCATAACCATGGTGAATTCATCTGTGGGTGGGACGGACAGTGCCTGTCCTTGGACTGGCTATGATGGGCTGAGTCGGGAGAATCAACCTACCTTAACAAAGATTTAACTTATGTGTACTGGCAAGCATGCTCACACACTCACATATATACCCACACACATACATGTAGTCTTATACGCATCACACAAATGTTCACATTTATAAATCTGCCACCCTCGATAAGTCAGTAGGTCACCATTGTGATTACAGCATTCACTGTGGGAGAGGAAGAAAGGACTAGAATCCACCCTAAAGCTTCCAGTGTTTCATTTGAAATTGAGTTTACGTATCAAAGAAGGAAAATGAAAAATGTGCTGGCATGTTGTCACTTCCTGACAATTATTATTTGTAACAAATCCCCAGGTAATTGGGACTATTAATGTTCAGATGGCCATAATCTACTTGCTCTATTTATCTGAGCTATTGAGTGTTCGAAGATTTAAAAATGCCCCCACCGTCTCCAATCTCTGCTTTCTGTCTTTTTGATATGAATTGTAGGAGCAAAGTAAACAGAGGGCTCTGTTAGCATTTCCCTTTTTACAAATGAGCCATAAAATTGTCCATTAATCAGTCCTGGCTCCCAGGGACCAGTTTGCATTGTAGAGGTTTCCTTTTCCTTTTCTGATCCCCATTTTGTTGAAGAGATTATTCAGGAAAAAAAAGGGAAAAAAAGTCACAGAGCAATAAGCCCCAAAGAATAGGCTTAGTAAAGCCAGCTTTTTTTTTTTTCTTTTTTTTTGTAAGCAGTCTTTGGCCTGAGCCAGATTCTCATCCTTCAGCACCATTCAAAACTTTAACATTTGCTCTGTTCACTTTAGACTGCCTTTATAATATAAAATATTCTTCGCCCTTTCACAGGATATGGTACTCAAACAGGTACTACATGTAAGTCTTTAGCTCCATTAAGAAAAATAAAAATAAAAATAAATAAATATATTAAAAACTTAGGATCTCTGGGGCAAGAATCTATGAGCACAGAAATAATAACACACTGGAGGAATTTACTCTGAGTTTGTCAGGCATCGCCCCCCTGACTTGCTACACTAGGTGCCAGTCCTGACGTTCTTGCATTTATCTTGAGGGTATTTCATTTAAAGGACAGAAGGAGGAAATACATATCAGGCTTTGAGCTGTCTGAGAGGGTAGGCAGGCGATCTGCCTTCTGGCTGTAGCTTTCTCATTGGCCAGTTACTTCCTGAGACTAGCCTGTGTACCTGAATTTTTCCCATGAACCAGATTTCTTACCTTCAGAGAGACTCCCCCACGTAAATACTGGCACTACATAAGCATGATCTATACTAGGTAGGATATATACATTTTTTATATAGATGGATAGATAGATAGAGATAGAGATAGAGATGGAAATCAATAATCATCATCAGTTCTAAGTGCGATAATAAAAGAATGAGCTTGCGCAAATACTAGCTTCAATGGGACTGTAATAAAAAGTTCTCTTTGTTTGGTTTAGGGCTTCTGGCGTTTTTTAGGTTCCGAAGCCCCACTTCCCCTCCCTCTATTTCACCATTTGTATTATGTCCTTTATTTACACTACGCATAAAACTTATAAGCTGTCTTCAGGGATTTCTTTATTTTTCTTTACCTTTTTTTAAAGCCAAAGTGTTTGTCTAACCTGGGGTGGGGGCGGGGCCGGTTAGGAGGCAACTGAATAGCCAGCAAAAGTTTTTATTTCTAAAGGAAAGTCACCCCGAGGTTAACTTGGAAGCCAAACAGTTTTAAAAGTTTATCTCATGAAGGTCAAAGCTAAATGCGGTGGTGTGTTCCCTGTATAAAATGTAGCTGTTTCTCCTAGAGGGACCCCTTGTTGATCTGTGAGATGGCAGCTAAGTTCTTTAAATAAGCTGAGTGTGACTAACCAGGAATCCTTCTTCCTCAGTCATTAATGTTGTTTAGATATCACCCTTGGAAATTAAATATATTGGTCTGAAGTGATTAATTGTTCCATAAATCTGCTTCTGAGAAAGTAGATGGGCCTCATAGTCATTCTTCTATTTTGTGAGAGCTCCTCCAATAACGTGGTGCTTATGCACATAAAATTCCGGAACGTCTGGACTTGAATTTGAAGTGACTCACTCACACCTAGTGAACCATTTCTCTCCTTCAGAGACGACAGAAGTGTGAGTTCCTTGAATCATTGATTTTGTTAGCATAAACATGTTGGATTTTGCTAACCTACCTTAAGACTTTATTGGCCTACCTTATTTTATATGTCCTCCAGGCTTTGGCAGTTTTGCACATTTAATTGAAACACATTGGCTTCTATAAAAAAAAAAAAAAGAAGCTGCTTAAATCAAAAAAGGAATTTCTCATAATCTCTCTGATGTTAACACTTGGACGCTTGACAGTACCTGCTGCATCCCACCGTGTTGCATTTAGGCAGCTTGGGTCTCACTTCCTATCTGTTTCAGTCAAGCTGCATGACATCTCTTGGCTTTGTGCGTGTGCGGAGGAGGGTCAGACGGGTGGTGGCAGAACGCTGTGCCCAGACTGGAAGCCAAGAGAGGCCTTCATTATGCATATTTTCATTGGCGCCTGTGTCACCCAGACAAACCCTCTTGGTAAGGGAATAAATGAAAGGCCAGCTCCTGGGACGGGATGAGAACCTGCCAAGTTGCTCCATCCATCTGCCCAGGCCCCACAGAATTATGCGGGTTTCTAGGGAACTTAACTGGCTTAGCTCTGGGATGTCCAACAACCGCTGAGATCTTCCACGAGGCAAATCACATTAACCTTCTTTGAAACAAACGATGCATTTTAGGACTAACATGTGCAGCCCTGGCCTAATTCTTTGGCATGACATTGGAAACCAGAAGCCATTCCTGCTAGGACAAGGTGGCCTACTAAAAGTAGGTAAAAAATCTCAGGCAATCCACACTCTCCATGTAGCCATTCTACTAATTCCCTCCTTATTGACCTTCACAGGAGCAGTAAGGTCCTTCTTGGATAGCGAGACAGGGTTGCAAAAGCACTCACACTTCACTCAGATGCAAAGGATTTTTGAGTAGGTATCAATGAAAATTAATCCTCCATTAGAATTTTACATAAATGATGATAGAAAAAAATGTTTGCAGAATAACTCCTGCCCCTGTACCCTTTACATATGGTTTCTCCCTTATTGTCCTTACTGAGAACCAGAATATGGGAATTTTCTGGCCCTATCCTGTGAGGTCACAACGTCAGTCGAGTCAGCATATTATAACCCTGATCATTACAATAGAGGACAACTGCAACACTTAACTACACCAGAAGTGTCTGTGAACTACTAAATATATTTCACTAGACACAAACCAACACTTCCCTGAATCAACTTCCCCATTACCTATGGACTCTTTAATGCTTCCTGATCAAAGGGGAAATTCACTTCTGTTTGTTTTGCCCATTCTAGGCCCTGCAGCTCAAGATTCATTAACTCAACTATAAATTCAGTTTTTGGCAAAGTCTGCAAGAATCTGAGGGTGTTCCAAAGGGGCAGGGGCAGTGGGAACAATGTGTTCAGGGTGTGGCCAATACAAGGGATACACTATTTGTAGACAATTTAAAAACAATAAGACTGAATAAAACATGGTCTGCTTTCCACTATCACCATAAGCCAACAACGCTAAACAATGTCAATGATTAAAATATCCTTTCCCTCCAAAAAATAATCTGCTGTTCTAAGTTCAAAACAATCAGTGCAATAACTATTGGATTTTAATAATACACATGTAAGGTTCAAATCAGCATATTATGATTATGTATCTTTTCACAAACATTATATTTATTCTGCATGGAAATTTATTTGGAGAATTTTCAATTATACAGTCAGTCCCCAACACAAACTCAGCCACACTAATTCTTACTAGACATCATCACTTAGAGGTGTAATAACCATCTTAAAGTAAACATAATCAAATACGAGGACCATATCGTCACCAGGACGGCTTCGCCCATAGCCTTCCCCATCTCCATTGGTGGCTGCACCATCCTTCCGATGGCTATAGCCAAAACCCTTAGAGACATCTTTGATTCTTCTCTTTCTTCACATCCCCCAGCCAGTCGTCAGGTCCTGGAGACTCTACCAGGTAGAATATATCCAGAATCCATACTTCTCTGACTCCACCCCTACCACGCCTTAGCTTCTCACCTGGACTGGTAGACTAGACTCGATCCAATCTCCCTTTTCCACCATTGCATCCCCGTGATCAGTAGCCAGAGCTTTTAATATCATGTCCTGGATTATATCTCATTACTCTTCAGAAACTTCCAGTGGCTCTCCCTTTCTCTCAAAGTAAAAGAAAAAATGTTTGCAGTGATTTATGTGCAAGTACAGCTGGCTCCTAAACCTTCGTATGAATTAAAGAAAGGGACACCAATTAGAAAAATGGCACGTAGGACCTTTCTGATATCCTTTCTAATAATGTACCCTAAGGAGATAATCATAAGTCAAATCTAAAATGTATACATATTTCTCGCCGCGTTGTTTATAACAACCACAATAAAAGACACAATAGCTGATATAGACTGAGTGCTTATTACATGCCATATTCTAAATGTTTTATGCAAATTGACTAATTTAATACTCACAAAATTCCATAAGGTATGTACTATCATTTTCCCCATTTTGTAAGCAAGGAAGATGAGGCATTAACAAGTAAATTGATTAGCTGATGTTGCACAGCCAAGGGGTATAACCAGGATCTAAACTCAGGCAGTCTATCGGCAAGAATCACGCCCTTAACTACATTGCCAAATGAATACATTCAACTGGAAACTATCTAACTGTCCAACCATGTAGGTTTGGTAGATAAGATAAGGTGTAACTATATGATCATTAAATACAATGTTTTCTAAATCTATAATGATGTAAGGAAATATTTGTGATGTTAAGTGAAAAATGATTAAACCATCCATAATAATCTGAATGTAACAAGTGCACATACATACACATACACATGTATGTATAGAAAGCAAATGTCAGAAGGAAATGCCTCAAATACTAATATAGATTATTTGATATGGCCCAATTACTAGATGACTTTTATTTTCTTCAACATGCATCCTCTTGTTCTATACCTTTTTTTTCTGCAATTGTCTCTTTATTTTACAATCAGGGGGAAAAAACTTATTTCAAAAAGTTACGCTTTAGAGGATAAGATTCAAAATGGTGGAGTAAATAAACACTGTGCCTGCTTTCTTCCATGAACACATTAAAATTACAACTAAATTACAGAACAATCAACTTGGAGAAACATCTGAAGTCTAGCTGAACAGAAGTTTTATAACTAAGGACATAAAGAAGGGGGCCGGCTCGCTGGAGCTGGTTGGAGCTCTGTGCCCCTAACGCTGAAGGCTGCCGGTTGGATTCCCACATGGGCCAGTGGGCTCTCAACCATAAGGCTGCTGGCTCGATTCCTCGACTCCCACAAGGGATGGTGGGCTGCGCCCCCTGCAACTAACAACGGCAACTGGACCTGGAGCTGAGTTGTGCCCTCCACAACTATGATTGAAAGGACAACTTGACTTGGAAAAAGTCCTGGAAGTACACACTGTTCCCCAATAAAGTCCTGTTCCCCTTCCCCAATAAAATCTTAAAAAAAAAAAAGATATAAAGAAGAAGCCACAATGTGAATGGTAGGAGGGGCAGAGATGTAAAATGGGCAGGCCCCAAACGTCCGTGTGCTGTTTGAGAGTCAGGAGGACTATCTTGGCCAGGGAGCCCCCCTGCTCCCAAAGGAGTAAGGGACCCCAGCCCCACAACATGCTCCTCAGCCTGGAGGACTGGTGCTGGGAAAAGAAGCCCCCACATCTGGCTGTGAAAAACAGTGGGGATTCTGACTATCCATGTAAAACGGAAGGCTACGGGAAACTCAGACGTCCTTTTCAGGGGCCGGCGCACAGACTCACTCACTTGCAGGCACTCACCTGGGCTCCAGCAGAGGACGGTGATTCAGGAGGCATCAGAGGCATACGGGTGTGTCATGCAGAGTCTCTGTTCCCGCTCCCCGCACAAGAACGCAGGATATGGTGTGGCCAAAAAGGAGCACCAACAGAGCCATAGATGGGGGAGTCATACCACTGTATTCTCACCAGTGGCTGGGTTTGAGACACAGGAAGCAGGAGCAACACGATCCGCAATCCTCCGTCCGCTTCTTTGCCAACCAACGAACCCCTAGTGTAGCCACGGCAGTTATATCAGTGGCTAATGGCTAACTGGTTACAGCTGATGGTCATCTACTACCTGAGCCAGCACCTTTCCACATGAGGCCAAGAGCCTGGAATCTGTTCTCTGGGACTCTGTCCCCACAGGGGGTCAGACTGAAGTGTGTGGCTCTGAGGTGAGAGCTGGAAGATAGTTGTCATTTTCCCTGTCCTCCTCCCATGCAGCCTGCGGGCAGGCACCATCTTTTCTGTGTTGAGCCCTCCCCCCTCTGGCCAAACCTGAATCTGATTGGTCCGTTGAGCTTTGCTACTCAACCCTGCTGACTCACTGGGAATCCACCCTATCCAACTTCCCCAATGCTTGAGGCACTTTCTCCACAAGCAGCCAGCCCCACCCATATTACAGTCTTTCTTCAAAAACTATCAGATTCCACAGGCTTCAGGTGCGTGATCACTGGTCTCAATGTGCTCTGAGACTTTTGATGAGTAGCTCTAGGCTCAGCACTGGCTTCAAACCAGAATCTACATTAACCTGGTGACCACAACTCTTCCCACTCTAGTGACTCCCTGAGTCCCTGCCTCACCCAATTTGTGTATCACACGAGGCTCTATCAATGGCTGAACCTGAACAGATGCAGTAGGTGGCAGCAGACCTTGGAATGTCCTGGCTTTTTGTGAAGATACCCCAGGCCAGGTAATGGTGCCAGAAATCCTCAGTTTGTAGTGTGGTCTCTCCCACCTGCCTCCAGATTTAGCATAGGCAGCGATCAACTGCAGATATCTTTGTAGCTCCTACCAGGTAGTCCTTCGCTAGTCACAAGCAGTGGCTGGGTGACCTAGGCCTGCACTGGAGCCCCTCTCAGAGGCTCCAGAACCAATCTACTTGGAGGTTGGCTTCAGACTACAGCAGAGCACCGAACAATCAGCCCCATAAGTGGTACACTCAAAGAGCGGTCTCAACAGGCACAATAGCTCACTGGGGCAAATCTCACTCACTGGGGTAAGTTCCCCACACAGCAGCCCATAAGCTGTGAATGTGGCCAAACCCCACAGGCAATCAGCCTGAGGGCCAATCCCACCACTGATACGCCCACAGAAATTAAGGCTCAACTAGAACAGGATAGCACACACAACCCACACATGGGATACTCCTGGAGCAGGTGACCAGGGAGACTGTGCCAGGGCCCCACAGGGCATCTAATACATAAGGCCATCAGGCCAAGACTGGGAGGCATAGCAGATCAATATTATACATAAAAACAAATACAGGGAGGCAGCCAAAATGAGGAAACAAAGAAATGCATCCAAATGAAAAAATAGGAGAAAATTCCAGAGAAAAGGAATGAAATGGAGGCAAACAACCTACCAGATACAGAGTTTAAAACAATGATTATAAGGATGATCAAAGAACTTAGTGAGAACTTCAACAAAGATATAGCAAGCATTAAAAAGGACATAGAAACCACCAAAAAGAACCAGTCTAAAGTAAAGAATAAATAACTGAAATGAAGAATGCACTAGAAAGAGTCACCAGCAGAATAGATGAATTAGAGGACCAAATGAGTGATTTGGAGGACAAGGTAGCAAAAATACTCATTGGAACAGCAAAAAAAAAGAATCCAAAAAAAATTATGGTAGTTTAAGAGATCTCTAGGACAACATCAAGCACAACAACATTTACATCATAGGAGTACCAGAGGGAGAAGAGAGAAAGCAAGGAATTCAGAACCTATTTGAAGAAATAATGACTGAAAAAACATCCCTAACCTGGTGAAGGAAATAGACAGGAAGAACAGAGAGTCCCAAACAAGATGAAGTCAAACAGGCCCACACCTAGACACATCATAATTAGCATGGCAAAGAATAAAGATAAAGAGAGAATCCTAAAAGCAACAATAGAAAGGCAACTAGTAACTTATAAAGGAGCTCCCATAAGATTGTCAGCTAATTTCTCAACAGAAATTTTGCAGGCCATAAGAGATTGGCACCAAATATTCTACATGATGAAAAGAAAGGACCTACACTCAAGATTACTAACCCACCAAGGCTGTCATTTAAAATCAAAGGACAGATAAAAAACTTCCCAAAGAATAAAAAGACTAAAACAATTCATCGCCACCAAACTAGTATTACAAGGAATGTTGCAGGGACTTCTTAAGATGGAAAAAAATATATATCAAAATTATGAATAATAAAATATCATTACCTACATATCTATCAACAACTTCTTTCAATGTAAATGGATTCAATGCTCCAATCAAAAGTCATAGGAGGGCTGAATAGATAAGAAAATATAACCCTTACATATGCTGCCTAAAAGAAAATTACTTCAGATTGAAAGACACACACAGATGGAAAGTAAAGGAATAGAAAAAGATGTTTCATGGAAATGAAAACACAAACATAAAAGGCTGAAGTAGCAATACTATAGTAGACAAAACAGACTTTAAAACAAAGGCTATAACAAGAGGCAAAGAAGGACCCAATGACTCCACTTTCAAGTGTTTATCCAAAGAAACCCAAAACGCTAATTCAAAAGGACATGTTAATCCATGTTCATTGTAGCGTTGTTTACACTGGCCAAGATGGAAGAAGCCTGGTGGTCCATGGATGGATGAATGGATAAAGAGGAGGTGGTACATATATACAATGAAATATTGCTTGGCCATGGAAGGGAATGGGTTCTTGCCATCTGCAACGGCATGGATGGACCTGGAGGGTATTGTGCTGAGTGAAGTATGTCAGACAGAGAAAGACAGATGCAATGTGGTTTTGCTTATATGTGGAACCTAAAAAATAAAATCAACAAACAAATCAGAAAGAAACTCATAGATACAGAAAACATTTTGATGGTTGCCAGATGGGATGGGGGTTGGTGGTGTGGTGAAAAAGGGGAAGTGATTAAGATTACAAATTCATTGGTACAAAATAGTTATAGGGATGGATGGTATACCATAAGGAACATAGCCAATAATATTGTAATAACTACGTATGGGGTCAGCTGGGTACTAAAGTTGTTGGGGTGATAAATGGGAGAGAGTTGGGAGTCAGCATAAAAAAGGTGAAGTGATTAAAATACAATTGAGAGTTACAAAATAGTCATGGGGATGTAAAGTAAAGCATAGGGAATATAGTTAATGACATGGTAATAAATATGTATAGTGCCAGGTGGGTACTTGCTAGACTAGTCAGGGTGATCACTTCTTAAACCATATAAATGTCTAACCACTATGTTGCATCCTGAAGTTAATATAAAATAATATTGAATTTCAACTGTAATTTAAAAATTTTAAAAGGGGGGGGAAGGTAAAAGGGAATAAGAAGTTCAAATTTCCAGGTATAAAATGAATAAGATAAAGAAGATATGGTATATATACACAGTGGGATAATATTCTGCCATAAGAGAAGATGGAACAGTGCCATTTGCGACAACATGGATGAATCTTGAGATTATGCTAAGCTAAACAAGTCAGACAGAAAAAGTCAAGAACCATATTTCACTTATATGTGGTATGTAAAACTGGAAAAAAAACTGACAAACAAATGAAGAAACAAAAACTCACAGACACAGACAATAGTTTAGTGATTGCCAGAGGGTAAAGGAGTAGGGAGATGGTAGATGAGGGTAAAAGGGATCACATACATGGTGATGGAAAGAGAACTGACTCTGGGTGGTGAACACACAATGATATATAGATGATGTATTACAGAATTGTACACTTGAAACCTATCTAACTTTACTAACAATTGTCACCCCAATAAACTTTAATTAAAAAAAGAAGAGTAATTAAAGAAAAAAACAAACAAATAAGTCATGGGAATATAATGTACAACATGGGGAATATGGTCAATAATGTCGTGATAATGTGGTACAGTGCCAGATGGTGGCTGGACTTATCATGGTGATCACTTCTTTAGGTATATAAATGTTGAATAACTATTGTGTACCCCTGAAACTGATATAATATTGTATGTTACTTATATTTTTAATAAAAACCTGTAGTAATATATATATTACATATCTCTACTTGGCAAGTTAATCTACAGAAACCAACACATTTCTCATGCAGTTTTAAATAGACTCCTCTTTTCAGGTAGGTTAAAATAAAATCATTTGAAGATGTAGAAAAAATTACACTTTTATCACAAAATGACTATTAATTGACTATACAATAAGTTCATAATAAAATAATAATAAAGACTATAGCATTATGCAATAATAATATAATACAAGTTTTCAAACTTTTTTTCATCAAGGAGGATTTACAATTTTCCCCATATAATTCCCAATGTTTGAAAGATCCTGTTTACTTGAAAAGAAAGTTTTTAATTATTTTTACCCATTTTAAAAAAAGACTCAAGATTCATGCCTCTATGCGCAAACTGAGACAACCAACTGGATTGGCTAGAATACCTGCCCAGAGGTAGGAAATACGATTATGAATTGAGTTAAACATAATAATATATCAGCGGACTTTTAAAAAAATGACAATTACTCAAAGACTCTCATTTCCACCTTTACAGAGAAGTTTAAATGTGGGGCCACCTTGGAAAGTGACCCTGGTTAAACTGTTAGATTAAAAGGCAGAATAGAAAATTGTGGTGGCACTTGAAATTCTAGATCAGTTTGGAATGCATAAGGCTGTGAGGAACAGAAAACTCACCGGGCAGAGCGAGGCACTACCTGACATGAGCGTACCTACATGTACAAAAGGAAGAATACAGCATTTAAGAAACACGTACAAAGATACACAGCTATGAAACAAGGGATCTGGAATTCAAACGCAGGCGTTGAACTCCAGAGTCTCTCCCTTCTTAAAGTACAGTATCCGGTCTACAGGAAAGGTAGGGACTCCCCACGTGCTCAGAAAAGCATTCGTCGTGACCTGAGTCTCTTCATTGGTTATCGCACACAGGGAGTTAGCGGGAAGCTTAAGAAACTCAGAAGTCAGCTTTTATTTATCTATCTATCTATCTATCTATCTATCTATCTATCTATCTATCTATCTATCTATCTATCTATCTATTTATTTATTAAATTTAAAATGGGAGCCATTCAGGAGCTGTGCTAATGGAGCACTTTCTCCACTTTTCTTCCGTCTGCAGCAAGGTTGATTGACTGACGTGCCTTCCTCCTCACAAGAAAAAACCCGCAAGTGAAACAAGGAGACACAGTTGCTCTCCTCCGAGAGCTGTGTGAAGAGCAGAGGATTCCTGGTCCATCCATTACTATGTAAATAATTAAACACTCTGAGCCTGCAGCCCAGGTTGGGAGGTCTGTGGAGGCAATTCATTGTAAACGTTGGTGAGCATAAACTCAGTCAGTCATTAGCTCCTCCTAGTGGCTCTTTGGCCTTCAATCAGGAGGCAGCAAAGGCGTTGCTGTCCTCCAGGAATGAACAGCCTGAAGTTTCCTCTGAAGTGACAAGACCTGTCTTCACTTCTCAAGCCACAGGACATCACCCTAAGCAGGGAACCTGAATTGGTTAACAAATTATATTTGCATAATCACGACAGAACATGGTATCCACTATGTATGTGGCATTTACATGAGATGGCCAAGCAACGTTTATGTGTAATTCTGTCTATTAATAAAGCCCAATCACAATTAGTTTCTCTTCCGAAGATAAGCAGCGACATGAATAACTCCAAAAGACAAATCGCAAATTTAAAGTTGACTTTTAGTTATATTCTGCTCTTCCACGTGAATGAAGACACATCTGCCATGCTAAAGTTTAGGCACTTCAAACAAAATAGCAAGGCTGAAACTGTAGGGGGGAAAAAGGAGATAAAGAGGAAAAAACAAAAGAAGAAGAGGGAGAAAGAGAAAAGAAAAAGGTTGGGGAGCTGTCCAGTTTCCCCACCTTGCCTTCTGTGGAATCTATTCCATACAGTGAAATACGCATTTCACACTGATGCAAGAGTTCACCATCCCCCAAACCTTCACTGGATTAGGTGAAGAAGTCCAGTGTTTGAGTTTCAAAGGATGTCTTGCAATAAAAGTAGACAAACAGAGCTGAGATGTCAACAAAGCCCTAAATGGGCATCGTTAGTAAACTTGAAAGCATATTTTCCCTGGATAAACCCAAACTGAAATAATGCACCCATAGATAATCCAGGATGGCGGCAGATAGGTGAATCCAAACAGTACTGAAAAAAAAAAAAATAGCTTAAGGAAATCTCTTTATTCTATCAAAGTACAATTATAATCAAATAGAAACACATTCCAGCTACCAATCTTGCTACTATGAGTTCGATCACCTAATTCCATAAGCTACTCCACACTGAGTAAATACGCTACCAAATTTATTATTGCCATCATTTGGCATTAAAATTCCACCTCTTTTCTTTCACTGGAAGGTGACAGAGTTGAAATGGAAAGGTCGTTCCAAATAGTCATCACATTTTCCCACCCAGTATTGCTTAGAAATACAAGAACACACACGTGTGTGCCTACATGTGCAAATTCATACACCCACACACTGTCCTGGCTGGGGCAACATGAGAGTTGAAGAGCAATTTGAGATGTTTTAGAATCCCAAAGCCCTAGAAAACCAACAGCTTCACTATAATATTTTCAATAAGAAGGGTGGCATCTAGAAAAAACTGTGCACACAGGAGACAGACATAAATCTAGGTTAGTATCTTTACTCTCTCCCTTTGAACATGATTTCCCCTTAAGCAAATGGATGACATCTGTGAGCTCCAGTCTGAAAAAGCACCACTAATGCCTATTTCACAAGTCTGCCTGTGGAAATGGAAGCATCCCATTTTTAAACTGCTTAACTGTGGCCTGCACAACACAGTACTGCAAAATGCTTAGTGTCGTTCTCCTTTCCTCTTCATGACAAGTTTTTTTTCTGGTGAATCTCTAGGAAGCAGGGACGTAAATCTGGAATATTCTTTTCTACCTGGCATCCAACACTAGTGACAGGCTACTGGTAAGATTTTTTTTTCTTTCACATCTTGGAGTATTCTTGGGCTTCATAATTTTGTAATCTCCCAGAATGGGTCCACCAGATATACCTGACATACCCCCACATGTCTTCAACACTCAACCCATGTTTTCTGGAAATCAACTCTTTCCTAGGTTCCAGCTTTATGTCCTTATTCACTTATCCATTCATTCAATGAATACCATGCCTTCATCTTGGGCACTGGGGAATATAATGGGGACTACGACAGGTTTGGTTCCACCTTCATGGAGATCAGGTTCTCGAGGAGACAGACAGGAAAGAATTAAACAAGCACATAAGTGGTTTAATTATTACTTGTGACATTGTGCGAGTGTTGTGACGGGGGTTGTAGTGGAGAATAGAGGGGGAAGTGCTGATGATCATTCAAGGTGATGGCTAAGGAGGCCTCTCTGGGGTGGGAGGAGCAGTGAGGCCAAAGTGGGGAGGACTTCCGGTCAGGGGACCAGCTTGTGCAAAGACCTCAGGCAGGAAGAAAACCAGAGTAGCTCCTCAGTGGGACCTTTGGAAAGGAAACTATTGGGGATAGGGTAGGTTGTTAGATTCTCTTCCCAAGATCTACCCTATTCTCACAATCCTGAACTCCTTCCCGAGGATGTAATTGCATATATAATCTCCTCAGAATAGCCTTCTGTGACTTTTTACTTATTTATTTATTTATTTATTTATTTATTTATTTATTTATTTATTTATGGTTCTCTCTATGCCTACAGGTCTATTTAAGAAGCTGGAGTCTCTTTCTTTTAACTGAAAAAATTAGATAGGAATGCTGCCTGGACTCCTGCTGTGTTGGAACCACGTTCTACTTTTTGATCTAGGGAGGATTTGTGTAACTTTGTTGGTCTTATTGATGCTCCCGTCTGGGGGGGTAGGGGAGGAACATGGGCCAAATGCATGGGCTGCCTGTGTTCCCAGCCTCCCTCCAGGAGGCCGACAGCACAGGAACCTCTGGTGGATACTGTAAATACAGTCACAAGGTAGACGCCTGTGTCCTCCTATCACCCACCCGCTGGGGACTGCGGCCTTCCTCCACGCTCTGCAGGGCAGACCATACTTCCACCGGCAGAAGCCGCCCTAGATGGGCCCCACATTCTACAAAGGTCAGCTTGGGAGAAAGAGCTGTGTGGCTGCGGATGGCTGCCTGTTTTCAGCAGGAGTCCCCAGCCAGCCTTTCCTCCTTCGGGGCAGCAGTGAGTTTTCTTCCAGCTGATGATCTGGGAGGCACCACAGCTCTTTTTGGCACATTTTCCACTCTCCTCGTCTCTCCTCCTTTCTTCTCCCTCCCTCCCACTCCACACAGATCCTGCACTGATGGACTAACATCCCCGGCTTATGGTGTACCAGGGAATCCATCAGAAGATCCCTTCCCACTCAGGACAGCCCCTCCGCTCCTCCACAGGCTGTGCCTCTGACGTTGCCTGCGTGCCCAGACTCGGCCTGCTTGGCCCTCTGCCTCCTCCTGTCAGTCTGGACTCAGGCCTGCGTCTGGGCACCGGGGCTGCCGTGGCAGCTGCTGCTCGGATCCTGACACTCTGCCATGTCAACACCAGCCTGGCTGATTTTCCTTAGCACTCATCTGCTGAACCCAAACTTCCCCTGTTGGCTGTCTCTCCTTGTTGGAATGGGCTCCCAGTCAGAAAAGGCTCCCTGAAGCCTTAGTTTCAAGCAGCTCGGCACTTGCAGCCTTCCGGCTGAAGGATGTTGGATCGGCTCAGTGGGCTTCAGTTCACAAAAAGAAATTCAGCTCCATGCAGCCTTTACCAAAATATCCTCAAACAGCCTTCCTTGCAGACTGTACCTACTGGCCTTGGCACTGTCTTTCTTTTCTTGATTTTTCAGACTATGTTTCCTCCTTTCTGTGAGAGTCTGATGGGCTCCAGGACCTGGGCAGGGGAGGGGGTGGGGAAAGGGGGATCAGTGTTATATTTCATTTGGACTTTGCTAAAGCCTTTTTGTTAGCCAAATTCTTCCCCTTCTCTCTCTCTCTCTCTCTCTCTCTCTCTCTCTCTCTCTCTCTCTCTCTTTCTCTCTCTCTCTCTCAACAGAGAAAAGAACTTCTTTTTCACTGTCTTTTTCCCCACACTAAAGCCCACTTCTCATTTTTGTGGTTCCAACTTACAGGCACACTGACAACAAGGCTGCCTCTTACAGCAAACCTCAGCTAACATCTGCATGTAAACTAATGGGGAAATACAGAAAACCACAAGGAAATACATTTAAAAATCCTCCATATCGAAGGAGCAGGAGACAACATCATTCACATGTCAGGTGTGTGCTTCCCGCTGTCTTCTCTGTAACACACAAATAAACACATCTACGTAGGTGACCTTTTCTTTTATATATTCATAAACATGGCATGACTTTACATGTCTTATAGTCTTTCTGATTTAATATTTTATGAATCTTAAAGACAAGATTATTCTTTGACCCAGCAATTTCAGCTCTAGAATGAACAAGTACATCAGAATGTACGTATTATGGTATTCATTATGACTATTACCTTCTTAGTCCCAAATTAGAGACAATTTAAATTCCCAACAATACAGGAATAGTTAAACAAATTGTGGGATAGCTGTGCAATGTACTACTATGAGATATTAAAAATAGTGGCATAAATACATATGTAGTAATATAAAAACATGGGCATGGAATATTGAGAAAAAAAAGACCACAAATTTGTATGTATAGTACAATAAATTTGCCCATATATATTACATTTTGAAAGACTATCCAAACTATGAATAATGTTTATCTCTGGGTATATGTTTTGTGAGTAATATATGTTTTTAGCTTGTCTGATTATGTTAATATTTTTACCATCAACATTTATGCTCATGTGAAAATGTAATACAAGAAAATACATTAGAGATAATATTTTCCATATCATTATTTTTCTCAAAAATGACAACTAGGGTGGCAGGATGGCTCAGTTGGTTAGAGCGCGAGCTCTCAACAACAAGGTTGCCGGTTCAATTCCCACATGGGATGGTGGGCTACGCCCCCTGCAATTAGATTGAAAATGGCGACTGGACTTGGAGCTGAGCTGCACCCTCCACAATTAGATTGAAGGACAATGACTTGGAGCTGATGGGCCCTGGAGAAACACACTGTTTCCCAACATTCCCCAAAAAACTTTATTAAAAAAAATGACAACTAGTGACTAGGTATCACAATGTAGTTAACTATTTCTCTGTCTCAACTCCTTTATATTATGGAGGGGCAGGTGGCTCAGAGACAAGAAGTACCTGGATCATTTAGGGACAATCCTGGATTAGCATCCAGGTCATCTGTTTCAAAGTTCTAAATCCTGTGCTGAGTTCCAGTGTTATAAATCCAGGAACCTCTATAATAGATTATAAGAGTACCATGTGTGTGTGAAAGAGAGAAAAAGAGAGAGAGAGATACACATAATTTCACATTAGTTTTTCAAAAGGGCAGTTTGAGCTTGGCTTGTAAAATGGTCAGTTATACTTTTCTGTGTCCCTATTGCCATCCCTTTGAACTTGAAAACCGTTTCCCACTCTAATCTCATCTCAATTTTCTCTATACCGGTTGTTCTTAAATTGCATTCCCCAATTCGTAGCATCAGCATCGCATGTGAACTTGTAAGAAATGCAAATTCTCAGGCATGACCCTGGACCTGTGGACTCAGAAACTCTGGGGTAGGGCTCAAGCACTTGTGATTCTGATGCTGCCTTAAGTCTGGGACCCTCTACTCTGTGTAAATCCCCCCAGCAATGTCAACAGGCAAAACGAAGATAAGACAAAACCCAACCAAGAGGAGAACTAGAGTCGTCTTTCTTCCTCAGTACTGTCCTTCCTCAAATTGCCTTCCTTTCTGCCTTAACTGCCTTCGCTTCCCCCAAATCATCCTAAGTAATTGCTAAGAATGTAGAGTCCAGAGTCAGATTGCTTAGGCTTCGATCTCAATTGCATGCCGCATCTAAAGCAAGTTACTTAGCATTTTTGTGTCCATTTCCTCATTTATAAAATGCAGTAAAAATCATAGTACCTACCTCCTGGAGCTATTATTCGTACAGATTTGAGTGTCTGGCTACAGTTGAGCACACACAAGTGTGCTCGCCACCTGAATTCCTGCCCCCCACAGTTTGGGTCTGCCCCAGCTGGAATACTACGAGCTCCGAGTGCCCCCATCCCCCTTCACACTTACAGGTCCTGTGTGCTTAGTAGCCTAGATTTTCTAGATTGGCAATACCTTTCTTATATTCTACTGATTACTAGTTGCCGTGGTTTGAATGGAGTCCCCCTGAAAACATGTTCACGTTCTAACCCCTACAACCTGTGGATGTGACCTGTTTGGGAAATACAGCCTTTGCAGACATAATCAAGTTAACATGAGGTCATACTGGGTTACAGTGGGCCCTAATCCAATGACGAGTGTCCTTCCAAGACGAGGGAAATTTGGAAACAGACACACACGGGAAGATGGACACATGAAATTGAGATTGGAGCTATGGTGCCATAAACCAAGGAAAGTCAAGGTTGTCGGTAACCATCAGAGCTAGGAAGGACCAAAGACTGATCCTCCCCTAGAGCCTTCAGAGACAGCGTGGCCAACAACACCTTGATTTTGGACTTGTGACCCCCAAAACTGTGACACAATAAATTACTGTTGTGTTAAGCCAGCCAGTTTGTGCTTACCTATTATAGCAGCCTTAGAAAACTAATGTCTTAATGGTTTGATATATGGGTCCTGTAGCTCATGTGTATTAATATTTTACTTATCTGGAAGACATGTTTTCTGCATTTTCAGTAAAACAGAGAATAGTCACAATACCTGAACTTGAAGTTGGAAGCCCTGTCTCTAAATCACAACCCTAATACTTCTTAGCTATGCAAATTTGTACTGGTTCCTAAGGTCTCTGGACTTAATCTCTTAACACGTAAGGTTGTCAGATAAAATACAGAACACCGAGTTAAATATGAATTTCAGATCAGCAACATATCATATTTTGTGTAATTATGTCCCATTCAAGTGTGTCTCGGGGGACATACTTATACTAAAAAGTAAATATTTATTTATATGAAATTTACATTGACTGGAAGTTCTGTGATTTTTATTTACTAAGTTTGAAAACCCTACTCACGTGAAAATACAGTGACTAATCTAATTTGCACTCTCATTTCCCAAATTAAGGGGAAATTATATGTGAAAATGCCTGTTACTTTTTAAGTGCCCAATAAATGTAAACAATGATAAATAAGCAGAAATGATCTTTGGGGGACTCAAGTAGAGAACATATGCTATTTCAGAGAAGAGCTCTCAGGATATCACTCAGATACTATTTATATCCAGTTTTCATAACCATGATTTATCTGGTTTAATTAGAAGAGGGTGGTTGAAGATAGCAAAGGTAAAATCATGGGTAACAACTAATAGACACATATAACATGTATTCGTATTACATATATAATCATATATTTGGGTCTGCTTTTCATAATTGTTCTTTATATTCTTTACGGCCAAATATATATAGTGTGTAATAATGTAACAATGGAAATATATATATATATATATATATATGTAAATGTGTGTGTGTGTGTGTGTGTGTGTGTGTGTGTGTGTGTGTGTGTAAAGGATATAAAGAACATTGATAAGAAGCAAAGACACAAATACTTACAAAGCCATAGTTTAGGGTCAGTTAGTATAGGCAGAAAGCAACCTTATGCTGCAAGAACTCCCAAACACATCATGATTTCATCAATCATAGTGCAATGATTAATGACAATAATTACAATTCTGTGTCACTGGATAAAGGTTAAATTGCATTTGTTACGCTGTCTTTGTGACAGGAGGGCTGTGTGTAGCATTTCAGAAACATTTCTCTCCAAAACAAAAATCTGAATAGGCTTAGGCAATAAAAGAGTAACCTTCACTCATCTAGACATTTTACTACTCAGTGGATGAAATATTAGTATATTTTAAGAGTGGTCTTCTGGAGATATAAGACCGTAATCGGAACATTTATTGTAATGGTGAAAATGTCCAGTATTTCATACTTTTGGGAGCCACTCACTGACAACTTATTTTGCCTCCACATGTAACTAGTCTGCAAAAAGTGTTTTTAGATTACTAATTTCAAGTCAAAACAAATATTGAGTAATTCATTGACTAATATTTAGTAGAGAAAAGTGGCAAAGAAAAAATTCTCTTGGATAAAAGTCTAACGGAATCACATTGTTCTCCTCTCCAAATGCCACAATTTAATTCCAAACACAGTGCCGATTTCTACGAACCTAATATTTGCAGACCCCCTTCAATAGCTATCAACCATTGAATAAAAATGAAACAGAAAATATAGCCTCTCAACTCAAGAGCCGGGAAACAGAAAATACTCCTCCATGAGGCCATGTCGAAACACAGAATATGGAATTTTATACTTTCAATCGGCAATTTCCAACTTATTTGACAGCAGAAACCTTTTTTTTATTTCAAGGAATTTCTCCTAGTATTCAGTGGAACACTTTTTGGAAAACACTAGACTACAAGACACCCACCACTACTATCTAACCCCTGTCTGACTTTTTGGCATTACCTCTGGTCTCTGCTACCCACACATTTTGAACTTGAACCATATTGAAATACTCATTATTAAGTTTTTGGAAGCAACAGTTCTTCAAAGTGGGATGCGCATAACCCAGAGACTACATAAAATTTATTGGGTATTAAAACTTTTTTCAGACTTTCTGTTCCTATTTAATCTAACATCTAAAATAAATGAATTTTTAAAATATCTAATATACAGATTAATATACACATGTGTGTCTATATTTGTTTATATAAATATTTATAGACCTAGGTCTATATAATAAATGGACAATTAGCTAATTAAATCAACCATGGACAATACATAAACAAATGACTGTGTTCTAATAAACATCATTTGGACATTTGGAATTTCATATCATTTTCATGGGTCATGAAACATTGTTCTTTTCCCTCAACATTTAAAAGTATAATATATATATTTTAGCTCAAGGGTGGTACAGAAACAGATGTACACATAATGAGTCTATATTCAAAGCATTTTTCCTTAAAGGGTGTACAGTTTAAAGAGACCACGGTGCTAAAGATCCCAAGGTATCTTTTTCCATGCTTTTCCCACTTCCTTTTTCTGTTTACGTGTAGGTCTATTGCACAAAATCACAAGTTCCTTAAAAGACCTTTGTATTCCCCTCAGCCATTATAATATCAGGGATTCAATAAAGGTTTGTTGAATAGTGAACAGTGATTAAATGAATTTCCAAGCTTAGATGGTTAGCCTGAATCACACACAAAGGAGACCTGAAATAGCTAGTCACCTTTCTGCCAATTTCGATTCCTTCTGCCAAATTCATACCCTACCCCATCAAATTATTCTTTACCTTGCATTTGTCCAGTTTGGTTTTATTCCAGAGGATAATTCCCTTTATATCTATTTCTGTCTGGTCTTCAAAGCTTCCATAGATGAGAATGCAGAAGATAATCACAGCTAGAAATTATAAGCTATGGGAACATGCAAAAATTGTAATTATTTATTGAGGAAAAGATAATTAACTGACAGATGCCTTGCCCTAATTATAACACTCTGTCAATTAGTTGGCCCCATTTATCAAGATCTCCAACTTTTCCAGATCATTTTGCTGCTCAAATTAGTATGTGTAAGATATTTTTTTCCACTCCCTTCATTAGACTAATATGCTTCTCCCCTTGGAAGTTCAGAAATGATGGTAGAGTCTTGTTCCCTGCATAACACTTCTCCAGGCAATTTCCCATGGAAGAGAAAAGCTTGAGACAGCTCTCAAGATTATCCATATCTGTAAAGATCTAGATTGTTTCATATATACTTTAATTATATTGAGTTTTAAAAAAAAAAGTCAATAAATGAAGATCATATCCAATCATTCAAAATAAAGACCGAAGAAAAAGAAAGGTCAGCAGGAGACATTTGTGTTAGAGAAAAGACTTGCTATCAAGAAGACCTATAGGATATTAAAAAAAGAAGAAGGGCCACCCACTTGGATTAGGTCTTGTGAAATAGGATAAACACATCCAGGGTTGTTTATCTTTAAATTTGCCTGTAAGAAAGAGTAAATGATTTTTCAAGGTCCTTTCAAATTGCCCAGGGATGGGAACACTGACTATGTATGAAGGCCGCCAAGGACACAGAAGAGACATGATGGTGATTTACAATTTATTTGCATCTTATACCGTGCCATGGAGTGAAGAGAGAAGGGCTAGTTCTGTCTTGAATTATGACTTAGAGAAGGCATTGAGTTGTGGGTTGGTGAAATCACACCTAGAATACCACAGTCAAGTTAGGGCATCACAGCTGCACAAAGAAGGCAGTAGATGAATTGGAGGGAGTTCAGAGACAAGCACAAAGAATGATAAAGGTATTGGAAGACATGACTTATGTGGCAAGATTGATGCACCAGACTATCTATCCATAAGTATAGCTTGCCAGAGGGATGACTAACGTGATGACATGATAATACTTGAAAAGCAGAAACAACCAAGGAGCAGAAAGATAACTAGGGTTGGAGGTGCTCATAAGTTACAGAGATGAATAATTAATGTTTTCAGGGGCGGGAAGGGAAGGGTTAGTCTGAATATCAGGAAACAACTGTGCTCACAAAGAGCTTAACTAAACTAAACAGGCATTTTTTTTTTTTTTAACCAAAATTACTTGACTGTTTTTAGATTATTTTGTGATGTGCTAGAGAAAGATGGAAAAAAATAAAGCCCCAGGGAGTGGAGGGTAAAACCACAATTGCTATGCCTTCCTGGGACCACAGAGTCTTCGGAACAATCTGTTCAGTAAAGCAGAGCTAACCAGGATTATTTTCTGTAACTATAACGTTCATGTCAAATCTTCCCGGAGCTATTAGGGGCAGTGGAGATAAAAACATGTAACATTTTTCGCTAACCCTTCCTTACAGGTATATAATAGAGTTGACAAACATTTGAGGAAATGTAAAAGATGAAAGTATCATAATTCATCATGCATTTTAGGGTTGCTTGTTCCATTAAAATATGTTTGAATCTCTAGTTACCTCAGGTTCTTCTTCTTCTGCCTGGAATAAGACAATCTACAGATTCGCATTTGATTAGAAAAGCTTACAAATTACCTTTCTAAGCCACTCGTCTTCTTTTAATAAGTACTGATGTTTTAAAACATACTTTAACCAAATATTTCTTTCTCTCTGTCTCTCTTGCAGACACCCCTCTAACCCAGTGGTCAGCAAACTTTCTTTTGTAAGGAACTAGAAAGTAAATATTTCAGCCTGTGCTTGCCACGTACTCTCTGCTAGAATTAGTCAGCTGTGCTGATATTGGGGAGATCAGCTATGGCCAACACATAAACAAACGGGTGTGACTGTATTCCAGTAAACTTTATTTAGGGACACTAATTGGAATTTCCTATCATTTTCATGGGTCATAAAATATTGTTCTTTTTCCTTAATCATTTAAAAGTATTTTATATATATACATATATATATATATATATATATATATATATATATATATATATATTGCTCTGGGGTTGTACAGAAACAGACAGTGGGCTAGATTTTCAAACTTAATCACTGAGTAGTGCTTTCCATTTTATTTCCAATCACATTATTTATTATAGAATTAAGCAAATTTTGATTCTGAAGGGAACATATCAAAATGTCTGAATAAAAAGTAGTTAGGGAGGAAAGTCCTTCAGCCACAACTGGACTGACAGAAATTTATGAAAAGCCACAATGATGACTCTGATGGTGACAGGAGAAATACGTCACCATTGTAAGGAATTACCCTGGGGCTTCTGTACGGTACCAGCTACTTTTACTTCACTGTAATAATCAGGTAAGTTTCCCAAAAAGGAAAGAACAAGGGAATAACAAATGGAAATGTTCTCTGCCTACTCTAGGCTTTTGTTTTTTTCAGGTTTCCCTCAAAGAAAAACAAAGTTCCTCATTCTTTAATGCAGAACAGGAACAGGAAATTACATCCTTCCACAGCCATCGAGAACTACTTTTTGAATGTTTAAGCCACACAGGCATCCTTTCCGTGGGTTACACAAACAGTTGACAGGGTATTGGACATTTCTTTTTATACTTGAGTCACCAGGATATAGATAAAATTTTACTAAAATATGAAAATTAAGGCGAGTAAAGGCAAAAGCACCATTAGGATTAATTAGATATTCCTATAAATCAGAATGTCTATTAAAATGATCACTTTGGAGGACTGTAAAAATAAGCCACAATCTCAAAGAGCATCCAAAGTTGAAATGATCATCTCAAGAGAATTTCTTAAAATTGATGCCTCCGGCTCAAATGGCGCCTCACAGGTGTGACAGCCTAAATGTTTATCCTATTTTGTCTATTAGAAAAAGGGATGGCTTTGGTTTCTGGCACTGACAATTCAGTTGAGTAAAAAAGGCTTACAAATGAATATGTGCATATCTTTGTAAATAAATAGAAATTATTTCCGGCATCATCCAGTTTAATAAAACATAAATTGCAACTTTTACTCAGATGTATAGAAACAGTTTTATCATTTTCAATGCCTTTTAATAGGTTTATCAAAGCTGACAGTGTTTATAAAGACAATGAATAACTGTGATAATTGTGAATGTTCAAGTTGCTAATCAGGTAAGAATTTCACCCTGGGTAGGAGAAAATATTTTAATCATATGCATAAAAGAAACAAAGAAGAAAAGCACCTATACTTTAAGAGTTATAAGGCCAGATGAATCACTACCATTTTCCAAATCACATGAAGCATTAAGAATTTGTAATAAAAGAACACTGTCTCTGCAAAACGTTTGCAGGTTTTGATCACTGTCGCTAGCTGAACTGCATATTCCATACCACTACAGACAGCGTGCCGTTAAAAAGAGAAAATATTGTCGATTCTGGAGAAAATACGTATTAATTTCAACAAATTTCTATGGGTTATGGAATAAAATGTGACGAGTTCCTAGATCTCTAGGAAAATAAAAATGGAAAATACATAAAAGTGAAGACACGTGGAAGTTTAAGAACAAATAGAATTGGCTGACTCAAAGTAGGATGTTTTAAAACCGCGACACAACAGGAAGGTGCTCAAGAAAGTGGGGATAGGAAAACAAAATACACCAATACAGAGGATTGAACAACACGAATCTTTGTATCTCCTGTTCCACTTCTATGGAATCCGGGCCAGAACTGGTAAAGATTATTATAAAATAAAGCTTAATTTAATGTTTAAATTGATGGACTTTAGGAGCCTGGCTTCAAACCCAACATCTGCTTACTAGCTTGAGCAAGTTACTTAACCTCTCTGTGCCTTCATTTCTTCACGTATACATGACAGTAGTACCTACCTCATAAAGTAGGACTCATAATGAGGACTCATTGAGCTAACATTTGTAAAATATCTAGAACAGTACCTGATTGAGAATAAAAGCTAAGTAAGTGTTTGAGAGTAAAATAAAAATTTATGTTTCTTGACCTTTTATTGACTCTTCTCTGTTTAGTAGCCAAGTCCCCCAGCAGTCATAGCCGTCCTTCTGCCCACCTTGAATCTTTCCACAAGCAAGTCCAGTCCCTACCCCAGTCCTCATACCACTCAATAACTCTTTCCTTTTATCTCATCAAATCTTGCTTTTCCCACATCAGCTTGCGACATCAGATAAACTACTAATAAAAGCTAACATTTTCCAAGTGTGAGCTATGCTCTGGTTCTTTCCATATAGTATCTCATTTAATTTATTTTAAACCTGCAGACTAAGGACTCTTCATCATCTTACAGCTAAGGAAAGTGATGCTCAGAAATGTGAGAGAATTACACAGGATCACGAAATCAGCAAATGGCAGGCAGAAGCAGGATACGAAGAAAGGCGAAAAGGCCAGGGGTTGCCCTCTCTACCCCTATGTATTGCCACACTCTTCCCACTGCAAATCAAACGGGGGGCCGATGTGGAAACGCTCTCTGACCCGGTTCCACATTTGAGTTTTAACAAAGGCCTCTGCTGATCACACCTAAACTGCAAATTCCAATTTCTGACAAACTAATGGAGAAGTGTTAGAGGGGAAAAAAAGGGAGACACAGACACTGCTCAAACCATCCACTTTATGGGGCTCTAGTCATCACTTCCTCGGAAGAGCTGATAGACTGTTACATGACTAGGGTAAATGTGTCAAGGGGCAGGAACCACGAAGAGTGTTCTTGTTTCTTTCTTAGTGGAGACAAGACCTCTTTCAGCCATAAATCACATAAGGACTAGTTTCATCACTCAGCATGGAATTATATGATAAGCAGAAGTGTGTGTATGTGTATTTGTGTGGTGGGGGGGATCATTCTAGAAAGGAAAAGACATAAGGTTTGGAAGGAATTAGGGAATGGTCTTGTTCCTTCCCTCTGTTCCACCTCCATCCTCATCCTTGGAATCTATGCCTTTGGCAGATAAAAAATAAAATTGACCTATTACAGTTTCATATATATATATATATATATATATGTATATATATATATAATTTATGTATATATGTAATAAAAGTAACCTATTACAGTTTCATATATATATATAATTTCATACATATATACAATTTGTGTATAACATATATATTAAATATATAATATCTATATCACAGTTAACTTTATGTCTTTATTGAGTATCTTCCTGATAACCGTTTATCTTCATCAGATGAAAATAAAACCACTACTTATTTATGGAGCATTCTACATTATTTGATCACCTTCTCAAGGAGCAAAAGAAATGTCCTGCTTTTGAGGTAGGGAAGTAGGTAGCTGCTGAGAGGGAGAGGGACTAGCATTTGCAAAGATGGATGAGTGGACATGTTTAGGAAGTCAAGTGAACGACTAAATCCAAACTCTTCACCTGTGGCCTCTGCATTTTTGGATTTTGAAGTGCTAGTTCCTTAAGTTTTCCCAGTATCACTGTATGTTATAAAATCCTACAGCTTATAAATTCAATTTAAATTTGGGAGCAACTTCTCAGGCATGAGCCTTAGACATAGAGAAAGTTGAAAAACAAAATTAAGGAAATGCATATTACTCTTCTCCTCTGACCAAATGCTGACCTGCAGAGGCCAGTTGGTACAAGTCTCCATATAGGCATGTGCCCAGCTGGCCTAGTTTTAGTTCTCTACATTACTAATCATTCATCTGACTATTATTTATCATAGTGCATTTAATTTTAAAAATAATTCCCCAATTCATTTCAAGATTTATAGCCAAGTCTTTGTCTCAAAAAAACTTCAATTGAAAAATAATTAATCTGGGGTTTGAAAACTGTCTTTACATTGTGTTTGGAGAGTGCTTTATCAGTCCAAGAACTGGGTCTAACTTTTGAATAAATTAAAATTAAAAAAACTAGGCCATTTTATTATGTATCCAACAGGTCAAATTCTCAAAAGGCCAAATAGGTCTAACTCTGGAAGAAAAATCACCTGTGTCAAGAAGGACCCTGAAGAAAGGATGCCCATGATTTAAGTGTCCCCCTTGTATCATTATGTGTGGTCTCCACGGAAGGGATTTTCAACTACATTTTATGGGGAGATGAGGAAGTAGAAGCACACAGCCACCATACAATCTGCCCCAGAACCACACACACCTCGGCAGGCCCAGGATTTCCTCTCCACCCCTTCTCATTCTCCATCTTGTGCTCACCGGCCCATTTTGAAGGGTTCCATGAACATGCTAAGTTCTTTCTGATTTAGGGACTTTTAATACTGCTTCTTACTCTTACCAAACCCTTCTCCTGGCTCCTTCTCATATGTCAATCTCAGCTGTGATCCCCTGAGGCCTTCAATATCTACTCTATCTGAAAACAGAGCTCCTTTTCTATGTTCTCAGCATACCCTTTGTTTGCCTCATAGCAGTAGATTTAAAAAATATGGATTTGCTTAATAGTTTTCTGCCTCTGTCTTTCACCCACCCACTAAAATGAAAACATGAAGAGGGTGATGTACAACCAGAATGTGGCATGGTCCCTAATACATTAAAGGCTCCCAGTAAGTATTTCATAATGGGTAAAAGAAAACAAAGAGGAGGAAAGATGAGAGTGCTGGATGGGAAGGAGGGATTCAGCCCAAATTATGGCTGGCTGTGGGATGTTGGATTTGTACACCTCTGTGTCCTAGGTGGAGACAGCAGCTGGGATCACTGCAGCCGGTAGAAAACTTGGCCATGAGGATGAGAGATGTGTGATCTCCAGAGGGGTACAAACCCCCAGCAAGAGATGAAGACCAAGATGTATAGACTATTCTCAGCCAGTGAGTAATCTGAAGAAATGCCGTCCACGGAGGGGAACCCACACTGCCAGTAGGACCACAGAAGCTCACCGCGTTGGTCATCCACCCAGTGAAATCGTTTTATTCTAACTATATTAAACAGTATATTTTTAGTCTCTTATGCTTTATTATTCTTTTTGATATTCTAATTGACATTTTTCTCTTAAGAATATGTATAACCTTCATTTTGTACCTTTAAGATAATTGTTTGTATTAGCTCAGGCTGCCATAACAAAATGTCATTGATTAGGGGTTTAAACAACATAATTTTATTTCTCGCAGTTCTTGAGACTGGAAGTCCAAGATCAGGGTCCCGGCATTGTCAGGTTCTGGTGAGCGCGCTCTTTCTGGCTTGCAGAGGGCCATCTTCTCACGCCCAGAGAGAGAGAGACAAAGCAAGTTCTCTGGTATCTATTCCTCTATGGGCACTAATCTCATCAGGAGGGCCCCACCCTCATGACCTCATCTAAACCTAATTTTCTCCCAAAGGTCACAGCTCTTTATATATCACATTGGGCAGTAGAGCTTTAACATATGAATTTGAGGGGACCCAATTCTGTCCATAGCGTTGTTTAATCATTTTATGGCCATCATTTTTTTTTATTATTATTTCTTTAATCTCTTTTCACTTTGTATTATTTATTCATCTGTAAAGAACTCCATTTAAAACTTCAAATCATAATTTCGGTTTCCCGTACTTTCTTTCAAAGGCTGTAAATAGAGGTACAAGACTTCTTATTTATTTGTGAAAATACTGTTTAGCAGGAAGATCCAGGTACCTATCCAAATGGGGATTTCCACGCATGGAGGACCTCAGAGATACCTAAAGAATGCTTGCCTTGTCATTTTGGGTCTTTGGAGGAGTGGGTACATAAAGAGGATATGGAGGACAAATGGTGTTTTCTGTCACCAGCATATAGGGAGACACAAAGCAGCAGATACCATGAAGTGAAAGAAAATAGGGTTCTAGTAACTGCTAATGTAAGTTTCCCCAGTGGCTGTATTTTCAAACGTGCTTTTCAAAGATTCTTCACAAAAACCACCAATGTTTCAAAAGAGAGGTCTTTGAAACATTTCTCACAACTCAGATATATTATTTTTAAAATTTGAAAAACTATAACTATCTAATCTTTCATTTTGGGGGCACCCTAAATGTATATGTCACCCAGTTTTCTTCAACCTCCCCCCCACCTCCTACCCCGTTACAGTAGGAACTATGCTAGGAGTTGCCACTTACAAACTTCCAGTTGGTTTTATAGGTTTATTACTAGAGGGGACTCAGTCCAATTTTCTAAGGCTTTTTAGATATTTGAAGATCAGAATACTGACATAAAAACTTAGAAAAGCATTTCTTTGATGCCCTTCCAGGTCATTCTATACGATCACCACGATGTTTGAACAATAAAAGTATGAGAAGAGGGGAGAAAAATAACTAGGCTAGAAAAATATGCTGGCCCCTTCCACTGTGCCGTTTTCCATGACAATGTTTTAAAAACATGTAGGCATTCCATTTTTTTTAAAAAAAAAAGCAACAATTGGACTCTACGCACAGTATCCATTTATAGATTATGTTAGCTGAAAAATAAGTGAGTACATCCAAAGTTTCCTGACCATTCAATAAAACATGAGATTTTTTTAAAGTTAAAAACAACAAAATCCAGACTAGCAAGATGTCTTGCATTTAATAAGTACTGAACATAAATGTGGGGATTGATTGGATACTGTTTTCAGTCATTTAAATAACTAAATATCAGCAACCAAAAAAGCAAAATAATCAATCTTGTCAAATAAAAAACTCCACTAATAAGGTTAAAAACATAAACCATTAATTCCATGGGGTGCTGAATTTTGAAGAGGTGCAAATACGTAAGGGAAGGCTGCATCTTACTGTCTTATTCTCGTCTTACATTTGTTTCATCATTATTTTGATAAACATAACAATGGAAATGATTAAACATAATTTTGTAAACAACTAAGAAAATAAACTATCATACTAATTGATAATCTACCGCACTGATAATCTAACATTATAAGTGAAAGTGGGTTTTATTTTTCTCTCCCATATGCACTTTTTGGATAAAAAGTAAAACTTTAATTTAACTGGGATTTGGGGACTATGCAGTTTTAAATAAACATCAGGGTTTTCTTTTAACCTAATGCATTAGTTGCTTTTAAGCACATACAATGAATTTATTTAAATTATTTTTAAGATTATAGAAAACAGGAGGGTTTTTTAAATTAGTTCCAGGTGTACAAAATAATGCAATATTAATAGTTACACATTTACACCCTTCACAAAGTGATAACCTCCCTCTCCCAATCTACTACCCCTCTGACATCGTATACAGCTGCTACAATTCCATTGACTCTATTCCCTATGCTGTACTCCACATCCCGTGACTATATATGTGTATATATATATATATATATATATATATATATATATATATATATATATATATTCAATTATAGCTGACATTTGGGGATGGGAGAGAAGGCAAAGGGATTAGAAAGTACAAATGAAACACAGGAGGGTTTTATATAAAGACAATGAGGAAGAAATGGGACCAATTTTTCTTGTGTGTTCTATATGTTTAGTCTGAAAGCTATTTAAAAAAAAAAAAAAAACATTTCAAAACTATCTTTAGCGTCCATTGAAAATATATGTCAGGGTCAACATTTTAGCCTCTAACCAAAAATTGCCCCATGATCTTAAGAAACTAACTTGAGCTCTCTAAACTTCAGCTTCCTCATGAATAAAGTAAAGATAATAGTAGTACCTATCACATAGATTCATGAAGATTTTTAAGAATATACAGATGCAGAGAGTTTGGCAAGTGCTGGACCTATTATAAGTGAGTGGTACCCTGTAATTTCTATCATCGTTATTATCTTTTATCATTATCACTGCGACTTTCCAGCGTTCTATTGGGCTTGTCCAGAATTCGATATTTTTGCTTGATATCACACAACTTCTAACCTTATCTTCTTAAAAATATATGGTAGTTTATGTTGTACTTTAGGAAAGGTGAACCGCCATATGTTGACAGCCATAAAGAAATCTTGAATGCTCCGGTAGTGCTATATGCAGATGAAAGCATTCAGAAGAGGGAAACTGTGTGGGTGGCATGAGGAAAACACATGATGAGATGTGTTCATAATTCTATATTGAATTAGGAAAAGTTGCCCCAATGTAAACATGCGTTGTAGTGACTTGGTGTGGCTGCTCAGGCACTGAAGATATTTTTATGTTTAGCATTTTGGACTTTCTTTTTCCGTTTAAGAAGGAAGGACTAAAAGAATAAACACTACAATCACTTTGTTCCTGATGGGAACACGGTAAGCCCTCAAGAAGAGCCTGGGAGAGCCCTTTGAATCCTTACTCAGTTGTGCTGGTTTATAAATCTTTAGGGATTAGCCGCTCATTGACAACTAAGCCTGGGAAATGTCTTGCATTTGGTACCAGTCCTTGTTAATAAATGTTAAAATACTTATCTAGAAAATTTAGTGCTGATTAGGTACAAGTCCTGAGGAAACCAAAGTCCAATTCTAAGAACAGCTTTCAAATTTGGGAGGTTTTTCTATCTGTTTCATGAAAGCCCAAGGAGAAAGCATGAATTGCAAAGCTCATTTAAATATAAAGACACTGTAGAGCATTCACTCTTTCCTTATGTGAATTTTCAGTAGGAAAAAAAAAATAGGTCTTTCATGAAAAACAATCTCCAACTACTCCATTCCACTCAGTATTCATAATTATGCTTAATCTGCTGCTCCTTTTGGCTTGATTACAGGTCCTGTTGGCAGGTAGTGAATGCAAAAGCATTTTAATGGGGGAAGGGGGTGTCCCCTGGGAGGGGAGGAGAAGTTTTGTGCATTTATCGTTTCACAATGGAGTGTGGCCAGCTGTTAGGTACCCTGAATGCCAGAGCCACAACTCCCTCAAAGCAGCCAAATGCATGGATGGTTTCAGGTCAGCAAACTGGAAAGGAAGAGGCTGCCTCTGAGCAAACGATGGTCCTTGTATGAGAGTAGGAAACAAGCCATTGAATGTGCTTGCCAGCAACAAAGCCAGACAGGAAAGACCTCCGCATGATAGGGCGATACCCCGTCCAGGGTGCCTCCTGTCTGCTTTCCTTTTGGCGGAGGGCTGCCCCAAGGGGCAAGTGCTAATAAGAGTGAGGCTCTTGGAGATGGGAGATGCTTGGGTCCATCAAAAGGCCCATTCAAAGCCGCACTGTCTCCACTATCCACTCAGGAGCTGCCAAACCAGATTGAGTTACTAGCCTCTCTGCATACCTCAAAGGTATGGTTACTTGCTGACCCACCAGACAGCCTGGGAGTTAAAGAGAAAATCTTTCTAATTGTATGTGTGCGTGTGTGTGTGTGTGTGTGTGTGTGTGTGTGTGTTAGATATTGACATTTTGTTGCGTGCATGTCGTTTGTGTATATGTGTTTTTATTTAATACTTAAAATAAACTTGGAGGGACATTTATGTTACAAGTCCAAAGAAAACTCTTTGGCATTATCAAAAGTATTCACTCACTCATATATTTGTTCACTCATTCATCTATTCACTTATTCATTCATTCATTAACTCATTTATTTAAATAAATATTCTTGACTGTTTAGGGTATTCATTTATAAATTCAGATTATAAGTCATCCGTGACCCTTTTTGACAACCAAGCTTTTATCAAAGAGAAATTATTTAGCTATTTTCCTAAAAAGACACTCAATTTCAAACTGCCAGGATTTTACAGGGGCACTCCATGTTTTGCTTCTTTCTTTCTTTTAAGAAAAATACCTTTACTAACAAAATGTATTACCTCTCACTCCTGATTTCTGTAGTCCCCTAATCTTTTATATAACATCCATGGGTATATGCATGCATGCACACACATAAATGTATTCATTAATAAAATGATTTATTAAACACCCCTCTGGACTAAATGCTGGGCTTGGAAAGAGGAGTAGAAAATAGACCAAACTTCTGAAACTCACCCTGAAAATAGGAAAATGTGTATGTCAGCACGTCCGGTGCTGGAAACTGTTAAAGACTCCCAGACTAGTGTGCTAGAGTCACAACAATAGCCCAAAGAAAAATGACCTTTTGCACCAGGGAAGGTCTTAGGTAGTAAAACATTCCTGACTTGGATCCCACTGTTCTGTTTTAAATGTAATAAAAAAAAAAAAAAAAAGCCAACAATAATGTGTTCTGAATTTCTCTCTGAATTTCCACACTTTGATTGGGGGCCACAGAGCTCTGGACTGTTCAGACCCTAAGGCCAGAGAGCGTGCCTCCGATAAGTGTGTTTGTACTTGCAACATCTGAGGCCCTCACAGTGAGAAGGAAGATGTCTAGAATTATTTCCTTGGGTCCTTGGGCACCTTTAGATTTTTGAAAGACCCAAGCATTCACTATTCAGTTAAAAAGAAGAAAACCCCACATCAGGAGAGCTCATTTTAAATCATCCCTGGGAACTTAGAAAAAACCAAATTGAAAGGCGAGCATATTACATTCCAGTGCTGTCTTTTTGTTTGTTTGTTTGTTTGTTTGTTTGTTTGTTTGTTTGTTTGTTTTCCCTATCTATCTCCCACTTTCTGGCCTTCTCAGAGGGTACTTTTCCTGACCAGTCTAAGTGAGACTCAAAGCTTTTATAGCAATGACCAAAGTACATAGGGTATTATATGTCATTTGCTCATAATAATACTGATGCAAACCTCTGGGTCCTTCCAGCCTCATCTAACGTCATTCTCCCTCTCGTCCAACGTACTTGAACTACACTGGCTTTCTTCCTGGTCCTTGAACTTGGCCATACATCCCCACCTTTGTACCTCACACTGCTGTCGTCTCTGCTCTTGCCACGCCCCCCCCCCCCCCCGCCCCTAATTCCCTGCTCTCTGCATGGCTGCCTACTTTTTGTCATTAGGATTTTAGCTTAAAAGATGTTCTCTTCTCAAGGCTGAGGAAATGTAAAAGATTAGCCTGAAAAAACTTGTAAAGCCAGAAATTAAAGAAGGACTCAATAAATAATGGGGCCATGTCCTAAGGACACGGAGAAAGTATGAAATATCTCCCACTTGCCAAACTGAGACATTCAGATCATCAAAATAAATAATAACGATAAATCATTACAAATCATTACAAACCATTACATAACATGAACATCCAAGTGTTCACACTGATATAAATCAATCAATAAATAAAAAGGGAAAGCCAACTAGTCAATGTAGAAGGAATAATGGGACTAGAAAATTACCATTTGGAAATTACCATAATAATAATCCGAGCAAGAAACATAGGAATTGTGATTATAGAACTAATAAGTGAAAGTTTGAGAAGTAACAGGATATTTACAAAGTATCTCACCACAAGATACTTACTGAAAACAAATTTTAAAGAAACCTGGCAGATACCACCTTAAGGAAGCGATCAAAATGAACAATGTTAACAATGGGAAATAGACATCCCATGCCTCCTGATATGATGCCTAATACTCCTTCCCTGGTATTCCTACGAAAACTATATCCTCTCAATCTAATCATGAGGAAATTAAAGGACACACCATCAAAGAATTGGTTGGTACTCTTCAAAATACTGTTCAAAAACATCAAGATCATGAATCTCTGGAAAGACGGAGGAATAGATTCACATTGAAGGAGGCCGAAGAAACACAACAACTGAATGCCACACGTGATCAGGAGTTTTCTTTTGCTGAAAAAAGGACATCATTTGGAAAAATCACTCAGAACTGAATAAGGTCTGTAAATTAGGCAGTAATATTGTAGCAAAGCTAGTTTGTTGATTTTGGTAATTGTAGTGCTGCTTGGTCAGAAAATGACCTTTCTTTTAAGGAATGAAAACTTAAGTAGTTAGAGGTAAAGGGGTATCATGTCTGCAATGTACTCTAAAATGAAAAAGCAAACAAACACTTTTACTGTGTGTGTGTGTGTGTGTGTGTGTGTGTGTGTAAGAGAGAAACAGAGAGAAGAATTGGGGAATCTCTGTGAATAGTACTAGTCATGAAATGTTTCTGTAGGCCTGAAATGGTATGAAAATAGAAAAGTTAAAGAAAAACAAGAGTTTCTCTCTGGTTACCCAGTCCCTTTTCATATTATTCTATTTCAATTCTCTGTATTCCACCTATTGATATGATTTAATATGATTCCTGATTTTTACCTAATTGTTTATCTGTAGATTTCTTGCCTTCCCCACTAGTATGTAAGCGCACTGGGGGCAAGGAACTTGTATATCTTACCTATAGTATAAATTTTAACTAATATTGTCTATTTCTGATGCAAAATTTCCTTGACTGTCTCAACCCATTTAGCATTGCCATCCTTTGCTAAGCCAACCTCATGTCTTAGATGAAAAAACTTGAGGACCTTATAAATGGGTCTCTACTTCCATTCTTACTCTGCTATAGTTTACTTACCAATTAGTCACAACAGCAATCACTTACAAATGTAAATCAGGTTTTAATAATTCCCTTTAAAAGCCAGTGGCTTCCCTTCAGATTTAGAATAAAATTCAAAGTTTGCCATGGCTTCGTGTTAGATTTTCATAGCAATAACCAAAATTTATAGAATATTATACAATCTTCTGCCATTCTCCCCCAATCACTCATGTCCCTATTTAAACATCGCCTCTAACACCTGTCCTCATCTATATGAAAGAGCCTTCTCTTCCTTGCCCGATTCATTCTTGTCCCCTAAATTGAATCCATTGAAAAGGACTCACCTCTAAATGCCGTAACTCTCATTACCTTAAATAATACTTAACTGTATTTATATGCCTATTTGTCTCTCTTACAATAAGGTTCCTGGGGTCAAGCAGGGATTTGGTCAGAATATTCATCACTTTATCAATAGCCTCGGCACATAGTAGGTGCTCAAATAATTTGTATGCAATATTGTGATTTATAAGAAATATATATTTGGTCATTCAGATCACAAGAAAAAAATTTTCATACATATTTGGCCTTCTTTAACAATTTCTGGCTCACAGCTCCCCAAACACTTAGAATTTCCTGAGTGATCAGAGCAATCTTTTGTTATAATTATTTAGTCTCTTGTTTTCAGTTCCTAAAAACCTTCAGAGCCATCAAGTAACATGGGTGTCTTGGTATGCATAACAAGCCCTTTCCAGCTCAACTAGGTTTATGTTAATGAAGGTGACTTTTGCAAAGCACCTAAGGATGGGGACGGATCACCAGGTGAACCAACCAGGAATAGAGGATTGGAATTTTTATTCCCACTCTCCTGATTTCCGGAGAAGGGAAAGGGGCTAGATTGTGAATCAATCACCAATCAATCACCAATGGCCAGTGAGTTAATCAATCATGCCTACCTAATTAAGCCTCCATAAACACCCAAAAGGAGGGCGTCCATTGAGTGTCTATGTCGGGGAAGCAGGACACTTCCACGTGCCACTGTGCTGGGGCCCCAAACCCCCCCACAGGACAGAAGGTCCTTTGTTCAGGACCTTGCCCTGTGTATCTGTTCATCTGGCTGTTGATTTGTATCCTTTAATATCCTTTGTAATAAATCAGCAGTCTCATGATTAAAGGATTTTCTTGAGTTCTGTGAGCCATTCTAGCAAATTAATCGAACCCAAGGAAGGGGTCACGGGAGCCTCTGGTTTGTAGCCAGTCCGTCCAAACCACAGGTAATAATAACCTGAGCTTGTATTTGACATCTCAAGTAGAGGATGGTCTTGGGGGATTGTGCTCTCCACCTGTGGAATCTGATGCTTTCTATGGGTAAAAAGCGTAGTGTCAGAATTGAGTTGAATTCTCAGACACCCTGCTGGTGTCCACACTTTTCTGACTGGTGTGGGGAAGTCACCACACACATGTTGGAACTGGGTCCAAAAAACCCAATTTATTGAATTAAAGAAATCAACATTTAATGTCTACCGTAAATGGTAAATATAACAAGAGAAGTTTATAGATAAGCATATGATGTCCTCTTTAGTAAAGCAATTTTTATATCTATCAACATAAAAATCTGGGCCGGACCCAGATTTTTTGACTAGTGGGCTATAAATGTATTAATGGTAATCACAGTTATTCTATGAAATCTGTCTGGTCCTATAATCGTAGGGTCACATAATTGTACCTAGCTAGGTTATCACGCTGTGAAGGACCCATTGGTACCCCATGGCCACAGGTCTTGTTTGCTCAGAACCACCCCCCACACTAGGCAACCTGGGTTCAGGCCAAGACATGGCCCAGTATGCGGTCACCACAATTTTGTGGTTTACACTAAATTTCCAACGTCTTTCAGAATATTCTTGGCATTCTGTGAGAGGTTTCTTACTTTGCCTCGTGGTTTGGGGCAATATATATACAGTGATATAACTTTCTTAGAAAACAACAAAACAACAGATTATTTTCTCTATAGCCTTTCTCAGTTCCTCTTTCAGAAATTTTTCCCACGTTGGTGGGAGTAAGAAAAAACATCTGTGCTTAATATTCAAAAGTCATGGCTTGTATTCAAACTGCTGTAATCTTGATGGGGAGAAATAGAAACCAGTAGCACCTGAAATCCCTAACTCCTTCCTGCTCTATTCATTTTATGTGCAAATATATATCAAGGTCTCACAGTGCTGCTGGTGATCAGACAAATATCCAATTACCTAAGGAGTCATGATGGTATGTTGGAAAAAGTACAGCTTTAGTGTCATGCACATTTGGTTTCTAACCAGAGTTCTACTGGCTGTCTTTGACTAACAAGTGACTTTGGATAAGTGACTTGATCTCATTGGCCCTTCTACTTTTTAGAGGCTTTAACTTCTGCCTCAGAAAGATTTAGGGAGGATTAAAAGAGGAAACAGATGTATACCACCCAGCATGGACTCTGATACAAAGTCAATGTCCATTGCTTAGAACACAACTGTGGTGTTAGCTCAGCACTCAGTAGGAACTCAGTAAGTATTTGCAGGTGAATGGGTGACTGAATGCCTGCAAAATGTGAACTCCATACACCTTCCCCTTGCCACCAATTCCATACCCACTCCATCCACAAAATTTTCACAATAGTAACAATAATGTACACTAAATTTCATTAATGCGAATGATTTAAAATTGTACCACTTCTACTCATCCGTTGCCAGAAAGATTTTAGAGATGGACTGGTGTACAAAGATAAAACAAACAAAAAAACAAGGAGTAAAATGACACAACTTCTTTTCTGTTAGCAAAAGCTTTGATTCAATTGGAAAGCCAAATTCCCTAGCTCATGGCACTTCCAAGGGGAAAAAAAAATCCACTAATTAAATTGAAATGAGACTTTCAATTACCATATAAATCTGGGGCCATCCATCACAGTTACTAATTTCACTGAGTTGTTTGGTATCAGAAGACAACTTGTATAAATGGAACTGATACAGCAGATCTTTATACCAACTAACAGGGACAATCACCCTTCCCAAACCCACTGTTAATGGCAGAAACTCACAGATATTCCCCCAAACTTTCCTCTTTATCCTGGGCTCACAGCTAGACTACATTCCTCATTCTCCTCTGCAGTTAGGTGTAGCTTTTGACTAAATTCTAGCCAATGGAAAGATAGCAAAGATGAAGTATACCAGTTTCAGCTGTGGTCCATGGAAATCTCCCACCAACCGCCTTCCATGTTTCCTTTCTTCTCTCCACTAGGATGGAAACAACCTGAGAGTGACCTTAGAAGCTACCTGTCAAAGATGGCTATACCTCTCCAAACCTGACTCTCTGAATGGCTTTATGAAAGAGATGAGCTACTCTGCAAACCCATTCATCTGCCTTGTTATATAAGCAAGAAATAAAAGATTGTGTTGAGCCATTATACTTTTGGGAGTCAATTTATTATAGAAATCGTGTTTCCCCGAAAATAAGACCTAGCTGGACAATAAGCTCTAATGCGTCTTTTGGAGCAAAAATTAATATAAGACCCAGTATTATATTATATTACATTACATTATATTATATTATTATATTATATTATATAAGACCCGGTCTTATATTATAGTAAAATAAGACCGAGTCTTATATTAATTTTTTCTCCAAAAGACACGTTAGAGCTGATGGTCCACCTAGGTCTTATTTTCGGGGAAACACGGAATTATCCTGCTCTATCAATACTCGGCAAAGAAACAATCTCTCCCCATGAAGCATCCCCTACATTGATGAAAGAATTGTGAAATTCACCAATATCAACATTAGTACCCAACATACATCTAATCCTTCAATGGTCTTTATCTTAGAATTCTTTACCCTAAAAACATTTTCAGACTATAGGAATTCACCATCAGTATTTGTTTTGCTTTCTCACATTTCATCGTGCCTCAGTAAACCTTGCATTCAGCCTTACTTTAGCTAATACGGAGATAAATGATTTGTGTATTCATTTCCACATTTATATTATCAACTCCTAATTACTAAATATAGTGACTCCTTGAACATTTTTTGCATGCAATACACAATTCAAAAACATGCATTTTCTTCCTTCATTACATATGATTAATTTCTTGAGAGCAGGGCCAAAGTCTCATAGCTTATCAACTTCCAGAACAGAGTTACGATGTTTAGCATACAGAGGGCACTTAGTAAACATTAAGCTCCTTGCAATTAGAGAAACACAGTTGTGGGAAATACATTTTTGTGTTAGCTCAAAGTTTCTATACTTTCATCAATCAATGAGAAATATTGTGAACCTGATGTTTGCACAGCAGGTTGTTTAAGAAACAGAATAAATGGAAAAGAAACAAAAGAAATGGCCTCTGCTTTAATGAGTGCCAGGAAAGGCACAGCACGACAGAGGTACTGAGTTGGAGGATGTGATCCCAGCAAGGGGCTTGTGCTAAACTGTGGAAGACGCTACACTCCTCTGATTTTGTGCCTTGTGCATTTGCACACCTTGCTAGATCTGGGGCTGTTCTTAAAGGCTATTTTAAGACTCAGCAGCCCCATGTCTTTTTTTTTTTTTTTTATAAAGAAGCTTTCTTAAGCCTTTTTTTGTTACACAAAGAAAAGCCATTTCTCCAAAAATAAAGAGTTGCTGAAAGCCAGAAGCTTTTGATTTAACAGAAAACTCCAAACTCATTGATTTTAATCAGCGTTAAATTGGGAGACCTCAGGATCTGAGATTTTGTACATTTCTTAGCATCTAGTGTTTTAGAGAATATTTAATTAAATCAGTTAACATGAAAAAAATAGCCAAGGAGAAAACACAGAGACATGTCTTAAGGCTTACATAGAGGATTCTTTTATTCATCGGAAAGACTGTAGGTTGGGGGCCCATAATCCAAGAAAAATTAGTTCATTCATCTTTAACTATACGCATAGATATGCCTCTCATATTTTTACCTACCTGCACTAATTCATAACTGTCAATCAACTTTTAAAAGCTTGATATTGTTGGATGATCTTGGTGAGGTTAGCCAGCCACATTATAAAATCGTCCTAAAAATCATTATATTTTTTTCAGTGTCAATGTTCTTCCTTTTAAAAAACAAAAAAATCTCCTTTCTCAAATCATGTTCCTTCACTCACTACAAGTTAATATGAGGGGATTTATAATTATTATGAAACTACTATTAATCTAAATACTACATGAAAGTCATTAGCTAAAATAATTAGCCACTTTTAATCAGTAAAAAGATTTAAATTTGTTTCTGTTTTCTCATCCTTCGCAGTTGTAATAATTATATTTTATTTTCTAGTATGGCAGAAAAAAATTTCAAAAATATTCTGACTATTGTGCAGGAGCTCAAACTTTACTACAAATGACCTACAAATCTTCCCTAACTCTATGACTTAGCGACCATGTGTGGGTATGACCCAATTTTTATTCTGCTTTTAAAAGCAAAAATGATCACGCATGGTCTTTTATATGTAAATATATTTTTTATATTTTTTTTGTTTGAAGAATTTTAAATTTTAGTTATTTATTTGATGAGTAAAGAATATCACTGCATAATTTTAAAAAATTTAAAGGTATTTTAAAAGGTATAGAAAGAAATATTTCATTCTCATTTTTTGTCTCATTCATTGTCCCTACCTTCCACTACCCACTAGTATTCATTTCTTATATATCCTTCCAGAGTTGTTTTGTGCCTAGATCAACAAATACAAAATACGTATTATGGATTCTGCATTTTTGACAGAAATGGCCAGGATCTCCTCTTTGTCCTCATTCTTATCCTTGTCAAAGAAAATCCTTTGATTATTACTCAGACTTCCCGAAAAAGTCTAGTCCAGTATTTTTAGTAAGAATATTCTTTAAAGAAGAAAACAATGAAAAGCTGGACACGTAACAAAAGGCAAGGACTAAAGTGAAAAACTGTTACCTACACAGCAGAAGAGAAAAACACTGGCCGTCTAGGCATGTGGGCAACGGTGAAGCTCTTTCATCAGCTGCGGACTAACCTTGAATGTGTCACTTAATGTTCGTTTGTTAAACGAAGGTGCAGACAAGGAGCATCTTTTTAAAAGTCACTCAACACATGTTGAAAAGACACCTTGCTACTGTGTAGCAGCCCACTGCTGAGGAAGAGAGTAGGAAATTGTTCTCTATTGTCATGGGGCTTATATCCTAGTGGGGGGAGTTGAATGACTTGAGATGGGTGGTGAGAGGAAAGGTGTCTGTGTGGAGACCATATTTTAGCAGGTTCATGAGGAGACCTGTGAACAGAGAATGTCTGGTGAAAAGCACCATAAATATTAAGGACACAAGTGAACATGACAGAAGTGCTATGGTGACTGTCCAGGTCTGATGGGACCTTTTGGCTCGTGGCAAAGAGTTGAATTCTTTTATGAGTGTGATGGGAAGCCATCAGGAGTTTTTAGAGGGAAATGGCATGATCTTGTTTCCGCTAGGATGATGTTTGTAAGTGAGTGTCTTCAAACACGTTTGGTGACTGACTGTTTAGGTCGAAACTCTTGAGATAGAAAAAGAAATCTAACCTCCATCCCTAGCTAACTTCTATCCCTATATGGTGGAGGTTCCTTCGCTTGCTTTACAAAATGCTATAAAATGCCAACATTCAAATTATGTTTGAATCTTCGCATCTGCTGTGATCAGTCTTTTTGACTCTCAAAATAACTCTTTCACCTTCAGTCTTTCCAAATAGGGGAAATTAAAGAGTAAAATTATAAATTAGCATAAAAGTCCTATAGGTTCACGTCTTATTTCCTAGGGAACTGGATATATCTGTGGTCATAAGACAGCTCAGTAATTCTCTAAGAATCAAGAGTCACATTGTTAAACAAGATCTCCTTAGAAAATCTAAACTTTTCTATTTTACTGCATATATCAGTAGAGAAAATATTCTCACAAAATAAAGTGCATGTGTTTAACATGCTTTACTGCTGACAGAGGATGCTTTTCAGTTTGCTGATAAGATACACATTACTGGAATATACTTATCATGTTTATAACAAAGATTGGGTTTTACACATTATAACATCCTGGGGAAAAAAGGAACTGGAGGCATGAACTCCTGAAGACAGCAAGAAAAAATTCAAAGCATCTTCTAATAACAGGAGGTTTAATTTATCATCTGTGAATTTCTACAAATTTTATGATAGCATTCTTTTCTGCCAACAGTTTAGTAACTAGAAGCACTGAAATGATTTTATATATATATGTATATAAATATGTGTGTGTATATATATGTGTGTGTGTGTGTGTGTGTGTGTGTGTACATATATACACCAGGGGTGCCAAAAGATGTATATAAATGTACTCATCTTTTGTTATTGGTATATATTGAGCATGACAATTTTAATACAGTTTTTTCCTTTCTTAAAATGTGTATACATTTTTTTGGCACCCTCCGTATAATATCTTGTATACTCTTCAGAATATAAGATTATGTCTTTAGGTTGAAAATAAATTAAACACTATGCTTCATTCATATGGCAGCATGACAATGTAGATAAAGAAACTAATAATGCCCAGTCCCTCACATCTGTATTCACTGACCGAAGGTGATATTTACTGAGCGCCTTGTGTGTTTTGTACAGTACAATAGGCCTTGGGCACACGTGGTGAATGAAACAGCAAGACTCCTGCCATCACGTAGTTTACATTCTATATATTGCTCATGTGAACTGTACAGGCAAATGTGTCCTTTACTTCTTTGTATTCCATATTTAAAATGAACATATTTCCAAAAAAAAATTGTAATCATCATTCTATCCAACTTCAGCTGATGGGCTCAAGTCTTTTAAAAGCAAAATGATGTGTGGTCTCGTAACAGTTTACAAATATCTTTTATAGACTATGTTAAATCTTCTTAAAGTATCTAAAATTGCCCATACAACGAGTTTAGTAAATTTAAAATATTTTGAGACTTTCTTCCTCTCTGCTCATCCATTTGCGTTCTTAAAAGAATTCTTTATATGTATCTATAAGTATATACAGAGCAAGATAATGATTATTTTTATATCAGGTATGAAAAACACAAAATTGCATCTCCAAAGACAAGCTCTGTTTTTATGGACTTGTTACAGTTCTAGAATCACGTTCAAAAGTTTGTTTTTCTAATATATTTGCATTCACTGTTCTTTCCTATTGTCATCCTTTTCCCAATGGCGTGGTAGGAAGAGAGAAAAATACAAAAACTCATTTTTTTAAAGGAAAAAATACCATTCATCTTTTTCCATGCTGATGAATTCTCTGGCCTCAATTTAGACAATCCTAGAAACAAAATGTTCAAGTTATTCTAATTTCATAAGCTTTCTCTCTGGCCCCTGGGACAGATCTCAGGATCTCTTTATCAAAATCTCCCAAACAATCATTGACCTACAATAGATGGTGGGTCCTGCTCACCGAGGCTTTCCAGCCCGACATCACTCTGCATTTTAACCATAGTCCCCATGAGAAATACAGAGTCTGAGAATTGGATTTCTAGTTCCTGTGCTAAGTGATGTCATATTGAGGATATATAAAAATATAGGTGCAAAGGCACGCTGGCTTTCCTTCAGAACCGTTGCAACAGCTAAATCCGTGATGCAAACCAATATTGGTTCCATAAGTAGGAGTATGACTGAAGGCTTCTCCTACACTAAAACCAAAAATGGAATGCTTCATCGAAGGTGTTATTTTTTTAATTTGAGGACTTTTTCATGTGACCTCCAAATACACTGTGACTTACTAAAGAGCCTTTTGAGTCATGTGGCAGCTTTAGGTATTCCTAGGATTGAGAGAACAGGGGCATAGAGAGATACTGGAAGCTGCAACAGCAGAGATTATGAAAGCAGGCTCCTTGAATACAACAGTGAGGATGTAGGTGTGTGGTAGATATATAACATCTTTTCCCTCTCCCTGCATCCAGTCTAGAAAAAATAGTTCCCCCTTTCTCTTCATAACAATGTATGTCTAATTCACTCGTATGTATAAGATTTTGCTCTCCTTCACTCAGAAAGGAGAGGGGAGATTTTAATGATGGGGCATAAAGACGGGAGAGAAGATGTTTTGGCTGCATCTTTCACCATGTCAGGCTGAATCATAACTAGAATTAGAGACCAGAGTTGATAGAGTTATTCAAAGAGGTTTTGTAAAGACCAGGGCATCGGGTAAGCTTCTACAGGGCCTTTTCCGAGAGTGCGGAGGAGCTTAATCCTCTCGCAACGCTACACATAGCCTTTGATATCCAAGTGCCTGGAGTTTGGAAAGCTTTGGAGGCATCCAAGGACATTGGAGGTACCATGAACCATGGCAGTGGAGAGAGTTTCCTGAGGAGTGTGGAGAGAAGATGGACACATTGGAGCCTGAGCTGGAAAAATCACCAAGGCCAAGTCTGGGACAACTTCTGCTGACAGACCACCTTGGGGACTCATGTGTAGCAGTCCTTTCATTGCTCCCCAAAATAAGAGGATGGGGGTGCTTTGCACTTGGGTGGGCCTGAAGTCTGTCATTAGGAAGATCAGCCTATCAAGCTGGTCATTATTTGGTCTAAAAGTTGGTATATAAAGGTGACTGTGGACTATCACAAAAGAATTTGAATTTAGAGATCCATCAGAGTGTACTTTGAAAGTTACCTATAAAACTCACTCAATTCGAACATAATGGAGATGTGAAAAATCATTTGAAAGAGAGTAAATAATTCTTAGGCATACAGCCCTTGCTTATTCCTTAATTATAGATTTTAACATATTGAATGAAAGAAAGTACCAGTGAGAAAGGGAACTTTAGTCAAGGGGTACCTTAGTTATCTTATTGTTACTGTAACAAACTACCACAAACAACATAAATGTATAACCTTACAGTTCTGGATGTCAGAGCTGTAGCACGTATTTCTTCTCCAGGCCTTAAGGGAAAACCCATTTCCTTGTCCTTTCTAACTTGTAAAGGCTGCCCACGTTCTTTGGCTAATGGTCCCCATCTAGCAATAGAATCACTCCAAATTCTGTTACCATCTTCACATCTGTTTTTCTCCCTCTGCTTCTGCTGTCGCATTGCCTTCTCTGACTTTGACCTACATTTATCAAGATAACATTGGTGAATCATATTATATAAATTACAGGTGTACAAGTTTGTAAGATGACATGTGCATACCCTAGTGAGTGCTTACCACCCTAAGTGTCATCTACCTCTTGAGCAGTTGTTTTTAAATTCTAGCACAAGGAAGCCTGTAGCATAGGAAAACATGTTGGAAAAACAAATATCTATTATTTTTTCCTTGAGCGGCCTCAGAAAAGTTGCGCCTGAAGAAGCAGCTTAACCAGCCCGGTCAGTCCTATCAACCCTGGGATCAGTGAGTGACAGACAGATGTCTTAGCCAGATCACCCTTACGTGTTCTTTCTGGAGTTACTCATTGTCCCACCTTGTACTTTCAAAGGATCTTGTCCTTTCATTGTTTGGCAAAAACAAAAACAAAACTCTCCTCCCATCCCACCTATTCCACCAGCATTTAATTAACTTCTTACCCTTAGCCTAAAAAAAAAAAAAAAAAAAAAAAAAAAAAAAAAAAAAATGCTGGCAGTCTTTTAGATCTGCTAATGACCTAAAATAAAATCTACCTAATTCTTCACCAACCTCTTCTGATTTGTCTTTTTCTTTAGTTAAGATTTTTCCATTTCTTTACTTGTTTTGTTTGTTTCATAAACTTCCTTAAATAGAGTCTGTTGCTCAAATGCCTACTGTTACTCCCGGCACTCTCACTGCTTCTCGAAATCTAAGTATCTCTTATTTATTCTTGGCAGCCATGCAACTGGTACTGTTCTCTTTTATTTCTCAGCTCTCACTCTTGCTTTTTGATCAACGGTAACCTGTGGCTCCTTTACTATTTTCTATGTCTGAATATTTTATCAGTAGCTTTGATCGAAGCTCTTTTGATGTAGATTTTTATAATGTAATCTATCCTCGGCTTATTGTATATTTTCACCATAATTTGGAAAGAAGCCTTTTTATGTATTACTTCACAGTAGCCACCATCTTTATTTTATTGTGAATTTTTGACTCACAAATGAAGTGGTAGAGATACTGCTTCCGTTCTGAAGAGTCTAATTAGAGAGGAGTTGGCAAATACTTTTTACTACACAATATTTCAATTTAAGATTCAGCAAACTTCCGGATCTCTCAAACTTGGTTAAAAGAAACTCAGCATCATTTCTAATGCTTAAGATCCTCAAGCTGAAGAGGAATACCTGTCGGTGACTAGAAACATGCCCTCTGTAAGCAAACTATATGAGTTCAAATCCTAGTTCCCTGGGACTTACCAATTATGTGACCTTGGGCAAGTTCCTTAAATACTCAGTGCCTCAGTTTCCTCTTCTGTATAATGCAGATGGTACTTGTGTTACCTTATAAAATTATTGTGAACATTATATTAATATGGGAATTAGAAGATAGACTAGCACAGAGTAAGAGCTATGGAAGAATTTGCGACAACCAAATCTGTGTATCTTTACTTATCCAGAAGAGTCATTATCATATCTCTATAATTCAAAACTGGCATCCTTGCCATGCATCCCTGTCATTGGGAAGCTCATAGTAGCTAAAGTTTTTCACATGGCATATTCCGATAATCCAGCGGAATCCAAGCTAAAACTAATTTATCCTGAACTGTGCACTACAATGAATTATATTAATAGATTCCAGTGTATTTGGAGGATTCTGTTCTTGGACATTCCAAGTACATTAAACTTACACAAATCCAAGAAATTATTTTATTTGGCAATTTTGCAAAGCCCGACGATTAGGCCCCATTGCCTGTTGACGCGAATCACTTGGAAATTCTTATGTTCCTATGCAACTTAAGATGCTTAATCAATAGGTTTATAGACCTCTGAGGGGGGATTACATTCATCAGGCAGCATTATGAAATGGAGGCAAGAAGGGTTAGTAAACTTAAAATAACATGGTTACCCAGCTGCATTAATTCGGTGGCTGAGAGCAAGGATCACTCCTCCTTTTTATTTATTTCTCCTAAAGTGGTAATTTTTTTGTTGTTGTTTTGATAAAGTAACAAGACTGGTTCCTCAGTATTCATAAACATTGTCTAAATAACTCAAGGAAAAGAATTGAAGTAGGTCTTCAGAGACAATGAAATGAATACTTAAAATGCATGTGAGGATTTCTGAAATCATAGTGAACTCATTGTCTAACTATTTATAAGAATCTTTGAGACTAGGTCACATCTCATAATTGAAACATAAACTCAAAATATTTCCACTACGTTATTAAACTTTTTATATTTTATATTCTTTAAGCTGTAGTCAAGACTCCACTTTACAAGTGAAAAGAAAAATAAGATTTTAAGGGAACATATATTTGTTTATTTGTTATACCATGCAAATACCTTGTTCGAATGATTTTGTCATTGAGTCAAACAGCTGTTTTGGCGTTTTGAAACATCGTGAAGAGAATAAAGTAGAATTTTTTAAATCAAGTTTAGATGTATTTGTAGTGAGACAAATTAGGTTTGTCTCCCACATGCTAATAGACTTAACTTAGCTACTCAACCTCTGTTGAGACTCAGTTTTTTCATCTCTGAAACAGGAATTAAAAATACCACCCTCACAGTTTTGTTGCAATGATAAAATGAGTGATCAGTACAGAATTCTCACCACCACCACCAATGGTCCATGGCAAGTGCTTAGTAAAAATAGTCTTTACTATGACTAGTAGTAGCCCCCAACACCTTAGTATCCTGTAAGTATCTCCTCAAGAATCTGGTTTATTCCAGAAGTCTTTAATCAGGTTTTCATTCCATTCTCTTTAGAAGTTTGCTTGCTTGAGCAAAACATGAATCTGTATGTAGAAACCCTATGAATTAATTTTATGAATCAGTTTAACAACTTGAACTAAAGTGCCAACGGAAAAGGTTGTCACCCAGGTCTGGTGTCAGTTTAATTTCTAAACTGATCACAGTGCAATATCAACTGGGGTGATGGAGATGTGGGGAGCAGAGTGGTGGCTTAGGCCTGTGAGATCCTTGCTCTATCAGCACCTTTGTCCATCTAGCCCTCACCTGGGTGCTGGGAGAGAACCAGAGGAAGATGAGCTTTCCCTAAGAGCTTTCACACAAGGTTGAAAAACTAATTGCAAGATGACATGTGTGTACATAATCATAAATCAAATATTCTATAAGAAAGAGGAGGAAAACCATCCTAGTAGTGTAATAACAATTCCTGCATTGAGTCGTTATGAACTGCATGGTCTGAGAAGCTTGGGAGCAGACAGTTGAGTTCCCATGATTGTCGGCAGTGAGTAGAAACACACTGGAAGCTAAGGAGAAGACATGACCATCGTCAGAAATGAGCATGGAAAAAGGGGAGGGAAGAAGACACTTGATTAGCCTGACAAGCTCAGGGCATTTGCTTGGAGGAAAGTGGAGCAGAGACAAGAGCCCAGACATCTGGGCAGCATATTGCAGGGGTTCAGGGCAAAACTTTTGGTGACACACTGCCCGGGCTCATTTACCTACTGGCCTTTCAAGTGGCGTAAACCTCACTATGCCTGTTTCATTAAATATAAAATAGAGAGAATAGCACTGGTTATCTCATAACACCATCAAGAGTTACTATAAAATTAAATAAGACGATGCCTGAACAACTGAGCACAGTTATCACTCAGTAATACCGGGTATTACTATAGGTTGCGTAACAATTGTTCCATGGTTGCCCATAAAACAGCTATGTGTATTCCTCAGAACAAAGCTATCACGTAGGTGTTTTGTCCTCACTTTAAAGATCAGAAAATGAGGCTAAGGAAATAAAGCAGATGTTATAGTCACAGAGCTACTGAATATTGGGTTTTGAATGACACGAGGCCTGCCTGAGTCCACATCCCACATTTCCCCATGATGCCACCCTGTGTGAGTCCATCAGGGTAACTAGACCACAGTTGGTGTAGGGAAGGTCTCACAGCATTAACATGTTCCTGAGCTAGGCCAGTCTACCAGCAGCATCAGCATTACCTGGGAACGGGTTGGAAATGCAAGTTTTCTGGCCACATCCCAGACCTACCAAATCTGTAGCTCTGGGGTAGGACGAGCAATCCATCAAGCTGTGATTTAACCAAACCTCCAGGTGACCTTGATGCGCATTAAATTGGAAGACCTACTGCTCCAGACTAAGTTTTATGGTTTAGAAAAGAGTAAGAAGAAAACAGGATGAAAAGAGAAAAAAGAAATGGGAAACATTGCAAAAAGAAAATGACGGGATGTTTTTACATCTCTTTGTGTAGTGAATTAAATGGAATAAGGATGTTAAAAAAAAAAATTACTGTGGCATTGACTCTAAATTTAAACCTATGGACTTCAAGTCTGCCCCATCAATCAAATAAACTGATGAATATAGTCAATGAACAAAAATATTTTATCAGTTAGAAGTTGAGGGGCAAAGTTGCAGTCCTGCAAAGAAATCACCTAAGGAATACATTGAATAAAACTGCACATGTGCATATGATGTATATGCTCCTTGGAAGGCCAGTAACAATATAGCAATTCATCTTTGTCTCCCCAGTGACTAGCATAGAGTCTAGCAAAAAACATGTATGTGTGTGCATGCACACACATGTACACACCACGCATACACGCGCACACACACACACACACACACACACACACTTATAAAACCAGATATAAATGTCCATGTCAACCATGGAATCCTCAAAGGTATTAAACTTTTTGTTTTCTGCCACGGTTCCCTTTGGCAATGTGGTGAAGTCTATACATTTCTTCTCAGCACAGTGATTTTAAATATATAAAATAAAATGTGTCTAGGATTAATTATAAAAATTCCAAATATAGTGAAATACGGTCATTAAAATATGTAAAACTAAATTTGTGACATAGTAGTACTGTGCTCATTAAATAACAAGATCTAGCAACAGATTTAACTACTGTAATTACAAAGAAGTGATACAATTTAAACCATATGATGAGATACCTGCAACAACCCTAATGTAACAAGGAAATAACTGTGATTGCTATGGTAACAAATTCAAAGGCACTGCTAATACTATGCTGGAGTGTTGCTTAGATTTATCATTACAGGAAACGCTAAATTTCCATTTAAGTTTAGTGAAACATAGAGGTCTTGTTTTCCTAAGGTCCCAGATCTTCTTAAGCCCAAGTTAAGGGCTGCAAGTTTGAAGCTTGATTTCTAAAAACGTATAAAGTCTAGTAACAGAGACTGCAATAGCAATTAGATGAAACTGTTGATTGTACCTTCCTTATTTACGAGCTTTACAGGCAAAAGCAGCTCCCACGTGAGTGATGGATAATGACTGTCTGGTGTGGTTGATTTGCTGACCAGGTTGTGATGTTTCAGAAATAAAATGGCCTCTCCTGGCCTTTCCTAATGCTTTCCTTCAAACATGGTCCAATTTAGAAACTTCCTACTTAATGGCTTAATTATTGCATTCAGAAAATGTAAATATGATACTCGGCTTTCGTTAGAGAGGAAATACGTCCCATTTACAATGGTGGCACCGTGTCGAAGAGTGAACCGATTTGCACTAGAGAAAGCTCTTTCTCCTTTGGGCTGGAGCCAGGAATCTTGATAATGCTCCCTTTTATCTGAGTGAATCCTGGACCATTGCCCTGCTAACATATTCAACCTTTTGGAATTCTAATTCTGCCTTTTTAATAAAATACTAAAATCAAATATGATTCCACATTCCTATTCCTACCTTTCAGATGTCATTGATTTGCATTATTTTTGTACAGGCGAAAAACCCAGGGAAGGTGAGAGGGACACACAATAATTACACCGACTGAATGGCTCATGTGCCCCTAACTACATCGTCGATGGAGAATAGGAAATCGTCTGGATACTTCTAAATTTACATTTTTCTTTACACAGTTTAAACGAGACCAGTGTGTTTGTTTGAACTAAAATGGTAAGAGGGCATGAAAACAGCAGAAGACTTTGATGAGCCCCTTCCTGGCTGGGCAAACCTTAAACAAGTTTTTTTTTTGGACTCATCTGTAAAAATGAGGACAGTGCAACATTCCTCACTGAGCTGTGAGGAGGATTAAATCGGCTAATTTGTAAACTACAAAGTACCATGCAAATAACAGTTCTTAGTATTGGAATACCCACACTAATTCCTCGGTTTCACTCTGCTGGTACAGAACTATGGTTTGCAAAGGTAAACAAATAAAAAAAAAAAAAGTACCTAACATTTATAGGGTCAAAAGAAGTTAGTTTAGAGGAAATGCAATAAGCACACTTGAGAACATCAGTATCTTTTTGATACATTAGGAATCATGTCCCAAAACAAAAGCGTTTCGTATAAGGAATATTTGACTTGGCAACATTTCAAGATGCGTGTTTGAATGCTCGTCTGAGTGGTGACGATCCAGCGACTGTCCTAGTCCATGGCACAGATGCTCGCAACCATTTCCTAAACCAGAACAGATTGTGAAGTGTAAAGTTTTACAAGACATGTTTCATGATTGAGGACTGGTATCATAGCTTGGTCAAAGAAGGAAAACTACTTTAACTCAGCTGCTGTGTCGTTTTTTTTGTTTTTGTTTTTTTAATTCAAACACTTGAAATATCAAACTGAATCAGGCCATTGTTTAAAGTATTATTAAGGTCAGTCTTTCTTGATACTCCAAGGCTGTAAGATCCATGGAGCCATGCAGAGAAAAATGCTGTACACGCGGATTGTATATTTACAAAATACATGGCTCATGACATTCTGGACTAAAAACAAAAAGGAGTCCAAGCTCCCAAAGTGATGAAAAGTAGAAACATACCCTTGGTTATGTTATAAAACATCTATATTTAAATGTCATTGGACTCCCACCATTTTGGTCATTAACTTTTCATTCTGCATAATGTTTTGGACTATTAATTCAGGTCAATAAGAACAGTTCAATAATTAGTTTTGCAGTGTTATTTGTCTTGTGGAGTTTTTTCCTTTTCTTGTTCAAAAGAGTGGCACATTTGTGAATAAACAGTGACAAGCTTAATAAAACATGCCAATATGAGCAACTCATAAGAAGACACAAGAAAACCTCAACGGCATTCTTATCGCTATATGGATTTTAAAAGTCCTCTTTTCCATTATGTAGTATTATCAAAACTTAGAATAAACATATGTAATGACAATACCACATAAATTTCATCCTAGAAATTACAATTTGGGATTGTATTTATGCAGTATAAATGTCTGAGGCTTTGATATACAATTATTTTTAAGTGACAAAATGTACCAGGTTTTAAAAAGGAAGCTTGCAATGTAACGTTGACGTATTTTTCAAGAAAATAAGCGTTCATTTTAAAACAACAGTTACCAGCACACACTTTTTAAAAATTACATTGCTTCCCCTTAAAAGGAGATCTATTTTCTTTGTCACAGCTCATCTTCAGGGCCAAATCACGCGGCCAGAAGCTGAATGCAGGACTGTTGCTGAACCCGGGGACCTTCTCACATCCAGTTTGCTGTTTGTCATCGCATGAACTTAATGTGGGCAACTGACAGGTTTCAAATATTGATGGGCAAAGGCTGTTGCATTCAGAAACTTGGAACTTGCCCAAAATATCCAAATCTCGCTAGTCTGTAAAATTAGCCTGGAAAACAGGCTGTTTTGTGAAATGCCCACAGCCTCCTATTCTCACATGGGGGGGAAAAAACACATGGGAGAAAACTGCCCTTTTGATATATTAACCCATGAATTTTTTGAAATGTCACCTTTAGAACCTAGTTTCGAATAGATAATGCCCCTCGCCAGAGAGACAGAATGAATTTCTTCAAATGTGTGTGGCACTTAAAAAATTTACTTGAGAGTATTTTTATATTCATTTTATTTTCTTTAATGCTTTTTCCCCTATATTTTTCTACATCCATGATGTTCAGGAGAGAATATGAAATTCACTCTCTGCTTCAGAGAGTGTCATGACTTCTCAAGTAAGCCTTCTGTCTGCATGGCCTTGTCACCTACGGTGACAAGTACATGACATAGAGTCATGTATGTCTCAGAGAAACCCATGTTGCTTTTTTGCCCATTACACATTTTTTTTTTCTTATGAGTTGAGGGAGGAAAGGAAAGTTACAATTGTGCTGGTTCTGTGTGTAAACAGAGTGTGTGTAAGCTCTCACACATATCTCACCTACAGGAGTGATTTAATTTTCTCAATTATTCCATGCTAAGGAATTTCTTTCTTTTTTTTTTTTTTTTGCTAGAACTGTGAAATAGTTGAATGCATAAGAAAATGAACATTCCATACCGTCTTTTCAAAGTGCTATTCTGTGTGTGTGTGTGTGTGTGTGTGTGTGTGTGTGTTAAAGATATAAATATAGAACCAAGGTGTGTCTAGTTGAAATTCTAATGCTGAAGGAGAGAGCAGATTTTTCAGGATTTGAATAATTTCATTTAGTCAATAAAGGGATAAATCATTCTGCAACAGCTATTTTTCTTTGACGCGATTTTGGATTAGAAATTCAGTCCATCTCAGAGAAGCACTTATGCAAATACTGGCGGTAGTGGTGTGGCTAATCACATTAGAGCCGAGGGTTACTAGATTACCTGTGTGGCTGTGATGAAAAGATCAGTGAGTTTTCATGCTGAGATGAAATGATGCGACGCATGGTATCATGTCATCAGCAAATGTCATTTTAATAGGACTACAAATCATTGTGACATCAATAACCTCAAACAAATCTTCTGGATATTTAAATACGCTGATTCTTCCCTGGGGGCCAATGAAAGATGTGGGGGGAAAAAAAAAGACTCAGTCATAAAGTAGCCACATCTAGATAGCAAAATTTTCCATTTTCTTTAAGCTGTAAACTAACCTACATGGCCAGAGGACAGGAGATGCCGTGGCTATTATGAGACTGTGGATGATTAATTCCTGAACAACTTACAATCAGCCCTCAACCTGGGTGCTAAGGGCATGGAGAACCGTGGTGCAGATTCTTTTTTCAATGACTGAATAATACGGAAAAAGTTAAAGGTACAGTGTTCATTCCTACTATTCCTGGAATTGGAAAGAAATAGCTCTGGGCAGTGAGGAATATGGCCCACAGCAGTTATCAGACAACCTTGACTTCCATAATGCCTAAATTATCAAATGTGGCATGTTCTCATACAAGAATTACTCAAAAACGCCTGTGACTCCACTCAGTTATTTCTTGGTCACAATATCCTATGGGCTTCTAGGAAAGAAAAAAAAAATTAAACAGCCCAAATTGTTTTAACACAAGTTGAATTAACCAATACATATGAGATGAGAGACAAGGATTATTCTAAGATGCTAACTGTAACTTCTTATTTTAAAGAGCCATCCCCTAAATGTTATGCCTAAAAATAAAGGCATACATAATACTACACACTTAACATATTATACTAGTATTTTAGATGTGCTTTTATCACTGTATTTCAAATTATTAGGGACTTAAAAGAAAAAGGTGAGAGAAGGTAACAGAGTAAAAAAGTCAATTTGATTTGTCCTTTGGGTGTCCTTTAAAAAGGTAAATTTAGGACAGCCTTGCAAACACTGCCTAAGGAATGCCATTGTATTACCTGCTTAGAAGTACAGAAAAGGCAAATACGAAGGCACAAATGCTAGGATTAGAACAAAAAACTTCAGTAAAACAGGGAAAGGCATCTTGGAAATGTATTCTGTGATTTAAGGTGAATTGCCCTGGCTGGAAGTTCAGTTGGTGGGATGCTATAGCTAACCACAGATATTATCCACCTAAGAGCTTTCCACATCTTGTTTATTTGGAGATTTTCAGAACAAAAAGTGCTTATGATATGTTCTGTCTCCAAATGGGAGTCTGTGGTCACACTTTAAGCTATAGTGAGTGCAGAATTATTTCAGATTTAATGAGACAATGCCATGTAAAATGGCAAAAGATTACTTAAATCATTAATTTGCAAAGGTTTAGGGAGGAATGAAAATAGCTTTTCTTTCTACCACCATGGGTTCTCCAACCTCCTTCACTTTTCAGCCTAATCATTGGTGTTTGCACTCACAAAAACAAAGTATTCCTCCAAAATAATTACAGGTGGGGGTGTCCATTATACTCTCCGCTATTTATTTTATCCTTGAGAAAACATCAATATGTTCTCTTTCACCAATTGTTTATTTAAAAATACACCAGTCTCTATGGGAAAACACTTATGGGCTTATCTCTTATCTTCTCTTTCAAAATGATGGTCGGCTACTTTCTCCCACTGATGAAGACTGGTATACTGTGGAAATAATAACATAGTTTCATTATATATATATTTTCTCAATCTCAAAGTCTTATGCAAGTTCTCTACTGAGAACTGATCTTCTGATCTAACCAACTCATAGGAATTGTTCAAGAAATAACTTCTTCCTAATATTTGATTTTTAGAGTCTTCACAGCTTTCATATATAGACAGGCACAGCCATGCTTTTAGTAATGATTCAGCATATAAAAATGCAGTCCATAGACACTGTTGGAAGGTGTGAATTCTCAAGGACAATCATATTGAAGAATGTGCTTCCCCAGAATTTCCTCAGGATTCTCTAAGTCACTGTTGTAGATTAATGAGATAAAACTTTGTCAGTAGGCTGTATAGGATAATTCAGGATTTGGGATTTCAAGGACTGGAAAATCTCTTTTTAATCATATGGCCTATGTAATATTTCCAAATTTTGATTTTAGGCATTCAAGACCTTGATATTAAGAATTACCATCCACTCATATTATCATTTCTAAAACATTTCAGAATCAAGGACTTGTTTTTAGAGTCATCTAAATTTATTTTTAAATTGTGTTGCTAAAAACCAGTGAAAATTTTATTGCTGATGTGCTTGTGTCCTTCTGCCAGCATCTGCAAATCACCGAGATGAATACACTCAGGCTGTGTATTTATACACCTGGATCCTTCATGCATTACTGATTTTACTCTAAAACTATTTACTTAGAGTCCTTCTACGTGCCAGAGCCTGGGCTAGGCAGTGACAAAGCTGGAGGAGCAAGAACAGACACCCTCCCAGTCCTAGTCCATCAGCTAGTTGAGCACAACACCACCACTATTCAGCCCTGTGACCTTGTGTTAATTACTTTTAAAAACTAGGAGCCTGAGTGGATATCCTTTTAGGTAAAATGGAAATACGAATGATCTCATTGCAGAACTGAGAGCCTACCTGACACCAAAATGACACTGAAATGACGAGAATTACTATCATCAAGGAACCTTAAATGTTGAGCTGGCCAAGCAAGATTTTCTCTAGGAAGAGAAGAGATGGACAAGTGGCAGATTGTCCTGAAGACATTCTTTGTCTCCCAGGCCCTCAGGGCAGAAAGATAGATGCAGAAGAGATGCCTAAAGTATAAGCACACAGATACTTCCCAGTGGCACCAACTTCAGATAAGGTGTCCAAAAATCTATTAAACATGTCTGTTGAATAATTGGGTAGAAGTGCGCAAAACTACCTCATAGAACTAACATTCACAATTTGTCGTAAGGAAATTGCCCAAAGATTTGAGATACAATCTGAATGGTATCATAATTGGGCTCTGGAATTACATTTTTGTTAAAGATTGTACAGCTTAGAAGAATCTAATAGAACATCTGACAAAAGCAATATATTCTGGCTGACAGCATAGCCCGGAGGCATGTGTTCCCCCTGACAAGGAAGTTAAGATGTCACAAAGTCCTCAACCCTTTCCTTCACGTTAGCCTCCAAGAATTGGTTGTGAAGTGGAATAAAGGCCTTGCCAATTTTAAATTTTAAATAGATACATATGCAACAACGTGTTTTAGGTGGTTTTTTTTTTCAGGAAAAATTTTACTCATTCCCATGGAACCCACAATCAAGGAACTAACACAGCCTTTCCACAAATTGTGTTAGGGCCCTTGATGTCAGCGATATTTTCACCTATACAAGAAGCATGATTTTGCAGAAATTGCAGTTTAATTCCCACTGACATGAGAGTCTAAAGGTTTCCGATGGGATTAGGTGGGGGCCTGGTTTTCAATCTCTCTCGGGTCCTCCTTTCCTGCTTCATTAAGCGACTGTCTGTGGCCTCAGGTCTTCAGCACCCTCAAAAAATCTGCTTATGTGTCTATGAATCTTATTCTCAGATTCTTCATTTTTACTAAAGTAATGGGCTTTATGGGTTCATTTACTTTATGCAGGTTTGCACTAAAAAGCAAGGTACCAGAGGAAAAGGTAAGAATCACATGGACAGGTAAGGCAGACTTTTTTTTAAAGTTGCTCGATCATTCAAGGAAAAGTTGCTCAATAGGCAGGATTTTGTTTCTAGGAACAACCCAGACTCTTCTGAGATCAATCCAATGTGTGTACACTGCTCTCCAGGACTCCCTGTCTCATGATGGCTCACCCAGCAGGTCAGGTAGAGAAACCAACTCACCTTTGACCCTGCAGGAGAATGGGAAAGAGAAAGCCAGTACTGAATATGTAGGTATGGGAGACACATTTCCTGTGTTTCCAATGTTCTTCCTCCTACAGATTACATTGACCATAGATAAGGACATATTTCAACCAAGAAGACACTGCAAAATAAAGTAGACCACCTCTATAACTCACCATCTTTCCTTTGCTCCACTGACATACATGTGGTTCTGTTTTAGCACAGCCTTTGGCTTATGACCTCAAAGTTTCATATAAGATCAGAACGACTTGTTTCAGCGCAGACTACACTTTACTGGCTGCCTCTCCCTAGTATGTGGCATTTCTCATGACCGACTGCTCAGTCCTGAACACACTTCCTTCACAGCATCTCTCACACAGGTCCTTTTTTTCATCCCTATGTGCAATCCCTTACAGCTTCACAACTGGGTGGCTTCTATGGGTCCTAACTAGGTTTTCTGCTACCATACACACACACACACACACACACACACACACACACACGCGTGCAGACACACACTCACTCTGCACCACCATCATCAGTCTACTCAGTACTATATACCATGCTGAGGAAATGGGCAGCGGGTTCCTAAATGCTGCTTTCATCATCATATATTCCCTTCTCAAAAAATTCCATGACTTTCCCAACTGATGTAATAAAAAATCCAAACCTTAGCTTAACAGCCAAGATCCAACCTTACCTGCTACTCTTCCCTGTACAAATCTCGTGTTCTTTCCACTTTGGTCAGCTCAGCATTTCTGAACAGGCATCACGCCCCCTTCCCTCCCCCTGTTATTTAAATTATAACCAATTTCTCTATCTGCCGTTGTCTCTCTACAACCTCTGTGAGAGTTGAAAGTGTGCATGTCCCTTATGGTCCAGTCTACACCAGACAGAGGAAAGGACGTGACTGGGGTCCGACTCTTCTTGCTGATTTGTGATAGTCACTTTTGATACACAAAGGGTTCTTTGAAAGAGTTACAAAAATACCATTATTTGTTGTTATTCAGGAACTGGTACAATGATACTTCAAGGAGTCCCATGCCTTCCTGATCTCTTAGATTAAGGTTTAATTTGTTTCAACTAAGGTTGCTAAATATTAGACTAGAAAAAAGATTAAAAGAAAACTAGAATGTGGTAGAGAAAACATAGAAACTCCACCGCTCACAAACAATTACATAGATACTTTTTAATTATCATCTAGAATAGTGGGGAGCAATAAAAACAAACAAAAACAAATGGACGCCAGTCTTTTGGTATAGACCCAATACCTCTTCTATGAAGAACGGTGGAGGAAACTTGGATTATCATGGGGAATCAGAATCAAGAAGAAGCCAGGATAGGAAACAGAAATCTTACAGTTTGGCCATGCAGCAGGATGGTTGTGTGGTGCTGTTAAATCATAAAACTCATGCCCCATTTCATGAACTAATGAGGGCCTGTTGTGAATAATGATTCAGGTTTTTCAGTGAGGCAGATTGAATTCTGATCTGATTGGGCAGCCAATGGATTAAAACAGGCATTTCTAAACCATTAGAAATGGTGAAAGAAGGTAACATTGAATCCTTCCATGTGTTGGTTAGTTTCTGAAGATACAATAAGGACGAAAATATGTACAGCTCTTGCTGTTATGGATCTTTAGGGTCTAGAAGCTGATGTATTATAGCTGAATCAGGAGGTGTGAGCTCTTTTGAAAAAAATTCTGTAGTTTATTTCAGACCTGGACCCCAAAAGGGGAAAAAAACTTGCCAATTAGAGATGTGAAATTTGGTTGTGCTGTGTCCTCATCCCGACAATGTAATATTGCCATCTAATTGACCCTTCTACTTCCCTTCCAAAGGAATATTTCATTCCTTTCGTCTTCATATAATATGCACTCAGATGGAATGTATGGGCTGTTTTGGAAAACGAATGAGGAGGGAAAACTGGTTATGTGAAAATAACCGCCTTTTCTTAAATAGTAGCACATTCACTGAGCAGGCTTCTTTATATTCCATTTTTTGCTCTTTCCATGGAATATAAATAATTCTAAAAATCTTTGCAAACTTTGATAATCTTAATGAAATTTTTATAAATATTTAAACATAGCTATTGCACATGTGTGTGTATACAAACTTGTACATACATATATACAGCCGTGTACACACACAAATATACACACATACATGCCCACGTATAAGGCACACATAGCTATTATATATAACTGGCACTACCTCCAAAGAGAGAGAAACTATCCTAAATAATACTAATTTTCTTTTCAAATCAATTTCTTTTGTTTCATTACCTTTAATGACTACTCTATTGAACAAAGATTTCAAAGAGAGATAATATTTAACAATGTCAAGACTATGGGGAAATGGGTACTCTCATATACTGCTGGTGAAAATGAAATTGGTGAAAACTTTCTGGAGAACACTTTGGCAATACAAGTCAGAAATCTCTGACATGTCATCTAATCCATTAATTCCACTACTAATTATTCATCAAAAGGAGTATCAACACACCAAGATGTATTTATAAGGATATTCCTTATAATGTGATCTATAACAGAAAACACGAGACCCCATCTAGCTACTCTTAAAGTGTGCTGTGATAGTCACAGAATACATATAATTCTATGCAGCTGTTCAAAATGATGGCATACATGTATTTATTGGCATGGAAAGATATTCATGATACATGGTTAAGTGAAAAAAGGGATTCTCAGCAAGGTAATAATAATAGTAAATATTTGCATAGTGGTTACTACAAGAAGGGCACATGTCCTTGTACTTTATATGCAGTAACTCATTTCAACCTCATTAATATTATCCCGGTTTATTGGTGAGGAACCAAGTCTAGGGATCTGAAGTGATACGCCGAAGATAAGAAAGACAACTAATAAGTGACAGACACTGAGACAGCTTGGTTCCAGAAACCGCACTCTCCATCTCTTCAACATAATACCTATCTTTGCATAGATACATGTGGGATTTAGCTCATACCTTCACCTTTACGTGTATACATGCAGAAAATAAAACAGAGATGATATCCATTAAGATTTAACATGATTATCCTTCAGTGACCGGAATTTTAGTTTTTGTTTAGCTATGTTGCATTAGTGAACAATGTATTACTTGTATGTTTTTAGAAGGGAATAAAGGGCAAGGGCTACCAATATATCCTGCTCAGTTGTCACCCGGTGCATTCAATGGGACAGTAGTGCTGTCTTCTTCACCAAGCTGATGGGCATAGCAAACGAAGCGCTCCCAAGAGCCACAAATACCGGGCGACATGGAAAATCGGCATGCAAATAATTGAAAGTCGAATAAATTGTATTTTCTCAGCTTCTGTGAAAGTGAGGCACCTTGGAATATTGAATTGCTCTTTCTGGTCACTGAATGATGGCTTCCTTACAGAATGCTAAAAGGTACCACAGTCTGAAAGAGCTAATGTGGCACCCAGAAGAGCCTGACTATTATATAAGGTTGGCTTCTGGGCAGCTTTACAAGCTGCTTGTCCTGGCGTTTGTTTCTAGGTCCAAGTAAATGCACATATAAAAGATTGCAAAATACCTAGTCAAAGTGCAGATTTTATTTTAATTTCAAATTTAACCAATATGGCCCATGTGGTGTGTTTGCTATCATTTATTTTATTTTTTTCCAAATAAGCTTTAAGTAATGCTAAAGGCAACTGAGAACAACATAATCCTTGAGTTCATCTGTTCTGGATAAAATTAAACCATGCTTACTGCAAGTCTCAGAAAGGAGCTCTTCTACTTCTGGTAGTACACACCATGGTGACATCAGTTTTATTAAAGTAGTATTTATTTGCCTTTCTGGTTATCTCCAACAAGGCAAACTTGAAAATTTCCAGTATGGCAGAGTGAACATCTATAGAGTTACTTCTTATTTTGCCTCCCTCCCTCCCTTCCTTTCTCTCTCCTCCTCCTTTTCTCCTTCTCCTCCTTTTCCTTCTCCTTCCGCGTCTCCCTCTCCCTCTCTCTCCCTTTCCTATTCCTTCTCTCTCCTACTTTCCTTCCCTCCTTCTTGTCTTCTTTCCTTTCTTATTATGAAATAACTATTTCAGTTTTGATGCTGTCTTACAAGAACTATCCTACCAGGAGATTACACAATCTGAGCATAACTCCCTTCAAGTAAGTGTGTAACCCTACACATGCTTTCAGGAAAAGCTACGTTTTCAGAGACTGAAACTTTAGCCACCACTGCAGGCTGCTCTTGTCTGAGCTCGGCGATTGCTTCGTTATTTCTCCCCTGAGGATTCAATGGATTTGGTTCAAGCACCATTGAACGTGATGCTGTATTAATTGCCCTGGAGGGTAGCGAGGCCTTTGAACTGTGGCTGTGAGGGATATTTTGCTGTAAGACATGTGTCAGCACTTGGCTGGTTAAGTCTGGGGCTGGACTGTGCAACATGCTGGGACCAAGGATCTGGAAAACTACTTTGCATCCTAATCTTACATCTGTTTTCCATCAAGCATTGAGATTGACTGGCCATTCTAACAGGGAAGCATCATTCTGGAATAGCCAGAGTCTAAGTACAAATATCGTACTGTCAAAGAATATTAAGAATTTTCCATCATTTTTTTCAAGTTCTCCCAAACAGCTGGCACACATAGGTGATGGGTGATGCAATGGACGAATTGCCTGACCCTTCACCCCAAGAGGAATTGTCCGTGCGTGAGTTATGTGTCAGCATTATGACACTAAAACATAAATTGAAGGTGATTCCTCAGCTTTCAATAAAAATAAGACCTCATTTTTCATTGGCCTAATTCTGAACCCATGCTAGGTTCCACAAGCCATTCAGAGCTTATTCATACTCAGTTTAAATGCAGTTTCATCTCAAATGCAATCAACACCTTTCTTTCAAAGTACACAGACTAGTCGATTCACCTGGAATAGTTTCTTCTTTCTTCCAACATTCCTGAGTAACTGCCATTTCCATTACTACAGACAGGGATGACTAAAAAAGTTTACAATTTCATAGTAAGTCGATAATTATAATTCTAGATTGTAGTCATAGAGCTGTAATTATATTACTAGACTTCTGAATAGCAGATCAGTTTTGTTTCTTCTGGATGCTGCAGCCTCTCAATATTAGTCACTGTTACCTATGTCATTGAATTTTAGCTTTGCAGTGGTAACAGATACACTTCATGAATGCATATTGTGTAGTTGGGAAGAATAGGGCAAATGCCAAATTTCTATGGAAATGTTCATTTTAACAGTCATTTGTTCTCAAAGTTCTGTAATAAAAAATAATCACTGACTGCCCATATGTCCTTTAGAATTTGATCTCCTAAAATATTTGAACATCTTTTTATTTGTGGAGAAAGGGGGAGGTTGTGGACAGCATGGCCCAGTTATAGAACTTCTGTAGTGTATGCAGGAGAAGAAAATGACTGACTGTGTGTCAGCCATTTTTGTGAAGAGTTTTGTTTGGAAATCTCAATTATGGTCTTGGGCTTTTCTTTTTTTTTTCAATTTTAATTTTTAGTGGACTAGTTGACAGAGTTGTGGAAATGCCAGAAAGACTCTACATATGATCAAGATTGATCCTAGAATGGACAGGAATGGAGGATGATCCAGCAGACAGTTTTTAAGTCTTTGATGCATGAAGGCCGATGCCTCTGGAGTTTGGTGTCTGCAGGTGATTCTCTCCTTCCCTGACCTTTTGTGGGGCCCTTCTCCTCAATTTGGGGACAAAGGTTTTATTTGTTTGGTATTAGTAGTTCCTGTGACTGTCACCATGGACGCATGCCTTTTAGGGGGCATCTAGTCATTTACTAGTTATTGAGCTCTTTCTGTGTGTATACATGGGAGAAGGTAGCTTACCTCCATAGATAAGATCATTATATAAGAAATCATGATCGAGTTATAATATAAACTAGTGTCCAATTTGTAAAATGAGACTAAACATGTTGAGAGGAATAAGAGCAAATATATTTGTGAGGATTGTGTAATTCTAAAGCACTTGGATAATGTAAACTATGATTTCAAAGTAGAAAGGTTTAACAAAAGAACTGAGAAACTGACAAAGTGCCCAGGTTAACTACAATAATCTGTAATCATAAAATAGCCAGCAAATTTTCAATCTGTGTTTCAGGATCTTGCCTGAAAAGCACCACCCAGGCTTAATGGGAAAAAAAGCATAGATTTGATTTCTGGCTCCACTTTTTCTAAGGCAAGTCACTTAGCCTCTTTCTCGAAGCCTAATAATTCTCTTCGTCTGTATATGGGAACAAACGTGACTTACTTGTGTATTGTTGCAAGCATTAAATGACATGATGCTTATAAAAGGCCCACCAGAAATAGCTGGTTGGTTCTTAATAGATGGTTCCTATCATTTTGTTATTATAATTATTGTGATTACTATTACTATTGCATTACTTGTTATATGTTACTGTAACAACCAAAAAAGAACATTATTTACTAGCATAATTTCCTTTTAGAAATAAAGAACAAAGTCTACAGTATGGCTGTATTTACAATGATTAAACCATTTGTTTTCTATTTTAAGCAAGTGTGACTTTTTATGAAAACATAAAAGTTTCTATAACAAAAAAATAGTGGCATATCTGACAATTTTGCTTTTAAAAAATTTAAGTGTGATGTACTAGAAATATTTTTAAACTATTTGAAAAACTAAGATTTAGTACATTGTTCAGTGTTTTTTTTTTACCTTCAAATAATACTGTATTATTTTGTTACTGTAATATTTGTAGTCTGAAGTTGAAAGCCTATGGAGGTGGTAATGAATTCCTGAGACAAATTAAACACGTTAAATCAAATACAAATTCACATTTGCAAAATATAAAATACATGTTAAAGTAAATACATCTCTCTCTCTCTCTCTCTCTCTACACACACACACACACACACACACACACACACACACACACACTCTTTTTTCCCAGCTGAATTTTTATACATAGGCATAGAAGGTACATATATAATTAAGAGGAAATGAGTGCACCATGTACTCTTCACTAGAGTGCAATAGTAACTGTGATCTGTGATAAATAAAGGTAATACATTTTTAAATGAAGATCTTGTACAAAAGAAAAACAAAAACATTTGTTAGAGAAAAATAGAAAACTTGAAGTTTCGATAATAGAGTCATGGTTAAGCCAATAATGGCAGAGCCTAAGATGACTCTGTATACCTTCATCCTCCAAAAAAACAGATTTTATCATATTTGATATACATTTTAGTTACCGGTTTAATCAATAGTAGAAGGAACTCTAGAGTCCACCCAGGAAGAGTTGTTGATTAAGAGAGGTCTGTGAATTGAAAGAAGCTTTACATTAGCTCAGACCAGTAGATGGGTTTTTGTCCAAAGTTTCCCTCCGTGGCCTAGGGACATGTCCTATCATTCACTCTCACTAACATAGTATTACTCAACATTTTAATTACTTTTTTATTTCACAGCAGACCTTTTCATACATTTCCCTATAGACTATTTCATCTAATTCTTACAGTAACCATAGATAGATGAAAAGAAGGCTCAGAGAAATTATTGAGTTTCCAAGAAAATGCCAATTTTCAAATTCAAATGTCCCCTTTCGGCACTCTTACTGCCTATGAGATGGACTCAGAACAACTTCTATTTACCCTCTTCCTCACCTATAGTACAGTTGTGCTATAGTCATCATAAGTATTACAGCAAAGTAACCACATCAGGCATCTGTGAGGTTTTTTGTTTTGTTTTTAATATTTGCAAAGCATATAACACTCTGTCTGGCTCAGAATAAGTGCTATAAAAGTATATTTTTTAAAAAACTGACTAGAAAAAATTTTTGAATAAAGGAACGAAATTGCTCTTTTCAGTTGAAGGATATGGCACCTTCTTAAGACAAGAGAGTAGTATGTCAAAACTTCTTTAAAAACAAACAAACAAACAAAAACACAGAAAAAGGTTTTCTATGCCTGACTGCCCACATCCACAATGAGAGCCAGGTGCTCTCTATGAAGAATAGGTAGCACCAAATTCCAAGCAGGTAATAACACTACAAACTGTAATGTATGTACCGACTTAGCTGAAATCTTACTTGCTAAACTGTTAATGACTCTTGTAGGACGCCCGACCTGGTGCTAATCTTCCAACTCCCCTACAACCCATCCCCCTCTTCACTGTCCCTCACCCTCCTGAGAATGCACTAGAACCAGCTTATCTGGAAAGACTTTTGCCACAGCCTTTGCCCAGATCTCTCAGACAACAAGGACCAGGAGCCTATCTACATTCCACACCTGTCTCAGAAATGGCTGCCAAGGTTGTGCACACAAATATGCCGGTTCAGCCAAATGACTTTTGTGAAAATTATCCTGTATGCTTCATCATATCATTCTCCAGAGAACATGCCTCTTCTTCTCTGGCCACTTAAATCTCATCCAGCTGCCAAATTCTGGGTCAAATCTCACCTTTAGCATGGGATGGCAGAAAGGGTCAATTTTTAAATCCTTAGTTCTACCATTTACTATCTATGACTTCCCACTACCTGTGAATTTCTTCATCTGTAAAATAGAAAATACTTACTTAGAATTTCTGTAAGAACTACTAAAAATAGATCTAAGGCACATGCAAGGAGTTCAATAAATGGTATTTTAAACATTGTAATTCAAGGAATAATTGATCTTTCTAGATTATTGAAATTCATCTAGCATTTATTTTTAGCATCCCTTGTTTCATACTGTGGTGGTTTTAAAATATGTCCACAAATGATTTGACCTTTTTTCCATCAAGACATTGAATCTAATTTCCTTCCTCTTGAATGTTGATAGAGTATAAACTGGTCTTAGTGACTTACTTCGAGTGACGAGAATGGAGTGGACATGGCACTCTTTGATTTGCAAAGTCAGGTCATAAAAGGCTACTTCCCAACTCTCTCTGTCAGGATGTTTGTCCCTGGAATACAGCCACCATTCTTAAAGAAATTCATGCAACTTGGAGAGGCTGCCATGGAGGGTAAATGAGGTTCCCAACTTTCAGCCCTGGCAATAGTCAGTAAAAACTCACCATCGATCTGAGTAGCCATCTTGGAAGCAAACCCCACAGCCAAGCTGCTCCACCTGACACTGAATGGAACAGAGACCAACCTTCCCTGCCAAACCCTGCTCAAATTGTAAATTCAGGAGCAAAATAAATAATTCTTATTGTTAAAGCCACTAAATTTTGAAGTGGTTTGTTACACCACACTAGATAATAGAGACAGTACTTAAATTCAATGCTGTGTGCAAGAAGTCATCATCTTACATGCTGATGTGAAATACTCCTCGGAGAATTTAAACATCTGCATATAACAACTCTCAGAGTTTAATATGTACTTTGTTATTATTAATTAATTTAATTGATTTGGACGTTCTCAGATGGCCAAGCAAATTGTTTCTCACTTTGATTGTTTGTTTGAATTGAATAGGTATGTATGGCTTGAAAAATAGAGCATTACAGCAAAAGTGTTATTTTGTAATTTTCTCCTTTGAGATTCTTGTTTTGAAGTGGAGGTGATCAAAACAACTTTGAAGAAGCTGTTACTTAAGCTACAAGTTACATTTTACAAGATAGAAATTGCCTGTCAACCTGAAATATTTGAAAAAATATATATATATATACATATATAGAGAGAGATAGAGATAGATAGATAGATAGATAGATAGATAGATAGATAGATAGACAGATAGATAGAGATATATAGCGTTAGAAGTTTAAATAGAAGTGACATTTTCCAATGATAAGAACTGTATTTTTCATGTACCTGCCTTCATTGTACACCACTGATTATATGACATATTGGTATCCAGAGTTTTTTAAATGAAGAATAAAGTATAAACCTCTAAATGGATGAGTTTTGAGATCTGGAACATGAATACAGTCCACTGAGTTTGGTATTTTGGGGTCTCAGAAATACTAGACTCTTCAATAAAATAGGGGATAGAACGAAATGAGATCTATTCAACTTTTATAAATTTCTTAATTATTTCCTTCACCTTCAGAGACAAGAAGTATAAAGTGAAAATTAAATTATATTTCTTGTTTAAAATAATAATGAAAATATGGCGTAAGAAGTGTAAGTCGTCTCATATAAATGCATAGTGACCCATTGGTTTCTGAAGGGTAGTTGGTAGGAGGAATGGGCCCTGCATAGATATGCTATTTATGGGGAAAAGTTACCATTTAACTGAAACAGCATTAAAACTTGCAGACAGCTCTAGAGAGAGAAAGATATACTAGTAGTCCTAAGAAGCTTTCACATCTCCCCAAAAGCCTGAGCCAAGCTTTTGAGTCATATTTTATGTAGTGTAGCTATTTAAGGCCTATACGGTAGAGGAAGCAAGGAAGCAATCTGGTTAATTCAGGCAAAAGCAGTTTGGACTTGAATTACCCTGGTGACCATACTTGACTGTATACTTCATTTCAGCTGGGAAAACCTGATTCTAGGCTGTCATTATTTTTGTTGAAACATAGGGCCAAGTGGATGTTAATTATATCTCAGATATTCCTTTGCAAAGACAAAAACATGGATTTATCGGGGGATTTATGCACCTACCAAAATCTGTGCATAGGTCTGTACCTGCAAGCCTTGATTCTGATGTTCGTGAGTGGGTCCTGAAATAATCTGTGCGCGTGGGGAAGGGGGACAAGAAAGGACGTAAATGACCGTAATCTAACTCGCAGAGTAATTGGTGCTACAGAAATAATTTGAACTAGACATGAGGAAATTTGTCTCGTTTTGAAGCTTTATATTATTATAAATCAGGTGACCCAGGTACTAAGACGGACTGGACCCTAAACTTGTGTTAGCGTATAGATTGTTGACCTGCCCTCTCTCTGTTTCCTCAGTGGTACAGTGAAAATATTATTAGACTAGGGGAGAGCTAAGCTTTTTCTCCAAACAAATAGATTCCTTTTTTTTTCAACTTTATTGAGGTTTACTTAACATACAAAAAGTTGAATGTATTTAGTGTGTATATCTTGATGAGTTTGAACATACGCCTACACCTGTGATACGTTCACCACAAACAAGGTAATAAATGTATCCCTCACCTCCAAAAGATTTCTTGTGTCTCTTTGCTTTTGTGAGTGTGTGTGTGTGTGTGTGTGTGTGTGTGTGTGTGTATGTGTTGAGGGTGGGAGGAGGGACAACAACACTTAGCATGAGATGTGTTTTCTTAACAAGTTCTTAAGTGCACAACATCACGTTATTAACTATAGGCTCTATGGTGTATGACATATCTCTAGCATTTATTCATCTTGTGTAACTATAACTTTATACTCATAGAACAGCTCCCCATTTTCCCTTCCTCCAGTCCCTCGTAAGCACCATTCTATTCTCTGCTTCTATGAGTTTGACTACCTTAAATACCTTATCTAAGTGGAATTATGCAGTATTTGCTCTTTTGTGATCGACTTATTTCATTTAGCATAATGTCTTCTAGGTCCATCCATGTTGTCACAAATGGTAGGATTTCCTACCTTTTTTAGGCTGAATACTATTCCATTGTAGGTATGTACCACATTTTCTTATCCATTCATCTGCTGATGGACATTTAGATTGTTTCCAAACCTTGACTGCCATGACTAATGCTGCAATCAATTTGAGAGTGCAGATATCGCTTTAAGACAAACAGATTTTATGTTAAATTCTACACAAGGAAGTAGAAAGATGGTCTATATAGACTTAGAAAAATAAAAATAAATTAGTTCTGCAAAAGAACAATAAATTGTGGATATTCAGTATCCTACAACAATCTGAAGTTGAAGTTGAATACTACCAAACAGGAACTTATTCTGTTTTCTAAAGTTAGCCAATCTTGTACTGAAGCTAGTTTTTAAAGAGAAAGAAACTAGTTACACTTTTCAAATCCCAACTGTCAAACAATACATTTATACCAACTTCAGAAATGTATTTTGGCAACCATTTATAAAGACAGCTTATTTGAGGGACACTTAACAAGTCAATTGCAGAATAAATCCGGCAGATGAAATATGAGTGCTCTGCCTAACTCTGTCTTGTGAAGTTGCCTTGTTATAGATTTTTTTAAAGCATTCTTGGAATTTTCAGACCTTGAATTGATTTCCATGTTGATATTTAATCTGATTAAGTTTAAACCATCTGTCTATAAACATTTGGTAATTTTTTTTCTCTAGCTTTAAAAAAAATCAGATATACAAGATATAAAATGTAATACACCAACTTATAGTAATTTCATTATATTGTGGTATTTTAGGATCATTTATTGCTTTTGGAAATTTAACCAATTTTAACAATGTTTTATATATATATATATATACATATGTGTATATATATACACACAGACATACCGTATATAGTCATTTCTGACTCAATGTAATAAAATGAACCCAGTTTGCTATTCTGTTTTATGGAAACAATAAGAACTTTTATTAAAGGTTAACTCTCGAATACTTTAAATTTTTTTTTCATAAAGTTTCTTCTTCAGGGACAATGCTTACTTATTAGAATTCTAGAACCAATGAGAACAAAATTCAATTTTAAGTTGCATTTACATTTCCTTTTCTCCAGTGCAAATGCAATTTTATTTATTTCATATAAAATATAATGTAGATTAATGGTTATGGATATTTCAGGCTTTTTAATGTACTCCCATTTTTTAAAAAGAAATAACTCTAGGACAGTAAATGTTTGGGGGTTTTATTTTAAAATATGTCCCTATATTAAAATATGCCTTTTAAATTTTCTTATAGGCACAACTTTTTATTTGAAGTTCATATGGCTGAGAAAAATGTGGTTAAAAGGGTGAAAAAAATACCGAGAGATATATTTTTGAGCGTGTTTGTGTACAGACATACGCACGTGTGTGTGTGTGTGTGTGTGTATAAATAATCATTTCTATATCTAATTGGTAGACAAATATTTCAGCTAAAGGCTGATTGTGGGATGCCAGAATTATTATTCTCTTTTCTTTAAAATCTGGCTCATGCTGAGGTCATTTTAGTAGGTTATAAAATGCCTTCTGGATGGAGATTGCTGGTTTCTTCTTGGCCTAGAAAAAGTTACAGTTTTAGAATTCTGTTTAAACTGGTAGGAGTCTTTGGTAATGGGTAGGTTTAGTGTTTCCTAGGAAGAAAGGAAGAAAAGAAATATTCTTAAATATACTTTGCAAAACAACAACCTGCAGGCTAAGAAAAGTTATAAAATTGAAAACATTGCCATTCAACTATGTAAAAGTTACTTCACTCTTCCCTAACAATGTTATTTGTGTTTATTCTCATATTAGAAAGAAAAAAATAACTACCACCTTCTGCACCAATAATGCATCTTAAGTAATTCCAGTTTTTAAATAGTATTAACACCCACACAGAATTCATACCTCTATTTGTGAACAAACATTACAATGATCATTACTCAGAAGCCATTCGAAATATAAAATGATAAGTAAAAATAACACCGTCAATTTGTATATTTCAGTAATTTTATATGACCTTTTCTTTCAGATCCACTTTGCTGTGTTTCTTTGCCAACCTACACCACCAAAAAAAGGAAAAAAAAAATATTATCTCCAGTGCATTTATATAGTTTAGTGGCTGATTTTTTAAGTTGTGCCTTGCCTGATGCTTTAAAAAAAAATTCTCTTTCTCAAAAAAAAGTAGAATAGAAAATTACTTGTAAGAACAGGAACATATGACCGAGGGCTTTATTGTTTGATTGGGATGTCTCTAAATCTCCAACCTCAACGTTGTGCTCTTCTCTAATTAGCTATCATGTTATTTATCTCCTGACAGTTCTCCCTAGGTCCACATTGGAGATTCCATAGTTTTTATACTTCCTTGAAACCTGAACCTAAATCCCTATTTCGCAACCTAAGCAGATGGCTTTTCTTCCTGCTTTCTGGACGGTACTCAACAGAAAACTGTTTTCCTCCACTGAATTGCCATGGGTCCATCCTCGTTTTTAATCTCTAGTCCCTCCAGAAGATGTGTCCTCTTCCTGCCCATTGCTAATCCCTGCATCTGTGTTCTCCAGCCCCCCTTTTCTTGCTGTTCTTGTCTCATTCCCATTTATTTCTACTTATTATGTACATACTCAGAGCAACTTAACTGTAAAAATAAAACGTTTCCTTCTATCCTGCTACTTCTTCAATCTATTTTTGTTTTTACTGCCCTTGCACTTCCTTTGTTATTTGAAATAGAAGTTCACCCCTTCTATCTGCACCTCTTCAAATATTCATTTTTCTTTTAACAGGTGATGTGTAGTTTCAGTCCCTCTCACTCTATGAAGATCGCCAAATGACTTGAAATCACCAAATTCAGCAACAATATTCCTCAGGTCTCATTTTCTTAGCCTTGCTTGGACATCAAACAGTGAGGAAGAGAAGGCAACTCTCTATCAAAACATACTTACTCCTCTCTAGATTGTATAGATTGATTGCTAGGAAGAAGTTGCCTGACTCTGACATTTACATTTGGCTGTGGCCAGTTCTTGCCAACAGAATATAAGCAGCAGGACATGAGTCACTTTCACCAGAAGGACTTTTCCAAGTCTGTCTCTCTCTCTCTTTATCTATCTATTGTCTATCTATCTATCTATCTATCTATCTATCTATCTATCTATCTATCTATCTATCTATCTATTATCTCTCTATTAATCTGGCAGTAGCAAACTCTTACAGGGGCTGGTGCCATGATAATGAAAGCAGCCATTTCCCCTGAATCATCAAGCAACCAGGACCACCCACCTTGGACTATTATGTGAGCAAAAAATAAACTTCTCTTATGTTAAGCCACTAAAAGACTTGAGTTTATCTGTAACCAGGCATAGCCCACCTTAACTGAAGCAGATGCTGCAGGCCAGTACTTCATTTGTCAAACACTTTCCTCCCTGGGATTTTATGAGTATCTTAGACCTGACTCCCCCACTCTCTGATATCCCTTTCCACTTCCTGCTAATTATGTCTCTTCTAATTCCCGCTCCATAAATGAACAGATTCTAGAGTCAAGAGTTTTACTGTCTATCACTAGGCTCTCCATTCAATGCTTTCATTCATGTTCGTCTACCCATGTTTCCAACAAACACCTCTAGGAGCATGACTTCAAAATCCATACTTCTAGACTCCTGATCACATTTTCATTGTCCTACTGTATTAGTTCAAGTTATTTTGGTTGTTTGAGGAAGCAAAGAAAAAAAAATGAGATTTTTAGAAAAATAGGAGTTAAACAATCAAACTTGGGAAATTTCAGAATCTGGACATTCCAGGTATAAATTGGAAATTTGTGGTCCTCTAAATCTCTTGTTCAGAACCATATTGTTAAGTTCAGCTGAAAATCTTCACAGCAAGATTTTCCCAATAAAGAGAGCAATAGGTTTATGTACATTCTGTTACAGACTCCTTATCTCATTGCAGATGGACTCTTTGATGAGCATGGGTCTAGAATGCCACCACTAACATGAAACAACTACAAGCCACTTCCCCAGACCAAGGAGGTGGTTGGCCTGCTTGAACAAATTGCTTTAAACTAGAATACGATTATATATTGAGTTTGAATAGAATTATAATCCATGAAATGAGGTTCCTAATTGTGTTTTATCACAGAGAGTGACCTTGAAACTTGGCCTCAATTCTCCACTGGTGGCCTGGGACTGAGCTAAAATCTTACATTAGCACTGAATACATAGTAAAATCTAAGTAGCCGTATGATTCTGGCTAAATGAGTTCATGACAGTATTAATAGTTAACATAACTGATTACTTATTTTAGGTGGAGGCAACCTATTAAAATAGTTTTCCTGCATCCCTTTATTCACTTCTCAACATTAAAAAGAAAAGCATCCTTAATATTCCTACTTTATTGATGGAGGATACTCTACAATACTAATGTCAATTCTTTCTATTGTAGATAATCAAATGATATAAAAACTCAAGAATTTGTCATCACAGGAATTCAACAAACTAGTTTTAACACAACTGAAAAGAACCACTAAATGCTATTAAAATAGCTTTATTCTTTCCTTCAACAAACATCTGCTATGTTTTTGTTGTATGCCAGGTATTGTGCTTGGCACAAAATAGAGATGTTAGGTTTAGTAAATCTCATAAAGGAACTTTAAATTTTGTAGGAAACTTTGACAAGTGAACTCAGAATACTTTGAATCATGTTGGATCCATGAAGAATAATAAAAGTATCATAAAGATCTCCTTGGAAGCACAGGGAACTACATCTAGGGCAACTTAATAGGAGCCACGAGAATCCCAAAAGGCCATTCTGAGCTGAATTTTCCTTTTATAAATGTTGTATGATGATAAAAGTAATATGTGTAGAATATTTGTAAACTGCACGCAAGTCTAAAGATGGAAACACAAATCAATTATAATCTCACCATGCAGAGAAAATCACTATAAATATATGACATATTCCCATCCAATCATTGTCTATGGTTATACATACACAGTGTTTAAATAAAATTGCGATCATAATATATAAATTGTAACCTTTTTCACTTAGCAGTATATTGTAAATATTTTCCAAAACTATTAAAATTCTTAGAAAATCTTATTTTTTTAATGGCTATATAATATTTCACCATACCAGCTGCATCAGTCAGTGTTGTTGGTTGCAAGCCATAGAAACTGACTCTGGCTGACTTAAGGAGAGAGAAATTTATTTAGAGGATATTGGACAGCTCATAAAATCACCAAGAAGATGGAGATGACTGGAGATGCAGTCTCATAAAATGGCATGACTAATAGAAGACGTCGATTTTTCCAGTCATGATGGCAGACTAGGTAAATGCTGAGTTTGCATTTTCTCATGACAACATCAAAATGACAACTAACCTACAGAACAATCATCGTTGAGAATCACCTAAAGTCTTGCTGAACCAAAGCCTTACAACTAAGGACATACTGAAGAAGCCACCTTGAGACTGGCAAGAGGGACAGAGACACACAACTGGCCAGTCCCACACCCACATGTGACTATTAAAACTCAGGAGGGATATCTCAGCTGTAAAGCCTTTCCCCCCAGAGGAATGAGAGGTCTCAGCCCCATACCAGGCTCCTCAGCCCAGTGTTCCAGTGCTAGAAAGTCCCCATAACTTCTGACTGTGAAAATCAGCAAAGACTGTGGCTGAGTGAGATGGAGAGTGGCTGAAGTCCCAGGTGCTTTTCTTAAACGGCCCACATACAGACTTACTTGCTGATGGATGCACACACTCTGAGCTCCAGTGCTGGGGCAGCAGCTTAAAAGTTTCCAGGGACATACGGGGAGGAACAGAATTGTCTGGCTTCAGGGTGAGGGTTGGAGGGGTGCCTTTCTCTCAGACAGAGGAAGTGGTGGATGCCATTATTTCTTTATTGAAACCTCCCTGCTCCCAGCATGCAGATGCAGGTGGCCACCATATCTTAGTCTCCATCAAGCTGGGTAACCCATTCATTCACTCTGCCCTGGTGATTCCCTGAGACCTCACCCCACCCAACATTTGGGCACACCTAAGCCACTTCCAGTGTTTTTTTCCACACAAACAGTCTGTCTTGGCTCATGTTGCAAACTTTCCGAAAATCTCTCAAAAGTTCACAAAACCCAAAAGGAGCATCTGGCTTTGGCATGTCCCATACCTCTGCTTGAGCAGCCCTAAGCCTGGCACTAGAGACAACCAGCCTTGGTTTGCAGCTCGGCCTACTGAAGCAACTAAAAGCCTAGCACAGGTATCTATCTGCAGATTGCTTTGTGTCTTATGGCAGGTGGCCCTGGGCAGAGCAAAGGATGTTGCTGTATTTGGCCTACAGCAGATCCTGTCCCAGAAGGCCCCAAGGCTGGCATGCCTAGTGGCCAGCTTCAGACCCAGCTGGAAAACCACCTGGCTGCCTCCAGGTACTAAAAACCCAAAGAGCAGACTGGACAGGCACCAGAGCTTGGCTAAAGTGAATCTTTCTCTGTAGGGTCAGCCCCTACACCACAACTCTTCGACAGTAGTCATGGCCAGTTCTCACAACAAATGAGCCCAAGGGTCAACCCCTCCCATTTACATGAAAACAGCAACCAAGGCTCAACTACAACAGGAAGACACACACAACCCACAAAAGGGACTCACCTGCAGCACCTCGCTCTGGTGACCAGGGAGACTGGGCCCCACAGGACACCTACTATAGAAGGCCACTTTTCTAAGACAAGGAGACATAGCCGCCTTACCTAATACATAGAAATCAACACAGGGGGGCAGCCAAAATGGGGAGACAAAGAAACATGTCCCAAATGAAAGAACAGAGCCCCAGAAAAAGAACTAAATAAAATGGAGACAAGCAATCTACCAGACATAGAGTTCAAAACACTGGTTATAAGGATGCTCAATGATCTCAGGGAGAACTTCAACAAGAGATAGGAAACATAAAAATGGAGATAGAAAACATAAAAATAACCAGTTAGAAATGAAGAATACAATAACTGAAATGAAGACTACATTAGGGGGAATCAACAGTAGATTAGATGAAGTGAAGGACCAAATCAGTGATTTAGAGAATAAGGTATCAGGAAATACTCAAACAGAACAGCAAAAAGAAAAAAAATTTCAAAAAAATGAGGAAAGTTTAATGGGCCTTTGGGACAACATCAAACGTAACAACATTTGCATCATGGGGGTACCAGAAGGAAAAGACAGAGAACAAGGAATTGAAAACCTATTTGAAGAAATAATGACTGAACTCAAAGAGGCCCACACCAAGACACATCATAATTAAAGTGCCAAAGGTTTAAAGAAAAAGACAGGATCTTAAAAGCAGCAAGAGAAAAACAGTTAGTTACCTACAAGGGAGCTACCATAAGACTGTCGGCTGATTTCTCAACAGAAACTTTGCAGGCAAGAAGGGACTGGCAGGAAATATTCAGAGTGGTGAAAAGATAGGACCTACAACCAAGACTACTCTACAGAGCAAGGCTATCATTTAAAATCAAAGGACAGATAAAGAGCTTCCCAGACAAGAAAAAGCTAAAGGAGTTCATCACCACCAGACCCATATTATAAGGAATTTTAGATGGATGTCTTTAAGATGAAAAAAAAAAGATCAAAACTATGAATAATAAAATGGCAATAACTACATATTGCTTTCAACAATTACTTTCAATGTAAATGGATTAAGTGCTCCAATCAAAACATAGGGTAGTTAAATGGATAAGAAAATGATAACTTCACATATGCTGCATACAAGAGACTCACTTCAGATCGAAAGACACACACAGACTGAAAGTAAAGGGATGGGGAAAAGATATTTCATGAAAATGGAAATTAAAAAAGAAAAAGCTGAGGTAGCACTACGTATACCAGACAAAATAGACTTTAGAACAAAGTCTATAACAAAAGACAAAGAAGGACCCAGTAATCCCACTTCTGGGTATTTATCCGAAGAAACCCAAAATGCTACTTCAAGGGGACATAAGCATCCATGTGTTCATTGCAGCATTGTTTACAATGGCTGAGATGTGGGGGTCCATGGATGGATGAATGAATAAAGAGGAGGTGGTACATATGTACAATGGAATGTTGCTTGGCCAGGGAAGAGAATGGGTTCTTGCCATCTGCAGTGTCATGGATGGACCTGGAGGATATTGTGCTGAGTGCAGTAAGTTAGACAGAGACAGACAGATGTAACGTGATTTTGCTCATATGTGAACTCTACAGAACAAAACAAACAAACAATAGAAGAAGTAGAATTAGTCTGATGGGGTCATAACTGCTCCACCTCTTCTTTCTGGATATTTCAACTTCCAAGCCTTCACCACAGCCTCTGCTGACCCTGAAACTGGATGTGGCTTCTAGCATTACCTTTCACCTCTGCTAGAAATAATTCTCTACTGTTTATTCTTCTTTATGTAACTAGTTTCCAATTCAAACTCCAGAAGGAATAAATTGGACTGCCTGAGCCCAAGCCAAATGGTTACATCTTATCAGAAAGGGAAGCTGGGCAAGTGTTATGGGTTCATTTGTGTGCCTCCAAAATTTAAATGTTGGCGTTCTAACCGCCAGTTACTTCATAATGTGACTGTACTTGGAGATAGGGTCTTTAAAAAGGCAAACAAGTTAAAATGAGGTTGTTAGGATGGGCCCTAATTCAAAATGACTGGTGTCTTTTTAAGAAGAGGAAATATGAACACAGACAGGTACAGACGGAAGACAACGTGAAGACACAGGGAGAAGTCCGTCTACAAGCTGTGGAGAGCGACCTCAGATGAAACCAACCCTGTTGGGGCCTTAATCTCAAACTTCCAGCCTCCAGAATGGTGAGAAAATAAATCTGTTGTTTAAGTCCCATGGTCTGTGATTCTTTGTGATGTCAGCAAACTAATGCAGTGCAGTATGTTACCTTTTCATTTTCTGTAACAAGTGAGACAATGTGCCCCTTTCCCCCTCAACAAGACTTAGAAACTGAAACATTCTCCAAACATAGGATGGAGATTCAAATGCTGGAAAACTTAAAGGGAAAAAAAAAATTGCACAGATATGCCATAATACAATTAAATGATATTCTGTTGACATACATTTTGACTATTGTTTTCCATTTTTAATAAATTCCAAGAAGGGGAAGATTTTGGTACATAGTGTCTGAAGGTTATATCAACTTATATTCTCATGATTTGTGTTTAAAAGTTGCCTGTCTCATACACCCTTTTCCGCAGAGTGTTGTGATAAATGAAACATACCTTATATTACATGTATTTCTTTGATATGGAGACATTAATCAACCTGAATATCCACCTATCAATGGTTTTTTGTAGCTCTTTTGTCTACTCACATATTTTGCCCATTTTGGATTGTTCATCGGTTTCACACTGATATGAAAAAGTTATTTGTATATTAAACTGTTACTTTTTTTGTTTTCCAAATGAATGCATGACATAGAATTTTTTCATGTAAAAAATGTTACTCTTTGTTTTAATTATAGCCATCTCCTTTACAGTTAGTTCCTTTCCTTTTATATTTAAGACAGACATTTCTTGACACAAAAATAATCCACACTTTCCTTCACTGCTGGAATGCCGCCAGTAGTACATTCCACCATGACAACTTTGGAAGCAGTGGATGCATTACCTCACTTCTCCTGAAGTCACTGGCATAAACAGAATGGATCTGGGCCTGAAAAGAGAGGAGCTACTTGTCTCTACCAAATTAACCAGTGGCAGCTTCTCTCCCTGTAGGAGTTCCTTTTTCAGCTGTTCCACATAAGACTTAATTAAGATCACAAAAAAACATCTGGCTTTAGTAAATACAAACAGATAATTTACTAACTAGAATTACTTTTTAAAAGTGGTTCCCACTCTGGGCTGCACACGAAAATAACCTTGGAGAGTTTTTAAAAATACCAATGCCAGGGTCCCACCTCCAAAGATAGGGAGTTAACTATTCTAAAGTGGGGTTCAGGCTGAATTAATTTTTGAACTAAAATGATTTTTATGTAGAGCTAAAACTGAGAACCACTGTTTTCAAGCAACTGAAGGAGAAAAAATGAGAGAATTAACCTTAGAAACTGGGAAATCTTTTAATAACATCTCTTCTAAATAAGTAGATAAATAGACTATGTTCATGGATAAAAATACGATTATCTAAATAATAGTAATTCTCCCCAAATTGATCTATAGATTTGATGTAATCTTAGTCAAAAGTGGAACAGAATTGGTATAAAACGTGACAAGGTCCTTCAGAATTTTATGGAAAAAGACTCAAAATAACCAAAGTGCTCATAAGAGTGTGGAGTAGAAATCCTCTCCTCCTAGATACCTAGATTTATAGTAAACTGTAATAATAAAAACATAGATACCTATATTAATGATATACTGTAAATAATTAAGATGGCATAGCACATCATCACATTTTATATATTAAATTTAGAAATGTTATATGTCAATAATATCTCTATAAAGCTAGAGAGAATAAAAGATGGCATTATGCCAGGCAGGGAAAGATGACTGGCAAATAAAATAAAGATAATAGAAAGAAAACCATGCATAAACACTGACATAGGTTCAGATGTCATGGCAGATTGCTAGGGAAATTTTGTTATCTGTATAAAAATTTTTAAGAAGGTTAAAAACATTCCTACATTATACAATACACAAAAATTATTTCCAGATGATAAAGGGCATATCAGAAGAATGTTAACAATTTTAAAAGAAAGCATAGGTGACTATTTTATGATCCTACGTTATCAAAAGATTTCTTAAATAAGACCTTAAAAAGTGCTAATCTTTAAAGCAAGGTTAATAAGTTGGTCATCTTTTAGAAGTAAACAACATACTTAAAAAATTGACAAGAATACATGAACAAATATTTCCAGAAGGGGAATTCATATAGCCAATAATATAACAAGATGTTCAGTCTTATTAGTAATCTGGAAAGTGTGTATCAAGATTGAAATTAGAAGTTACATTTGATTAGCAACTATTAATAAATCTAGAGATTTCAAGCATTGGATATCTTATACATGTTGGTACATAAGTACATTTATTAACCCCTTGGATGGTCATATAACATTTCCCCCCTTGTCATATGACTGCCATTTTATTCCTTGATATAGACCAGAAAGAAATTTTTCTACATGTTCTTCAGGATACATGTACCAGACAACTTGTAGAAAAGAGGTTTATAATGTTGAGATTCTGGAAACAATTCATAATCACCTATTAATACTAAAATATACAAAGAGGTTGTGGTATATTCAGATAATGGAATATTATGCACCAGTGAACGTTAAAGAGTAGCTACTTTCCACAACACAGGAGTTACTTTGTAAGGAGTTAGGAGACACCACTTGGGTTGATGTAAGATACTAGCAACGTTTTAGCTCTTGGGTAGGTTGCATAAATAAAAAAGAGAGCTATGCAATGAAGACTCATTATGAACCAAGGATTATGATTCATCCAATTCTATGGACCTACCTAAACTAAGAAAAAATATATAAATTCAGTTCATTTCTCAATGCTGTCTTTAGGTCCTAACAACAGAGTTGATATTAAAACTATTGGCAGTTTTATTTGCATACTTTCTAGGATTAAGAGTGGCAATCAGTTTAGATGCATCTATATTTGTTGAAAAGAGAATGCATTTATATTTGCTTGAAGCATCACTTAAGATGCTTTTGGTTGAAAATAACAGAATATATAACATGCATGATCTATAAAAACACGACAGATATGAAATGCTTACGACTTAAAAATGGGAGAGGTAATTAAGGCCCAAGCTCTTTTTGTCAGGGTTGTTGCCTCCAACTCTCTGCAATTCTTTCAGCAACACCTTCCTCAGTTTGTTTAGCTAGTGTCATGTAAGGGTAAAATGCTTGTTGTCCTATGTCCCTCCTCTTCCCATTTCTCTTTGAGGCCTTTACCCAGTTTCCCTGAATTTGCCCCACACCAACAAGCTTAGACATGTGCAACCAAGCCATAGAGCTCATGAAGACATCCATCTCCTCCCGTGATCTCCCCTTCCTGCTGACTCTTGAAATTAACCAAAGAGTGTACTTCCTGCCTGCTGAAAGCCATCTACCCTTCACTCCCAATAAAGGCTGCTATCCATAGGTCGTTTGGCCCTCTCTCCCTGCATTCAGCTTGAGAAATCCCATTTTGAGGGTTTGGGCCCTCTGAGAGTGCTGTGCCTCCCTCTTCTAGGACCTGTGAGTGTAGATAAATCTCTTCCACTTTCATATGCCTCTCCATGCTGACATTCCTTATCTACGTCAGTCTGATCCTCAAAACAAACAAAACAAAACAAAACAAAAATTTAAATAACATACTGACTTTCACAAAACAGGTAGCATAATGCTCAGGCAGGTATTCTTTCTAATAGTTTCAAGATTGGCATCCACATCCAATACCATCTAAAAGAGGAGTTCCCAAACCTTAAACTAAAGTCCCAGCAGAAAACACCATACCCGAACAAACTTTAGTGTATGTGGCCATGGGTACATGCATCCCTGTGGCCAGCGGAAGGAACCACATGGAGGGAGTCACACGGATTTGCTGAAATCCATCACCAAAACCAGGGGTTGGAAGAGAGGCAGCATGCCCACTTAATCTGAACAGCTGCGATCATATTAGGAAGGAGGAAGGGGAAACCTACGCCAGGAAACAAAGCATCCACTGTACTTAATTAGAAATTAGAAATTAACTACTTTTTAAAATTTCAGATAAGAACATTAATAACAGCAATTTTTCATATACAGTTGTCCCTTGGTAACTGCAGGGGACTGGTTCCAACCCCGCCTCTCGGATACCAAAATCCCTGGATGCTCTAGTCCTTTAAACAAAATGGCATAGAACTTGCAAATAACCTATATTTGCATATAAGCTACAGCCTCCACATCATGATTCAGCATAGTGCTTGGCCTGTGGCAAATTCATTTTGTTTTATGGAACTTCCTGGGATTTTTTTCCCCCAATATTTTCTATCTGCAGTTAGTTGAACCCACGGATGCAAAACCAGTGGATGTGAGGGCCAACTGGATGAATATCATATATTCTTCATTCTTTAGGAATCTCTTTTTATTGGTATCACGTAATCCTAATTACTGGCTCTCTCTTTTTTATTTAATATTCTGCAGAAGTGAACTTGAGTATCAGAACCAGCATTTCATGCCAGCAAAGTAATAATTATGCAATTTGCTTTCACTCGCCAAATGCAGTGGAATTCAAAAAGCCTCTCTTACTTAAAATGTTTTAATAATACTAATTCTTTTAAACTATAAAACTAAGTACACAGTGTTTAAGGAGATAATTCATTAGCTTTACAGATGAGTTAGTAATTTAAAATTTCTGCTCTGCAAATGGAAAAGGAAATGAAGAATCTTAGATACTTCGATTTCCAGATTTCAGTGTAATTTCTCCCATCGCAAATTATTTCCCGTTACTTGATCCTCACAAATTAATGTTTGCTAACTGCTTTAATCTTGGACAACTTATTGCTTTATACTTAAATAACCACATGTACAAATGCCATGTACATGAAACACAATGGCCCATCAATAGGTAATTAATGCAGCGATGTGATGTGGGTACTGCTTTGTCTCAAGGGGTCACTATTCAAGGTTAGTTCTTCTTGCTTTGACATCATAAAATGACAGTGTCCCATTTTCCAAAGGGCTTATTTTTATGAAAATACACAGGCATTGATAGTAGGAAGGAAATGTCATTAGACTTGAAAAGTTTTGTGCAAACATTTCGGTGTTGTCATTCTGTATGATAACACAACATTTCTAGTGTGGGAGGCAGACAAATGGCCCCCAATGATGTTCACATCCCAATCTCTGGAACCTAGAAACATGTTCCCTTACATGGCAAAAGGGACTTTACAGCTATGATTAAGTTAAAAAGCTTGAGATCGGAGATTACCTTGTGTTATCTGGATGGGTCCAATGTGATTATACGGGTATTCAAAAGCAGAGAATCTTTCCTTGTGGTCAGGAGGTGATCTCTAAAGGAGAAGGATCAAAGAGAAGCAATAGTGCTGGCTTTGAAGATGAAGGAGGGGGTCCTTGAGCCAAGGAATGTGGGCAGAAGCTGGAAAAGGAAAAGAAAGTGATTTTCCTCTAGCGTTTCCAGAAAGCATGCGACCCTGCCAACACCTTGATTCTAGCCTGGTGAGATCCTGCCAGACTTCTGACCTCCAAAACTGTAAGATAACAAATACGTGCTGTTTTAAGCCACTAAATTTGTGATGATCTGTCACTGCGGCAATAGAAAACTGATACAGCCAGCAAATACTACAATATCTGAAGTATATCCAAAGTTACATAAAAATTACCTCCCATGGAAGTGAAGTCTTAACATATTGTGACATGTGGTTCTTATTTCTTCTCCAAATTCCTGAATCTTTAGTTAGAAAAAATATGAAATTCCTTGTATAGTATCTAACTTTATGAATATTCTTTATTTCTCGATATAAAGAGATTAATCATGATTAAGTAACTTTGAAATGCTCCTTCTACAGCTCCTCCTGAGGTTTACTGTAGCATTTGATTCTGTTTTTCAACTGTACATTTTGAGGCATCCCTGCCTGAGGGTAACCAACTTCCAAAAAGAATCAGTTAGTCGACAAAGATGAACCACCGTTCTAACCTGTATCCTTTACTGACATCCCATGTGATGGAAAGAACAGCCCTAAAATCAGAACTAAATCACTCTGCAGAATCTGCAGTAACCAGGTGACGTAAAGTGGCCCTTACACAGAGCGATTGCTATTGAGCTGAGGCCATTGTTGATCACGACCCCTGGCGTGGATGCCCTGTGGTGGTTGTGTCACCTGCTGAAGGGCTGCATCCCATCCCCTTAGTTCCTACTTCATTTCTACACTTCCCACACCACCTGCAAGGCGTGATCCACAGTGACTCCAAGACTCAGTCTCACCCTAGTCACACCCTGTTGGTTATTTCCAAACTGTTTAATTTCCTTGTAGAAAATGTATACAGAAGGGTGCAGGTGTTTTGCACACATCTGCATAGTGTAGGCCATGTATGGAGGTGGCTGCTTTCAAGGGCTCGTTGCCTGTGGGGTAACACGTAATTCTAACACTGACCAGACAGCTTTTGTATGGTTAGATTCTCTAAGAGCTGCCACTTCCCTCTTACACGTAATAATGCAGTGACACACATCCAACTGTGTACACATTTATATTCATATCCTACCATTCAGCAACTGGAAGACACCCATAGAAACCACATAAAAGTCCTGCTCTGGAGAGAGAGAGAAAATACATATGAATGCTACTCTGCCAGCCTCGTTAATCCCTGTATCAGGATAGAAGTGATAGCCTTGTCTAAATATGATCCTATTCAGAAAAAACTGCAAATCGTTTTTCATAGTAAAGAATAACATGACTAGATTTATATATATATATATATATATATATATATATATATATATATATATATATATATGTATATATACATATATATAATAGAGTACCCTTGTAAACAATTAGCATTTAATAATACATAAAAATTACACATAATAATACATAAAATTAGAAGATATCAATTTATTAAAAGTCACAGAATCATATCTCTCCCAGATAGTTTGCTGATAGTATGCCTCTTTATGCACAGGCACATGTAATTTTAATACATGAGTAAATGAGATGTCAAGATTTATGCTTTTGTTATAAAAGCCTTTCAATATTTAAATTCAGTTTGGTGCTGTTGTTTTGACTTTCTCCGTTGTTTTGATTTCCTTTCTCCTCTCTTATTTTCACCTTTTTCCATTAAGATATAATCATGTTTATGTGTGTATGTTTGTGTATGTGTGTGTGTGTGTGTGTGTGTTTCTAATTTTTTTTCTTACTACTAAAAGTGGGGATTCAGAGGAGAAAATTCAGACGTTTGCTTTAGAAAATATTTCCTTAAGTTTTCAAAATGCAAAGTTTAGCCAAATGTCTAGTCTTGATTGAGGAAGCAGAGTTGCTCTGCATAGAGAAGGATGATTTAGGAGGAGAGCAAGAGGAGGAAAAGGGTTTCCAAGAGGAAGAGAGAGAGGCCTGGAAAAGTGGTGGTATGTGGGGGCCCCGCTGGGTGGAGTGGGAAGGAAGTGTGGCCAGTGAGAATGTCCTCAGGCCACCAACAGCTGATGGGCTAGGAAGACTCAGTCCACTTAGCACGTAGTTTATATTGTTGCCCATATGTATTGTGTTGTGATTCCCCTTTATCACCTGTGTTGTGATATCTCCTTTATCATCTTCAGTAAAAATCTGCTACACCATGAACGGTCATATGACGTTGGGGGAAAGAAAGACTAAGGGATCTGCGCAGTAGGGACATCTGGTGAGATAAGCAAAAGGAGAACTCTGCCAGGTCTGAACCTGAACACGCCATGGTGGCAGGAAATCTGAGTAAAGGGCAACCTGAAGAAATGGCCCTCATAGAACTCTCAAAACTTAGGGGAAAGGAGTGTCACTGTACATTACGGAATGGGAATGGCGTTTGAATATTAAAGACAAATGCAAGCAAGGGAACTCTAGGAGGTGAGAACACTATATAGGTAGACAATTAAGATAATAATTCCTTTAATGGAAATTTTCTTAAGTAAACTACCAACTCAATGACTAAATATTTCTAATATCTTAAGTACCAATTGATAAATTACTCTTCTTATTGTACTGCTCTGAAATGGGTATGTAAATTCCTGTTTTATTATATTCAAAACAAAAATGGGTCATATGTATGTGTTTTTCAATTTAGTAGATTAAATATTACATATCCTAGTAGATTAAATTTGTAGTTATTTGACTTCTAATGAGGTTGAAAATCTTTTAGGACTTTTTTTTTTAAGTTTTATATTTTTTTGTATTTATTCTACTGTAAAATTAGATATAATACTAAATTCAATCATTGAGTAATGTCCACCTAATGCAATTATCTACCCATAAGAGAACATCCTATAATTTTTTTAACTATCAATTTTATAGATGTAATGCAAGGAACATTATTTTAGAAGAAATAAACCCATATTGTAGAATTGAGAATTAGGTTGATTTAACTACACAGCTGGCATAAGCATAATTATCTACAGGAAATAATATATGAGTAAAAAAAAGCAGTAGACGTTCTATTAGTTTCTCATGAATATATGCTCAAAAGTTGTAAACCATGATAAATGTGACGAAATTATCTCTGTCCTGGTCAAGTTGGAATTTCTTTTCTCATACTTTCATGTTCTGGCCCCTTTGGGTTGTGCATTTGAGGAAGAGATAAGAGAGACTGAATTCTGCCCCATTTGCTAGAAGGAATGTCCAGTTAAGGTTTGGGCCAAAAGATGTATCTTCCACTGCTCAAAAACAAACCCATGAAGCTTCCTATAACTATTTTCCTTAGATACAGGGTGTATTAGTTTGCTAGGACTGCCATAACAAAACTGCACAAATTGGGTGGTTTAAACACCATAAGTCTATTTCTTACAGTTCTAGAGGTTAGAAGTCCAAGATTAAAGAGCTGGCAGGGTTCGTTTCCGGTGAGGCCTGTCTTCCTGATAGCGACCTTCTCACTGTGTCCTCACACGGCCTTTCCTCTGTGCACTCCCGGTAACTCTTTATCTTCTTGTAAGCACAGCAGTCATATTGGATGAGGGCCCCATCCTTATGACTTCATTTAACCTCGATAACCTTCTTAAAAGCCCTATCTCTAAATATAGTCACATTTGGGTTAAAGCTTCAACATGTGCATTCTGGAAGGATGTGACTCAGTTGATAAAACAGGAGCTCAAGTTTTAGGTCACATCCTGTAATATGTGGGCTTTACTATCGCCGTACTATATTGTGCAAAGAGATGCTAAGTGGGACTCTATTATCCCAATTACACTGTAGCAGTGATATTTCTGGTTGGCAAGGGGAAGTGGATAATTACGTGTTGAGACATGAAGAAATAGGCGTGTGTGTAATAAATGGAAGATTAGATGCAAGGTATTAAGCGAAATCAGAATTACCATTTAAAAAAATTTCTCCTGTATCCCAAAGTCAAGTATTTCAACATTAAAACTACAACTGTATTACAGAATTGTACACCTGTAATCTATGTAACTTTACTAACAATTGTCACCCCAATAAACTTTAATTTAAAAAAACTTCAAAAAAAAAAAGAATAAAAACAGCTGGAAGGACTGGGCCTGTGTTAATATACTGGTGTATTAAGAAAACCAACTCTCAGCAATCATTCCACCCAGGAGTTTTACCTTTAGTTCTTCTGACATTTATAAAGGTCCCCTCTTTCCTCCTCTTTTTATTAATGAGTTAGGGGCTTTGCAGCTGCAAGGCAGCTTTGAAGTTACATTTCTTCCTAGAAGTATAGACTTCCTCCAGAGATTTCTCTCTAAATCCTCTTAGGGCACACAGTGCTCAGAGCTTTTGTTCTATATAATCATTCTCTGATAACACAAGTGAACTGAGCTAAGCGGCCTGGCTGGGTCCTTGCAGACAGACAACACCAGGTGTTGCAGGATGGTGGGGAGGGAGAGAGAGACCCCATTTCTGTTCCCACTGGTGGTATCCTCGTTTGAAAGCATCGCAACAATGTACAGCAGGTATGTATGCATGTGTGATACCCCCCCCCGAGTTATATATTTTCTTATTTATATCTCTATTTCTCCCCTTTGAATGCCATTTACCAACTCATAGGGCTCTTATACAAAAACAAACATCAACAAATTGAGTTTCTTTAAATATCGAGTGTTCCTTTTATTTTACTATTTAAAATAAGAATTGATTTGGTATTTCTAAGCACTTTCCACAAAGGTCTTATATGCTATCCTTTTGTTTTATGGATTTGTGAGACCTCTAGACAATTCTGGAATCTTTGAATCATGTTTCTATCAAGACTTTGGCTGCTGCCAACAGAAAGATTGGATCATTAAATAATGGCTTGAGACAGCTGATTCTCACAGACAATTTCAAGGAGTATTTCGAATTTGATACAATATGAGTGGTATAGACGCCTACATAATTTGTTCTCTGAGAGTAAAGTAAAACTTTCTGTGCCCTTTTGAAATGGCATTAAAGAACAAAATAGAACACTTTATAATCCTAACTGGGAATACCAAGGGTTTGATTGAATTTGTAACTCCAAATATTGTTTCTATTGTTAAGAATGTGTTATTCTGCCACTAATGCTGCAGAAAAGTAAACCACCTTAGAGACATCCTGAGAATGTCCGTAAAGATATGTAGACAGGAAGTGAGCTGGAGCCCAGGACCAAGCTGGCTGCCAGTGACTCTGTGTTGGCTTTGTAGACTACCAGCGTTTGCCCTGTGAAGTGAGGAGTCTACAGAGCTAGTTCTGTTTTGGCTGAACCCCCTTATTAGCTTTTCAGTAATTATTGTACCTCGTAAAATAAGCTTTTGGTTTCATGTCATTGCAGGTATCCCATATATTCAGGAAGACTCAACTCATAGTACAAGAATCTATTAGATCACCAACAAGGTTTTTCAGGGTGAGAGTTTGTCATCTCTGAAGACTGGGCATATGTTTATTGGGCACTTTTGAAAATGGTTTTCCCTTCATTTATGGTTGGTTAGAGGTTCAAATGCATTCTGTTTTGCTTGACTATCATGTAGCCTAAAATATGGTATTAAAAAAAAAAGCAGGACAAAGATCAACAGATAGATCACAAAGGATTTTTAAGGCAGTGAAAGTACTGGATATGTATTATTGTAGAGAAGGGAAAGAAATTCTTTTATATTTATACTCCTAGGATTCCTGACTGGGGTCATGCAAATCTGACTGAAAAGTGACAAAATAACAAGAGAAAAACCAACAGGAGATTATTAATGTCTGTATCACACATACACACAGGAGAATTAAGTCATGAGTAACTCAAAGGGATGGTTAGAACTTGGGGCTTATGCAACATCTGAACAGAGAACAATATATTTGTAGAGAAGTGAAAAAACAAAGGAAATGGTTTTTAGCCTTTAAAGGGCAGCAAACTTTGAGAAGGTAAGTATATGGGTAAACTGGAAGGTAAGGGCCAGTTAGTAAGGTTTGTTATATAGTTTCCTCTGGTGCCATCTCTGGGCTGAGAAGCGTCTAGAGTTGCCTCTGGTGATTAAGGAGCACCATGCCCTTCTTAGTAAAGAGAAAGAGGGCAGAAAGGAGGGCCCTAGCTCTCCTTTTTCTCAATTGCCTTCAGGTCACAACCATCCTTAGGGCATATGCGTGTCACACTCTCAATTTCTTCAATGTTGTTATACATTTGTCAAAATCCATAGAACGCACAACACAAAAGTGCACCCTCATATAAACGGTGGAATTTGAGTGATGATGATGTGCGTTGTTGGACCGCAACAGTTGTACCACTGTGGTGAGGGACGTTGGCAGTGGGGGAGGCTTTGAGTGTGAGTGGGGTCAGGGGTCTGGGGGAATGCTGGCCTTTCGGCTTCATTTTGCTGTTAAAATAAAACTGCTCTTAATCAAATAAAGTCTCAAAAAAAAATTAAAAAGCAGGTGTGGTATGAGAAATATCTGTTTTTCATTCCCAGTTACTGACCCAGAGCTCCTAGAACCCTTGGAATTGCCAAAGTGATAGGAGTGTCTTTTTGTTATTCATCATGAGGCCCCATTTGATTACACCTGAATTTATTCTGACTGTAACTTAGGGTAGAACCCCTGGATAACCTCAGAATGGGGCTGGAAACCAGAAAGAGCAAATTGTTAGAGGGTTGGACCTTTCAACCCCACCCATCAACATCTGTGGAAGGGAGGAGGGCTGGCGATTGGTTATAAAAACTCTTGAACAATGAGATTCAGAGAGTGCTTGAGTTGGTGAACGCCTTGAAGGGCTGGGTGGTAGCACATCCAGAGAGGGCACAGGAACTTTAGGCCATGACCCCACCCCCGGCCCTATGCATCTCTTCCACTGGGCTGTCCCTCACTTGCATCCTTTATAATAAAGAATTTCACATCAGTAAAGTGTTTTCCTGAGTTCTGTGCCACTCTAGCAAATTTTCAAACCTCAGGAGGAATTGTGGGAATCCCTGGTTTATAGCCTGTCAGTCAGAAACATAGGTTGCCCAGGACTTGTGACTGGCATCTAAAGTGGGGGCAGTCTCGTAGGACTAAGCCCTTTAATTTAGGGGGTCTGATTCTAATTCCAGGTAGATAGTGTCAGAATTGAATTGAATTGTAGGACACCTACTTGGGGTCCAAAGTTTTGAAAAGTTCACAGTAGGTAATATAATTGAAATGCATCTGGATAAAGCAAAACTCAACTAATATATTAAATGCAACATAACTTTCATTGTATTCAGTTTTAGAGCATCGGATGTGCAAATATAAGAGGCTTCTCATGTTCTGTGAACACATGCAAATCAAGATGAAGAGCAAAATACAAACCAATGTGTTAATATTTCTGCAGAATGCAACTAGACAAATATTCTTTTTTTATTCAGTCCAACCTAGCCCTTCTCAGGTATTCAGTTCCAAAGACTATAGATATAATAGAATGCTCAGTTGTCCTGATGGTAACTGAAAGAATACACAAGCCATACTCTCAACACCTTTCCATGGTTTCTCTAACAGTAGTTGATTCATACTCACACCTTATGTGAGCATATGCATAGTAGTCTTTATTTCAAAGCACTTTTATATCCATTATTTCATTTGATTGCACTTATTTACTATCCGTATTGCTATTGCATTTTGAATGTCATCAATCAAATTCAGAATTCTAGGTGGAACTCAAAATGAAATTCATTGCTCTTTCAGGTGTTACATGGTCTGGGTAGCACATATACATAAATGGCCAGCTGGGTGGTCCCCATTCATTGCCCTGATTTTCTGTATGTCTTTGAAAAACTGAAATTGTAATTTAAGAGGCATATTGCACAAATTCAGAAGAGTTCCACAGAACATATTTCAAGCTCTATTTGCTCCTAGATTTTTAGCCGAAAGTGGAATGCAAATATTCCCTAGTTTTTCTTCTCTTTATGACAAAAAGTATATTCATAAAGGTCTCTATAGATGACTAATGATGAAAGCCGTTATTATCATAGGTGGTTAAGGTAAAGAAGAAAGGAAATGTTCTTGATGATGCCAAAGCTTCAAAAATAGAGGGAAGAAAGGGAGGCTCATTCTCAGATTACTGGAGAATAAAATCACATGCTTCTAGGACTAGTTCAGTAAAAATGAAATCTAAATACAAAGAGACTAAAAAAATCTTTATATACAAAGAAAATTATAACTAAATTTCTCTCCCTTACACTGAGAAAAACACTAATAGTAGCCCCATGCTTGAGATGAGGAAAGTATTGACAGGAAACACCACCAAGCTATGGAAGTTACTTCCTCAGGTATACAAGACAGAGTATTGTTAACTGAAGAACAGATTGGCTCATAGAAAATTCTATCCACCTTCAAGTGAGTGAACAGAAAATCGAAGAATCTAAGAGTTCCCAGCCAATCGCTGGGAGCTCCTAACCAAATCTTTTGTTCCTTGGAATTCCCAATAATTTATATATTTTGCAACAAATCAGACAAAGTGAGCAAGCAAATTACATATATTATTAATATAAATGTATTTAAATCATTACATATGGAAAAAAAGCCTATAGTTTAGTTATAAGAGCAGTTTTAAGTCCCTAACAAGGTGATGAAATCCATTAATATTCATCTTTGTTGAGAAAAAAATCTGCATCACAAAAGCCATAGGGGAGGCTGCAGAAGAGTAAAGAAGAAAATTCAATACTGAGACATAACGTAGGTCTAAGACATGTCTGGCCTCAAAGATCTGAGTAGCCTCCTCTTTTGAATGATGGTGGAAAAGTCCTGCTCTTGGATTAATTCAGCATTGAAATCTCAGCTCTGCCACTTTTAGTCTCGAACACCTAATTGATAATATACTGAATACCATTTAGGGAATTGAGATAGCACTAGTTTATAAAGTACTAACCAATTGAACAATATTAACACTGAGGAAGAAAGAAAAGGATAGGGATTCATTCAGCTATGCTCAGGAATAAGCCAACTGCCTCAGTTTGTTTGGGCTGTTATAACAGAATACCGTGGACTGGGTGGCTTAGAAGCAACAAAGACTTATTTCTTGCAGTTCTGGAGGCTGAGAAGTCCAAGATCAAGGTGCCGCAGTTTCGATGTCTAGTGAGAGCCGGTTTCCTATTCTATAGACAGCTGCCTTCTCCCTGTGTCTTCACTTGGCAGAGAGGGCAAGAGAACTCCCTGAGTGAGGTCTTTTTTATAAGGTACTAATCCCATTCATGAGGGTTTCACCCACATGACCGAATCACCTCCCCAAAGCCCCATCTCCTACTACCTTCTCACGGACAGTTAGGATTTCACCATATGAATTTTGGACACAAACATTCAGTCCATAACACCAACCATCTGAACTGAGCATGGCAAGAGGTGACAATGCAGGACAACAATTCATGCATGTCATCACATTCATGCATGTATGCACCAAATATTTACCAAGAACCTATTATACGCCAGGCACTGTACTAGGAGCAGAATATACAAAAATACACGGAGCAAAATACCTGTCTGCAAGGTGCTCACTATATCCCATATTTTAGTGGAATATTTAGTATCACAGGATAGTTCTGGGTTTTTTTTTCAGAGTTTCTTTTATGGGGTTAATGGGTTCTCTGCTTAAAAGTTTGGAAAATACTCTATTAAAAATAATAGCTATTTTATATGCCAGGCACTGTTTTAAATGTTTTTTTACACATTAGCTCTTACTTCTCAGACTACTCTGTGAAGTAATTGCTATTATTATACTCATTTTACAGACAAGCAGACACAGAGAGTTAGGAACTTGCTCAGGGACACACAGCAGAGTCTTTCAGCACTTTGCACTTGGAATTCCTTAGAATAATTAGATACAAATATTTCCCAATTTGTTTGACCATGAAAACTATTATTTTCCTCTAATGGAGCATTCAGAGGATCAAAGCCTTAAAAGAAATATCTGGGGAAAGGTTATAAAACAAACTAAAGGGAAAGTATAAAACTTTATTTCCAATTCTTCCACATTGAAGGTACTACCTAGATGGTGGAGCCTTTGTGCTCAGGTGTTATATTATCACCAGCACAGGTTGGGGAATACAGATGGTAAACAGACAGGGCACTGCGGAACAGAAGCACAAGGCTGCCTTTTCAGCACACCTAGTAATGATAGCATCATGGAGATTTGGATCATTATTGAGCCATAACTTAGAGGAGAAAAAGAAATCTGACAAGTCTATTTCATAACAAGATCAAAGAGAATATGACAGATTGTGAAAATACAACCTTATTTTTCAAGTTGCTAATTTGTCTTCATGCTGCTTCCCAGAGAAGCAGCTTATGAAGGGCCCTTTCATAAAGGAAGTTTAACAAGTGGTTGAGGATGCCCTCTCGGCTGTATGGTTTAACCTCAATGAGCAAATAGGGCTTTTATTGATTTACAAGAGACAAGGTGCAAAGGGGAAAAGGAACCTTTCTTATTTGCTTGGAACGTGAGTTTTTAGCACCACCAGCACAGGTCACTGTGGGTTTGTTAAAAGCAAAGTAGAATAAAACATCGGGAATTATATATCACCTATACTCAGAATGCAAACCCAGTGAGTAATGCTTAAATTTAAATGCTCCTTATTCTCCCAAATATAAATATCCTTAAAAAAAAAAAAAATCAATGACAAAATGTTCAAATTGCTCATTATGTTGAACAGACTTAAACAGCTGCTTTTGTGCCTAATGAGCTTCTGCACATTTTTAAATAAAGCTAAACTTCACAATAGTGCACTATGATTAATATAGTCATTTTTCTGTACAACAGTTTAATAGAGGTCAAATTTGAGAATATTTTTTTAAAGAAAATATTCCAAATGCATTAGATATCTTCAACCAAGAATTATGGAACAACAATAACAATTAATATTCATAGATCCCAGTACTATTTACAAAATACAGATGTGAGGAGGTTGACAAGGTTGATGGAAAGCAAATCAGAGGCCTCCTGCCTGAGGCTTCCATTTTCTCAAAAGAATATGAGTCAAGGTCATTAGCAGGTTAGTAGGGACAGGAGGTATACCCATCTGAGTTTTGTGATAAAAAATTTAAAGCAAAAATAGTCAGCAAGGGTGTGTATTTTTCTCTGGGAATATTTAACTCAGATACAAACATAAAGTATGCAAGAGTTTTTTAACCAGTATAAGATCTTTTCCAATGACATCTGCAGGACAGAGAGAAAGGCAAGGGGGCTCGGTATTTGCAAGGGGGTGTTGTAGTTGTAAACAACAGAGTCTGATCTCGGTAATAAGACAAATGAAGACTCAGGATAATATGATAGAGAGTGGGGCAGGGATAGGTTTAATGGATAGGAGACCTTATGAGGTTGAGAGTATGATCATGAGAGTCCACAGTTTAGGTTGATGGAAGGTTAACCTTTGACCTTTCACATAAGTTAACTTTTTTGCATGCGGCCAAACAGGAGTTTTTCTCCACATTTACAGGTAAGGAAAATGAAGGTGAGAGAAGTTCAGTGTCTTGTTTAAGAACACAGAGTAAATAACAATGGAAGCCAGTACTGGAATCCAGGTCTTGTAACAGCAAACCCTGAACAGTAACCCCCAGGATAGGAACATTTTTCTAAGAAGATATTATATGGCATCTCTAGTATCCATTTAGTTCATAACTCTTAAAAAGAATACCTTTTCTGGGAGAAGTTCTCAAAGGCAAAAGGGATAAATAAAATACTGAGTGGTAAAATACAAGATTAAAACCGTATCTCTTTGTGGATATTCTCCACACAATAAGGGGAAATCAAATTTAGGGACCCACAAGACTTAAAAAACATTTTCAATGCATCATCAAAGGGAGTCTAGTGTTTAATCATGTATCCTACTATGAATTAGTGGTACAGCAGAACAAAGCTAGTATGCCTATGAAAACTCACGATGACAGGGAGGCACAGCTCCTACCACGTGTCATTGGAACTCTCAGCTTAGGGGCCTGAGTTTAAAATTGCTTCTGTTTCTTAAGGTTACCAGGGATCCTTGAGAGTACATATGACAGACATGTGATCAGAAGCACATGTGGATTTCTACCCATCAAAAGAGATGACAACGACACTACAAAAGAGTTTTTACTGAAGGGGGAAAAAAAAGGTCTATTTTCATTTACTGTCTCCCAGGAAGCAAGAAAATTTCAGGTAATTAATTCTTATGTAGATTGTGAATCTTGCCAAACTAGACAGATCTTGGGAAATAAATATAACAACAGCCATGTTTAACAAATAAACCATCAAAGCTTTACAATCTATTCAATGCTTTTAATTTATGTATGCAGAGATTTCATTATTATGCCCTGTCTTATTTTTCCTAGAAGTTCTGAGGTATGAGGACTCTCACTGAAACTATGAAAAATGTAAATAAAGATGCTAAGCTAAAACTAGGGGAAATGTACATATGAGTAGAAAATAAAAATAAGTGAGAAAGGGATTCAAGATGCTTGAGTAGATAAATACTGTGTCTACTTCCTTCTACAAACACATTAAAATTACAACCAAACTATAAAACAATCAACCTGGAAAATCATCTGAAGTCCAGCTGAACAGAAGTTTTATAACTAAAAAAAAAAGAAAAAAAGAAGCCACGTTGAAACTGGTAGGAGGAACAGAGACCCAAAACTGACTGGCCCCAAACCTCCATGTTGTGGTTGAGAATCATGAAGGACATCTCGACCGCGGTGATTCCCCCCAGAGGAGCGAGGGACACCAGGCCCACACCAGACTCCCCAGCCCAAGTACTGGTGCCAGGAAGAGGACCTTAATTTACATTTTTCATAGTTTACAGTAAGAGTCCTCATATCTCAGAATATCTGGCAGTAAAAAATAGTGGGGATTCTGACCACCTGGATGGGAGAGAAGGCTGTGAAAAGCCAGACGTCCACTTAAATGACCCACACACAGACTTGCTTGCTTGCAGACACTCATCTTGGGCTCTGGTGGAAGGACAGTGACTCGGGGGGTGTGTCAGAGGCATACAGGGGGCAGACTGAGGTGTGTGGCTTTGAGGAGAGGACTGAAAAACAGTCGCCATTTTCCCTGTGAGGGGGCCTACTCCCTTGCAGCCTGCAGGTGGGTACCATTTTTCCTGTGTTGAGCCCGCCCCCTCTGACCAAATTTGAATCTGATTGGTCTGGTGAGCTCTGCTGCACCACCCTGCTGACTCACTGGGAACCTACCTTACCCAAATCCCCCAGTGCCAAAGGCACTTTCTCTATATGCAGTCACCCTTGCCTGCATTGAGCTCTTTTTTGGAAAACTATAATAGTCCACCAGCCACAGGTAGGCGGCAGCTGGCCTCAGTGTGCTCTGATACTTATGCTGAATAGCATGACACCAAACCAGAATCTATGTCAACCTGGGGACTACACCTCTTTCCATTCTAGTGACTCCCTGAGACCTTGCCTCACCCAACTTGCATTCTACACAAGGCTCTATCGGGGTCTGAACCTTAATGGAGCCAGCAGGTGGCAGCAGCCCTCAGGGTCTCCTGGCTTTCTGTGGAGCCACCCCAGGCCCGGTACTGGTGGCAGACATCCTCAGTTCACAGCACAGCCTCTCCCACACACCTCCAGATTTAGCACAGTCAGCAAACAACTATGGATCATTTTGTAGTGCCTACCAGAAAGTCCCTGGCCAGGCAGTGAGTGACCTGGGCCTGCATTAGAGCCCCTCCCAAGAGGCCCCAGAACCAACATATTTGTAGGTTGGCTTCAGACCACAGCAGAGCACCGAACAATTTGCCCCACAAGCAACAAACACAAAGGGCGGTCTCAACAGGCACCAGAGCTCCCCTGGGACAATTCTCACTCAGTGGGGTAAGCCCCCTACACAGCAGCCTGTAAGCTATGGACATGCCCCAAACACACAGCCAATCAGCCTGAGGGACAGTCCTACCCACTGACGTGCCAATAGAGATCAAGGCTCAACTGTAACAGGAGGGTATCCACAACCCACACAAGGGACACTCCTGGAGCACCCAGAGCAGGTGACCAGGGTGACTGTGCCAGGGCCTCACAGGGCATGTACTACTTAAGGCCACCCAGCCAAGACTAGAAGACATAGTAGATCTACCTAATACATAGAAACAAACACAGAGAGGCAACCAAAATGAGGAAACAAAGAAATACATCCCAAATAAAGAACAGGAGAAAACTCCAGGAAAAGAACTAAACAAAATGAAGGCAAGTACTATCAGAGACAGAGTTCAAAACAATAGTTATAAGAATGCTTCACACACTTAGTGAGAATCTCAACAAAGAGATAACAAGCATAAAAACGCCACAGAAACCATAAAAAAAAAAAACAGTCAGAAGTGAAGAATACAATAACTGAAATGAAAAATGCACTAGAAGGAATCACCAGCAGACCAGATGAAGCAGATTGAATCAGCAATTTGGAAGGCAAGGTAGCAGAAAACACCCAATCAGAAGAGCAAAACAAATCCCCCCCCCCAAAAAAAATAAGGATAGTTTAAGAGACCTCTGGGACATCATCAAGTGCAACAACATTCAAATCATAGGAGTAACAGAAGGAGAAGAGAGAAAGCAAGGGATTCAGAACGTGTTTGAAAAAATAATGATGGAAAACTTTCCTAACCTGGTGAAAGAAATAGACATACAAGTTCAGGGAGTGCAGCGAGTTCCCCCCCCCCCACTCCCCAAATTAACCCAAACAGGCACACACCAAGACACATTATAATTAGAATGGCAAAGGTTAAAGATAAAGAGAAAATCCTAAAAGCAGCAAGAAAAAGACAACTAGTAACTTATAAGGGAGCTCCCAAAAGATTGTCAACTGATTCCTCAACAGACTTTGCAGGCCAGAGAGATTGGCACAAAATATTCAATGTGCTGAAAAGCAAGGACCTACAACCAAGACTACTCTACCCAGCAAAGTTATCATTTAGAATCAAAGGACAGATAAAGAGCTTCCCAGACAAGAAAAAGCTAAAGGAGTTCATCACCACCAAACCAGTATTACAAGAAATGTTAGAGAGACTTCTTTAAGTAGGAAAATATATATATGTGTGTGTGTGTCTCTGTGTGTGTGTGTGTGTATACATGTATATATAAATAATAAAATGGCAATAGCTACATGTCTATCAACAATTACTTTAAATGTAAATGGACTAAATACTCCAATCAAAAACCACAGAAGGACTGAATGGATAAGAAAGCAAAACCCTTACAGATGTGCCTACAACAGACTCACTTCAGATTGGAAGACACACACAGACTGAAAGTAAAGGGATGGGGAAAAATATTGCATGAAAATGGAAACAAAGAAAAGAAAACCTGGGATATCAATACTTATACCAGACAAAATAGACTTTAAAGAAAGGCTATAACAAGAGACATGAAAGGACCCAATAATCCCACTTCTGAGTAGTTATCCAAAGAAACCCAAAATGCTACTTCGAGGGCCATGTGCATCCATATGTTCATCACAACATTGTTTACAATGTTCAAGATGTGGAGGCAGCCTGGGTGCCCATCGATGGAAGAATGGATAAAGAGGAGGTGATACATGTTTACAATGGAATATTGCTCGGCCATGGAAGGGAATGTTTTCTTGCCTTCTATGGTGGCATGAATGGTTATTGTGCTGATTGGAATATCAGACAGAGAAAGATAGATGCAATGTGATTTTGCTTATATGTGGAATCTAAAGAACAAAATAAACAAACAAACAAAACAAAAACAAACTCATAGACACTGAAAACATTTTGATGGTTGCCAGATTGGAGGTTTGTTAGGGGTGTGGGTGAAAAAAGAAGGGGAAAGGATTACGAAGTACAAATTGGTTGTTACAAAGTAGTTACGGAGGCGTAGGGTATAGTATAAGCAATATAGTCAATAATATTGTAATAACTATGTATGGTGTCTGTCAGATGGGTACTAGACTTATTGGGGTGATAGAGGAAGAAGGTTGGGGGGCAAGGTGAAAAAGGTGAAGGGATTAAAAATTACAAATTGGTAATTACAAAACAGTCATGAGAACGTATAGTAAAGCATAGGAAATATAGACAATGATATGGTAATAACTATATGTAGTGCCAGGCGGGTACTAGACTAGTCAAAGGGATCACTTCTTAAATTATATAAATGTCTCACCACTATGCTGTTGAAATTAAAATAAAATAATATTGAATGTGAACTATAATTGAAAAATTTAGAAAGGAGGGAAAATGTGAATGTCCTAATTTCCAGGTATAAAACAAAGAAATCATGGCGATGTAGTGTACAGCATGGTATGGTGTCAGATGGTGGCTGGACTTATCGTGGTGATCACTTCTTTGGGTATATACATGTTGAATAACTATGGTGTACCCCTGAAGGGAATATAATATTGTATGTTAGTTATATTTTAACAAAGTTAAAAAAAAATACATGCATCAAAATAGTAAACGTTTTATAAAAATGTAATAAGCAAGAAAGATAGACATCAAATGCAAAAAACGCAGTTGCCTAGTGGGAAGAGGGGAATGGGAAAGTGGTATAATTTATAAAAGGGAAACATATTAAAGAAGAGAAAGCCTTGGCATACATCAATAATGATGAGAGGGCCCTGAGCTCAGAAGGATAAACTCCATGGACAAGGAAGAAACAATAATGATAAAACAACTTGTATCCCCGACAATACATACGTACATACATACATACATATATACATACGTGAGAAAAAAGGAAGCACAAATATATAGGCTAAGAGCGTCTCCTTAATTATGATAATTGATCTGTAAATGTCGTTTAAATTTCCTGGTAATCAGCAAGTGGGTGGAGGGGATGTAAGCTAACCATCCCTTGAATAACTAATGTTTATTATTTAATGTAGAGTTTTCATATCTGTGAACACAGAGTTCTTCCCCTCAGGATTCTTTCTTTACGTCTGTATAACACAGGTGCAAACCCTAGCGCAGCCCATACCTGGTCCCTATACTGACCTCACCAGAGGGCCAGAGCCACCCCAAAAGGAAACCCAGGACATCAAAGCGCCCTTGCTCAACAGCTGCCTCGGGAGTTGTTGTATCTGGTTGATCCCATACTTGTCTGTTTTGGTTTTGTTGTTACCAGTGTTGGTGGTGGTTAGTTGGCTTTTGTACCATCTTTCCCAATACCTGTATCTTCTGGTTTTGAGGTTATCCTCTTCCTTTGCTCGTGACCCTGGATTATACACTGATGCCCAGGTTAGAGCCTCGCATGTATCCACTGCCACTTCCTTTGGTCTCCTGGTCCCTCCCTCTTGGACAATGCCCTGATATAGCCCTGATGTTGGTGCAAAGTCTTCTCACCCAACCCATACAATTTAAACTGAGTGGATTTCAAATATACCTTCATATTGAATTCAAAACTCGGTGACAGCACTCCAAATTAATATTACTAAAAGAAGCGTGGTGACTGACCCAAGTCACCTGTGGAAATACATAAAACAAGACAAAAAGACCCAGTCAATGCCTATGCCTTTCTTGCCTCCTAAGTCAAAGGCCACAGATTGTCATTGTGTCATTACCTATATTAATCTCACTTGTGTTGTCTACAATGTGGCCCTAAAGCTTGGGGAGCAGGTAGAAGACACTTGAAACCAAATCTGGCAGAGTGCCCAGCAGAATATTTAGTGTGGAGGCGCAATGCACATAACTAATGATGAACACTTTAGAAGGCTGGGAATAATTTGAAAACCCGTTAGAGGAAAGCTACAAAGACGGTTGGTTATTAAACAGTTGAGCAGTGATCAACACTTCAGGTAAGGCTTGTAGAAATAGGCTATGGAGCCTGCACAAGAGGCAGTTAAGTGCAGCATGATAAGAAATCCACACTTGTGTGCTATCTGCGATACACTAGATCATAAACAGCTATTCTTCAACCTCGACTGATTACAGAACAAGGAAGAAAGAACCTAAGTGGCAAATCAGAAATTTCACCTCTAGGCAAGCAGACACTTCCTTTGAAAAATCAAAGTTTTAGTAATTAGATTTGGTTTTTGTGGAAGATAAATTACAATTTCTCGTCTAGATTTTTTGTTTGTTTTCAGTAGAACAGCCACCTCCTAACCCCCAATCTCCTTTCTGAAACAAAAATCATTATTGCTCACCAGCTGCAATATTCTTTCACATTTTTTCATATATATGTGTGTGTGTGTGTGTGTGTGTGTGTGTGTGTGTGTGTGTGTGTGTGTGTGTATATATATATATATATATATATATATATATATACACATATCTCAGACACCTGGCTAGGAAACAATAGACACTTTGTGTATTTGATTTCATGCCTTGCCTGAAAATAGTTGTTCAACCCAGCTCCAGCACTTTCCTAAAGTGAGAGCATCCAGAAAGAATACATTTTATCTAGTCTTTTTCAGCAGTCTGCTTAAACCTCCCTATTATCTATTTCAGTCATAAAAGTGTTAGCACCCAGAAACTGAACCTCCTATGAACCCATGTCATTTTTTAAGCTTATTATAGATGGATTTGGTTACTGACGTTTAATGGAGTGGGGACACACTGGGGACAGAATATAAACAATTTCTCCCTGTGCATAAATCACCTTTCCTCTGTTCCATAGAGTAGCCCTTGGATCAGCTGGTATCAGAGGATGGCTGTTTACTTTAGACTTTGTTCTCAGGTAGATAAGAATTGTGAAATGGAAGAAATATACATATGTGTGTGTGTGTGTGTGTGTGTGTTATGGAGACATCTCAGACACAAGGCATAAAATTTCCATGATTTAAGCTTCATTTTAGTATTCGAAAATATAAACAGGTCCATTTGATTGGATTTAGCTTTGATCAATTAAAGCTGAATTTATGTAATACCATCAAGCATCAGTATTGACATTTGGTGGCATTCAAGATGTTATTTACACTCAGTGTACTGAATGTCCGTGCAACTGTTTGCATTAGTGTCAAGCCTCCGGCTCCCTGTTTGTTGAGGTTCACCTAACATATTAGCCCCATAAAGATTCCTGAAAGAGGCTCTTCATGCTAAAGCAACTCCATCGAAAGCCATGCATGTGCAGAACAGAATGCATCCGCCATCTGTCCAGAAAATGTATCCATATGCTTCCCAGTACATTTGTCAAATCAGACTTCAGCACCAGTCTTCATAATCATATTGGAGAAAAAGCAATTTCCACTTCTCCCCCTATCAAATACATTCACCTCAAATGACTGCCTATTTTACTGTTTCTTCATATATCATTTCACTTCATTTTCTCAATAACATTCAGAGGTATGTATTGTTACACACTTTTTATAAGGAACTTGAGATTTAGGGCGATTGAGACTTGCTCCAGGTTACACAGTCAGTAAGTGGCAAAGCTTCTGATCTCCCTGTAAAGGAAACAATACACTATACACTATAGTTCCTACTGTTAAGGTGAGAGGAACATACATATGTGTGTCTCTCTCTCAATATATGTGAATATATATATATATATATATATATATATATATATATATATATATATATATATATCAACATACCATAAGGTTAACAAATGTCCCTACCTCTTTGCTTGAATAGTTTAGAATCTTAAAAAATACATTTACTAAAAAGGTCAGGGTTTGATTATACCATACTTTGAAGTCTTTAGAAGAAAAGCCAATAAATTGCAAATATTAAACACAACCTTGCAAATATAAAAGGGAGGTTGCCCTGTAACTTTCTTGGCACATGAAAGAGAAGTCGTTTTTCTCTACCCCCAAAGCTTTGCATGTCATTGTTCACATTCTAAATTTTATTGAATTAGAAGTGCTCATCTTGTCCTTTACTTTCACATTGCTCAGGTGCCAGCCAGGGAAAGTTGGAACACTCCCCAGTAGTTTCTTCTCTGCCTTAAGACACGGAAGGCTCCTGCTTTAGAATACTAACATATTATCTAACAATGAATAAATAGTTATTACCTATTAACATCTTAGTGCAAGCTAAGTTAAAATATAACTAGCCAAACATATGGCAAGACGAGAGACTGGGAGGTCAGACAGATGAGAGCTGGAAAGATCTAGAGTGAGGGGTCCCAAGATTTTTCAATCCTTGTCCAAAAGGCCAGGAGTCAAAATGGTTGTCAGACAATAAAATGGCTTTGGTATCCATGAGGAATCAAGACGGTCGTACTAAATAGATATGATTCGAACATAAATCAAAGGCTGAAGAGGGCACTGAAATCTAGCTTTCTTTTGCCAGTAATCTTGCTAAGTATCCCAGTTTCATTATGTAATTTTTATCTGAACTACTCAAAGTCGTATAACTAGTTATATTCAGCTTCTTTCACTTGTACAGTATTAATTAATCCAGTCTACCAGCATGACTCCTAGAAGAAATTCATAAAAAGAATTCATGAAAGAAAGAAAGATGCTTACCCCTGCAATGTCTACTGTTTAAGTGGACTAGATAAATATGTAAAAGTCTTCCCTAAGTTAAAACCCTCCGGTCCCCACAGTTTGGGTAAGATATTACACCAGGATGTAGAGTTGCACTATTCAATATGGCAGACACTTGTCACCTGGAGGTATGTAATATAAATTAAAATGAGCTTAAATTAAAGATCAGTTTCTAGGCTAATTAGACACAGTGTCAGAGATACAGAGAAAAAACGGAGGGGTGCTAGATGGGAGGGGGCTGGGGATGAGGGATAGGGTGAGGAGATTAGACAACACAGTCAGTAACCACAGGATGGCCACAGGGATACGAAAGAGAGTGTGGGCAATAGAATCAATAATGTTGTAAAGATTTTGTCGGGTGTCCAATGGACATTTCTCTTATTAGGGAGACCACTTCAGAGACGGTGTAGATGCCTGATCACTGCGCTGCACACCTGAAGCTGAAGCTGAATAATAATGAATGTCAACTACAATTATATATATATATATATATATATATATATATATGTGTATATATTATATATAAATATATATATATATATATATATATATATATATATATTTACAAGAAGTGGAGTACAGCATAAGGAATAGCGACAGTGGAAATGTAATGGCTCTGTGCGATGTCAGAGGGGTAGTAGATTGGAGGAGGGGGTTACCACTTTGTGAGGGGTATAAATATCTAACTATTACATTGTTTTGTGCACCTAAAACTAATAATAATAAAAAACAATCGGTTTCTCATTCCCACTCACCTTTCAGGTGTTCACTGGCCACATGTAGCTAGTGGCCACCTTATTGAACAGCACACATATAAACCATTTACTTCATTACTGGTCATTCTACTAGATAGAACTGGGCCTGGAGAGTAAGACATATGAGGTGTGATCAAAAAATACTGTGATGGGGGGAGGGGTGTTCACACAGTGTGAGGGATAGAAATGATAAACGTCTAAGTATTACTTTGTCTTGTGCACTTGAAACTAATAATAATAAAAAAAAAATACTGTGAATGCTATTGCAGAGTGCCATCCAATGGAAAGGTGTGGATCTTCAATATGGGAAGTGGCGCATCGAACCTTAGTAACAGTGTGTGACAAGTTTCAACTTGTTAGGATGCAAAGTACAGATTGGTGACTGCAGCTGGCAATACTGTATTGTACATTTGAAAGTTGCTAAGAAAGTACATCTTAACTCCTCTTTTGACTCTTGAGATTAGATAACAGGACATGTTTTAATATAAATACAAATTCTAATAGAGTATTTTTCAAATTTGAAAACACTTGTTTCCCACAAGAATGAATTGTGTTTCTATCCCTTGAACACAAAAATACTTGCATGAATTTTTTATAAAATAGTACCATATCCATGGCTTATATGAGAAACTCTACATAACGTAAATGACGGGGACTTTTATGATAAGAAACCAGAAAACCAACTGTAGTTCATCCATTTATTAATCTTTCAGCATTTCCATTTTTCTCATCTACAAAATGAGAACATGATATTATATGCAAAAAAAAAATATTGTAAACTGTGATGCCTACATTCAAAGGTCATAATTACCATCATTGTTATTATTACTCAGGCATTTAAGGCTTACCATTACTTCTTTGTCCTTATGTTCCACAAGACAACAAACATCTGCCTAGGTAACTCACAAATGGCCCTATATAAATGTCAGTCTAGTAACTCATTTTTTCCCAAATAGATATGACACTTTTTTACCATAAAACCCTCGCTCCAGAGACAGGGTCTGCAAACTACAGTCCATAAGCCAAATCTTACCCAATGCCTGTTTTTGTATGGCCCCACAAGCTAATGATGGTTTTTGCATTTTTTAAATAGTTTGAAGGAAAAATATCAAAAGATGAATGATATTATAGGACATGTATATGAAATCAAGTTTCAGTGTCCAGAAATAAAGTCTTACTGGAACACAGCCATGCTCATTTCCTCATGTATTGTCTCTGGTGGCTTTCACACCACAATGGCAGAGTTGAGAAGTTGCTACAGAGACCAGATGGCCTACACAGCCCAAAATATTTACTATCTGGCTCTTTCTAGAAAATGTTTGCTGACTCTGTGCTAAAAGTTGCCTTCTTAGATTACCTTTCTTTGTCTTCTTTTTCCATGACAATGTATACATTTACCAAGATGTAGCTCTAGTGCTAGTTCATCAGATCTGCCATGTTACCCACACTTGGGCTAAGAACTCTTCCCATAGGCTGCCTACCACTCAGTAGCACATAATAGTTCTTCAATAAACATTCATGGAGTGAATAAGTTAGTATCTAATTTCCATTAAAAACTATAATATTCTGAGGGTTATTGGCAGCAGTGCATACAACTTTTATTTCAGTATCTAAACAGTGTTTTCTCCAATGAAAACATTTAAGTAATATTTTCTGAGTGAAGTACAACTGCTAAAAATAGTAGTGATAGTAACATTTCACTGAGGATTTATAATGTGTCTGTAATGATGCTGAGTGCTTTGTATGGAACATCTAATTCACTTACATAACAACCCCATGAGTTAGATATGAGGATGCCCATTTTACAGATAGGGGAATTCAATAACTTGCCCAAGTTATAGAGCTACTAAATGGAAAGAGAGAAATTGGAATGCAGTCACACTGGGGATAAAGTGAGCCAATATCATGAAGATTTTAAAACAGAAAGCAGACAGTTCGGACTTGATGCTTTAGACCAAAGTTCTCATAGTTGAGTCTAGGAAGCCCTTGTGTCACTGACCTTTTAAGGGGGTTCACAAAGTCAAGATTATTTTCATAACAATACTAAAATTTTATTTACTTTTTTCACTCCCATTCTCTCACAAGTGCCAGGTGGAGTTTTCCAGAGGCTACCTGACATGTGACATTAGAACAGATTGAATGCAGAAGCAGATATAAGATCCCAGCTGTCTTCTATTAAATTGAACATTAAAGAAGCTTATAAAAATGTAAAACATCACCACTCTTTTCACTATGCTTTTGTTTGAGAAAGTATAGTTATTTTTCATTAAAATGCTATATGTGTTAACATGGAAACATTTATTTTCTAAACAAATTAATAAAGATTTTTTAACTCTCTCAGTTTTAATTTCTAACATGATAAATATTAATTAACATACCCATGTGAACAAAAGATCTTTGAGGTTCTCAATAATTGTTTCAGAAAGTAAAAGGTCTTAAGAGCAAACAGGTTTGAGAACTCCTAAATAAGTGATGGGAGCCTTTAAGATACTGTGAGTAAGAAAATGACATGGTGAAAGCCCAGCCAATATTAGCAGAGCCATATTCCCATCTGCAACTGACAGAGATTCATGAATGAGTCCGGCTAGAACTAGAAACATTCAACCAGGCTGCCGGCTCACGAACAATAGCAAACGTTAATTTTAAGCCACTGAGTTTTCAGGTAGCTGGTCATGCCACACCAGATCGCTGGTACACAGGGTAACTACGAGAAGTAAGAAGTCTGAACACACAGAAGCATTTTATCCTTGGAACTTAGTGGACATGTTTTGCCCCATTCTCAATCTTTGGTCTTGTCTCCTTATCATTTAAACACTGCCTGCGCAGATTTAGTGCACTGGGAACATCCAGCCCAGCCTGGACTCTCTCTTCCGAGTGCTCACTCTGTGAATCTTTTCTCCAAGATTGCGAAGGACACCCCTGAAGATTGGATCAATGATTGTCTGCTTTCTCTGCCAGAGTTTAGCTGGTGAAATGGGTCCTGGAATCCCAGGGTGGAATCTTGCATCCATGTTCCCTTGAGAGCAGTACTATAGGTGGTGCTTAAAGCTATGATTGTGTAAGAATGTGTCTTAGACACAGCATGGTTTGACTGAGCTCTCAAGACCTGACAAAAGAACCAGACCTATACACACACTTTTGTTTTTGATCAGCCCACCAACCACTGTTCTTCTGGGATACAAGGAAGTCATTTAGGGAAGCCTGTAGTAATTCCCTCCATCTCTGAAACCAAAAGCCATAAAATCACGCCTAACAGGAAGCATTCAACATCTATTACATAAAAATGACTTCTAAGGAACACAGACTTGGTTTGAAACAATTTCCGTTAGGATCTATGTTTTATCACTTATTTTCTCAGCTCCATCCCCAAACCGAAGCTCCCACCACCACTCCCAGCATGAGCCCATCCAGTCAGATTCTTTTTGAAGATCTGTATTAACAGAGCAAGAGATGTGCTGCTCTCCTGATATTGGTCCTGTAAAGGACAGGCTCATAATAGATTGTCATTGAAATGGGAAGGCTTAGTTTTATAGTCACTCAAATATTTGATTTATTAGTAACCCAAGATGTATAACTCAGAACTGAATCAAATCTACAGCTTGAAATTCTCACACTTCTGTGAATTAAGTCTTGCTGTTTTGTTTTGTTTTAACCAATGCAGCCATGTGTTTTCTTTTATTACCACTCAGGGTTAAAATCTCAAATTAGTGCCTATCAAGATTCGTGCTACATTTTGTTCACATACATGGAAAAAGTGGGCATAATTCATCACAATGTTTGGTTGTTTTGTTTTTTCCCTGCGGTATCTTTGGTCATTTAAAAGAACACATATTGTTTATTCCAAAAATCTGTGACAAAGTCAATATATTCCCCTTTAAAAATATTTTAAGTCTTCAAAGACCGAGTTTAGCACGATATTTCTTAAGCTTAATTTACAATCAGCCTTTTCCCTCCCGAAGGAAAAAAAAAAAAAGAGAGAGACAGATAAATAAACAACTTTTCAGGCATTCAAAGAGTTGTTAGTACAGGGGAGAGTCTGTGCTAGGGACATATCCTGTTTGCAACTGTGAAGATAAACTATGGCTAAATGCACAAACTTCTGTATTTGATAATTAGGTTTCAAAAATAAACAGTTTCAGAGGAGTACATTTGTCATAGCTTTGAGAATACTTTTTGGAGAGAATAACCAGGCCCTTAATTATACCACATCTACAGGAAATTTTTTTAAATTGTGGTTATGGTCATAAAGTCTTATTTTTGTGTGTGCTTGTGTGGTCTTTCATACATCCATGGCAAAGAGGTTCAGAGCTTTCCTAAAAGTTTGTCTTTGGGATAAGTCCAAAATCTATAAGAAAGAGAATTAGAAAAGAGCCATAGTGATGTGAATACTGTTTCCATATCTGTCATTGTCACCTTACCTGGTAAATTTGTTCAAGACAAGAATCATTGGACCTGTCCTCACAGAATGGTAGGTGGCGACTGCCTTTCGCCTTGTATCCCTCATCACTCATTCCATTGAATTCTGGTGGTTGAGGTTGGTACAAAGATATAACTATAAGCAAGGAGAAATAAGTAATACATCATGTAATTTCAATAGCCGTTGGCACCACACCTAGAATTCTTTGAAGCAGTACATTTTGATATGGCCAAAAAAGGTGCCTGTCAAAATGCAAAATTAGTTGTCTGTTTTTACTTTTATTTTACCAAATACTGTGCCTGATTGGTATCCTGCCTCTTATTTCACCCCTAACTCCACTCTGAGACTGTCATTTTCTACTTTATTAACACATTATTTGTATTTTTTATGGATAGTTGTTTCTTTTACTCATTTCAATCCCAGCAGAGAAAGATACAACTTGCAAACACTTAAGGGTAGAAGGGAAAGGTCTCAAAAGGGCAATGGGTTTACATATTTTGTTTGGACCTTGCAATATTTATTCGCATTATCCTTTTTCAGTTGAATCTGGATTTCAAATTTCTCTTGAAAATCCTGTCGACCTGGAATAATGGTTTGGCAATAGTGACTGGAACGGAGCAATGGCTTCCCCTTTTGGATAGGGCATCTACTCTCCAGCTCACCACAGTCCCCACCATTTCCCCCTCTGTTGGTGTCACTCATTTGCTTTAACTATGTTATTCCTGTAATCATTTCAGTTTGGGGCTCCTGGTCCAGCGTGTGCAGTGATGCCTCAGCAGCAAGTCTGTGGAGGTGAGAGTCCAGGTGGCCCTGACCTTTCCCATAAAGGAGGCAGAGAGATGCTAAAGACAAGCTTCACACTGAACTGCGTTTTGCCTGGGAGTAGTCTGCTAGCTACTATAAAATGGAAAGCCATGTGCAAAATAATGGCTTAAATAAAGCTTTCTTCCTTTGAAAATAGGTGAAAGTGAGGTTTTATTTTAATTATGAATATAAAGCTCAGAATATTAAGAGATTTAGAGAGAATGACAATTTTATACTGCTCAAATAGAAATTATTGGCTACAAAGCAGGGAAGTAATGATTTCCCGTTTAGAAGTTGTAACTTTGAAATGAAAATAGCCCTGGCAAGGCAGAAAAATGAACTATTTAAGAAAAGTTCATCACATAGAAAGAAAAATATAATTTTACTAGAATAGACAATTATGGGTTTAAAAAAAAAGAGAAATTTAGACCTAGAAATATACACGATCTCGATTTAAGCCATTATGTAGCAATTTTATACATTTACCATTATTGGTTAGAGCACCACGTGATGGCTAAAACACCCAGCACCATACCATCATCTTACAGTTCTGAAATGTTATATTGAAGTGTTAACATACCTTTTAGGGAGCGGTAAGTGTGAAAATTTAGAATGAGTTGGCTCATGAGGACATTTCAAATGATAGGAAACAATTTACTCTTGGGTTTGAAAAATGACTCAATTCCAATGTCATTGTAGATTGTCCATGTGGCCGGGGAGAATCCGGAGGGATTAGGTGAGCAAATTGCATTACAGTTGCTTTTCTCCCTCCCCCTAACCCCACCAAGACACTTTCTCCAATTTGACTTTGTAATAAGTTTACTTTACTGGTAATTTGTGCAACGTGCGTCACTTCTCAATGCAGGCTCCAAAGACAGTGGATTGCAAATTGCATGAGTTAAATCTGGTGCAGAAATAACTGGGGGAAAACTGGAGAGAGATAGGTCTGAAGCCCAAGGTAGGGTCTAGAAGGCAACGAATGTCAAGCTGGACTCTGGGTACCAGAGAACAATGTGAAATGGTCGGTCTTGAAGATAAGTGCTAAGAGATAGATTAGAACCAAATAGGCAAGCAAGGGTTAAGCTTCATAAATTTAATGCTAACAGCTACCATTTACTGAGTCCTCACCTTGTGCTGGGAACTATTCTACACTCTTTGCATGCATTCATTCGTTGAAGCCTCAACACCAATAGGTTCTGTTATTAGGAAAGTGGCACCCATTCATTAAACGAGTAATTGAAAATCTGCCAGCAACGAGACAAACAGAAGAACCACTCCAAGACTCTGGAAAACTGCAGTAGTTCTTGATTTATGTTATTGATTCTTGAAGCAATCCTAGGAGACTGAAAGTCACAGAAAAACCTATGGTTGGGAGAATCAGAAGCTTTTTAGATAGTCTGATATTTATTTCCTTTAGACATCATTTTGTATTTAGATGGCACCTTATTGATGGTCTCTCTCTAATCTTTCCATTAGGAAAGTGAGAAGAAGAGAATGAAAATGACTTGTCCAAGGTTGTAAAAAGGCAGAGAAGTAACAGGAAGTACTTTAATACTTTCCAACTAATCCTAGGCTCTATGTGCATAGGATTTAGGATGTGCTGCATTAGCACTTAAAAAACAAGTCTTCAGAAAGTGATTGTGACTTGGCTCTGTGCCTTGGCGCTATTACCTGGATGTCCAGTGGGAGTGTGTCAGTATGCCTGCCAGTTTCATGGAGATGAGTGTACAGTAGAATTTAACAATGTGGCAGTGGGTAGATGAGGAAGCAGGGGTGGGAGAAAGGGTGGGGGAGGTAAGAACAGCAGAGACACAATGAATACCACAAAGAGAAAAGAACACAAGACAAGACAAGACAACAGGAAGGATAGGCATCTATGGCCATAGGTCAGGGCAAGGGGAGTGTCAACAATGACCTGGAAAGAAAATAATAGAATAAATAATGATAGGATGAACAATAAAATAAATCAATCCTAAAAATACAATTATAGCAATTCCCTCAGTACTTATTATGCAAGGATGTTTAACATGTGTTGTTTCAATTTTCACTCAAATTCAAAAGTATCATCATGTCCATTTTCTGGATGTGAAAACTGAGGTTTCAAGCAGTTAAGTCACTTCTGTTTAGATAGTGTTAGATGACAGGATCTGGTCTCTGCTGTCTACTCTGTGGTCTCTGCATGAGTGTGAGGAGTGGCTGTGCTGGTCATTCACTTACTACCATCTATGGGACTCACGGCAACTAAGGCAAACATTACCTTTCAGTGAAACTGGACCCTGGTTAGGATGACCGTCTCTTCCCTCTTGGTAGAACCAGTCTGGCCCACTAAGAAATTTCAGCAAAACTGATTTGTGTGTCTCAAGATGCAAGAATTTCCCAAATGACTTTACCGTTGGCTCCTTCAACATTGTTTTCTGCTCCCTCTGGAGTCTTTGTTGTCCAGAGGGAGTGTTTAAGATATAGCACAGTGCTAGAAAAGGTATTCTTTGATAGTCTACACAACACCATTTTTCTAAAAAATACACGATGTGACAGAAATAAGTGTCTTTAATTAAAAACAACAAAGGACTCCAAAGAAGGATGAAACAGTTGCTTCCACAACAAGACTTTTCTGCCTACTGCCACATGTGCACACTTATTCCCCAACAAAGAAGCATGTGTTTACTGATGGGGACACAGAGGGACTGTGGGGACAGGTGCCCATCTTAGTGCCAACAACAGAGACAAATCATTGTCACAACAACAGAGACATTGTCAAGCATTGTCACTGCACATTTTTCTGGCATCCAAGATTTGTATCCGAATTCCATCCACTGACTTTTTTTCAGGGACAAAGAAAATGAGGGAATAGCATAGAGTGTTTTACATAGTAAATCCACACATATTATCTCATTTTATAGTCATATTTTTTAATCCCCCTTGAATGGTTCAGAAAAGAGCACAAGCAAGGTAGAAATTTATGACCATAACCTCAATTTAAAAACATTTGTTTTTTTTGTACTTGAAGTTCAATGAAGGGCATGGTTATTCTCTCCAAAGAGTGTTCTCACAGTTTAAGACAGAGATAGTAAATGGAAGATGGAAACCCCATACCCAGGTCTTTCTACAATCTCAGAGAGAAAAAAAAAAAAAATGGGTGAATGAAATGGAAGATGCAGACAAAAGATAGTGGCTAAATGAATAGCAAAATTCCATAATTTAGACTTTATGTTTAAGTTCAATTCCAATATTTTATCAGACATTCCTGCCCCTATTTCTTCTCTCCTCAGGAAATCTGTAAAGAAACAAGGCCAGGACATTTAGGCTGGCCTCTGCATTTATGCCATCCTGTGTTCCCCACTTATTCACACACAAAAAACTCTGCTTTATTATTCCAGCCCCTTGCTACTCAAAAGTGTGGTGCAATAAACCACACACTCCATGTGTGTGGAGTTGCATATCTGCAGAAAGAGTACAAGAGCCCATGGCCTGGGAGCTTGGTAGAAATGCAGAGTCTCAGGCCCCACCCCAGACCTACGGAATGCAACAAGACCTCCACGTATGAATATTCAACTGAAAAGCAGTAACCTAGACATTTTCTCATCTCTCTCTTTAAAGCAGATAGATACTCCTTAAAGAAGACTAGTTCTGCATCCTTTTTCTTCCAATGTGAGCTGGCTAAATATATTATAGAAGTCTTTCCGGTCATTTCATACTGAAGCTCAATTAAAAATCCTATGCCCCTAAGAGGCCCTTAAAGAATAAAATGTTTGGCATCTTAGCTGGCCAATGGAGGAATATTTTATGTCATCTTCCTATCCGTAATGTTAAACCACGCTGGCATCACCTATTTCTACTTAGGCTGTGGACACCACGGTCTTCATCCTCTCCTTACAGCAAAACGTGAACAACACCATTCAGGAGTCGTGGAACCTGAGTTCTAGGACCCGCTTAGCCAGTGCATAGCTCACGGGCCTGGGTTGTGTCATCAACCTGCTTACACCTCAGTGTCCATCTTTCAAAGATGGGCCTTAAATGAGAATAGATTTTTAAAGTATCGTCCACAAAACTGGAGCTATCTCACTCTCTCTCTGTCTCTGTCTCTGTCTCTGTCTCTGTCTCTCTCTCTCTCTCTCTGTCTCTCTCTCTCTCTCTCTCTTTTTCCTTCCCTCTCTCTCTCTCACATACACACACATACTCACTCATATGTATGCACATGTATATATGTACCACATTTGCACTTTTATTCCCTAAATCTTGGGGAATTTCCTCCTTCATAGTCAAAATGCACTTCCATATTAAATGGCCCAAAAAGTCTTACAGTAAAGACATAAATTTAAGAGTTTAAGCAACTCTTTCTTAAACTAATTTGCCCAGAAATAATCCCCACTTTCCGTCTTTTCCCCCCCCTTTTCTGCTTATTCCTCAGTTACCATTCTGTGTCCACAGATCACACTGAAAAATGTTGGGCTAGAACACCTCAAACGAGTCTTCCAGCTCTGACATCCTATCATTTTACCCTTTCATCACAGAAAGATGTGTTGTGAACTTGTTGTCTATGGTTTTTCAGAGCAATGACAATATTGATCCTCATTATTCAAAGAAAAGTTTGCATTAGAGCACAATAGATTCCATACAAGATACCTTGGCTCATTGTTTCTATTTTAGATACACCTGATCCCGGAGCAATGAATGGCCTTGGTACAAATAATTTTTGTTCTTCTTTGTGACCCAAACTATCATTGGCAAAGTCAACTTGCATTTGAAAACTGCTTTCAACTAATTTTCCAGTCCAGATTGAAGGAACTGTGCTGTACTTGTCCAATTATACATGTTATTTTGAAATGAACGCACAACAAAATGAACCTTTGTCTTGTCACAAATATCCTATGTCAATGCACATTCAGCCTCTGTAAAATTATGCATTTTCCAAAATACATAGGAAACGGTTCTCTGCTCTTTAGATTTCCCTCATCATTCAATTCTTTTTAAAAATAAATGTTTTTTCGTTCTCCCTAAGAGATCTATCTATATTCACTGAACCACAGTTTTCATCACGGCTTTTGGGCCTTTATCTTACTTATGCTTCTCATAACAATAACTATGACATAGTAACAAATGATAAAACACTTTTACCCGTGTTCTATACATCACTCAGTATAGTCCTATGCTTTTGTGGAACAATTTGTTGCTGAGTTTTCTTTCTGTGCTTTCTGCCCCCACCGTCTTTTTTTTTCTTTTTTTTTTTTCTTTTTTTTTGGCAGTCACACACACAAAAAACTTTTTGATAACTCTGTAGCAATTAATTAATCAAAGTATATTTTTTCACTACAACAGGAAATCTGGATAATAAAAAGTCCATGTGATTTTATGGGTACTAATAACATCTGAAATTGGCAGGACCTAATAGTGATAAGGCTAATCAGATCAGTTATTTCCAAGTATCAACAAGTTTTCTGAGAAGATCAAAGTCACATCCTCTTCTATCCCAGGTAAGGGAATGGAAGCTGGCAGGTGTGGAACGAAAGAAGGTACGAGAGTGTTTTCTTTTATTGCTATGAAAGAAAATGACTGATAAAAGGATGAATGTTCCTCTGTCTTCTGCATTCACAAAAACCTAGTTTCTAGCTATCTGGAAACCGTTTATAAAGTTCAGCTGTTCCACCCTCTTACCTGGTGCCCCACTCTGGACGGGATGTGCGTTTATGATGTGTAAGGGGCAGGATTGGAAGGAAGCCTGTTGTGTGATCGCCTGTTGAGCTCTTGCGTCGCACTGTGTGTGGCCAGATCAACCTTTCATCAAAAGAGCCCTTGTCACAAATCTCAGTGATTTCAATCATGAGGTTATTTTCCTTATTTTAAATACAAGTATAAACACAGTTCTTTCAACCTTTTGGAAATGGTATGAGGGCTGGCATGAGACAGAGGTGGACCATATTTATATTTAAAAATACCAGTTGAAAAATTTGAATTCTAAGGCTTTTATTACAAAAGACTATTAGAATCCATGGTCATTTTCTTCCAATAATTCATACAATTATCACTTCCCCATGATCTAACATGCTTGCCTGTTCTTTATTATAGTCTAGATTAGCCTTACAGGACATACTTATTTAAAAAGTCTGATTACTACCCATAAATATGAATTGCTAAAAATAGATTTGATTAATTCATTCGCCTACAACTGTTCCCTTAGATCTTATAGGTCTATAATTTACAAGATATATCAGCCCACCTCACTAGTGTTACCACTGAGTCAAATAAGACAAGAGATTACAGCTCCAGGTGCTAGCATCATTAACTAAGGATATTAAACCCATAAATAAGATCTTTCTGTATGTGTTTTACCAATGAAGAGAATTTCTTATTACCACCAATTAACACTAAGAAAATTAAACATCATTTACAAACAAGATTAAAGACATTTTTCCTTCCACACCAATTAAGAAAATCAGATGGAAAATGTTTTGATTCATGCTCATCATATAGATATAAATATATCACATAATGGTTCATATTTAGCAAGTATGAAATACAAAAACACAACTGAAAATATTTTGGCATCTGTCCGGCCCTAAGCTGGCTTAGCGAAAACTGTGATTTGAAATTGTTTTAGTCCTGCTGTTAAACATTTACTAACATAAATAAATTAATGACAGATTATTTTTGTCAGAATACAGTGAACTTTTAAAACACAGTGAGAGAGATAGGCCTGTTCTAGTCACTCACATATAACAGAAGACGAAGGAAGATTATTATTGAATAGTTAGTCCAATTGAAGACATAAATCCTAGAGGTTCTTGGCAAAATGGGAGATTGTGCGATCATACTTTGAGAGAAACCCTCCTCACTGCAAACACAATAAGAACTGATAACATTTGTAAAATTAAAATTAACAAAAGAAAGAAGAGTCGCTTTTAAGGAACGGTAACAGGACAATAAGACCAACTCACACAGTTGTGAGCAGGGAGAAAGGGACCTTGAGCCTGGGGCACCCATGGCCAGAACCCATGGGTAACAGAGATCAAAAGTAGCTCACGCGTTCTGAGGGAAGCACCAGATTCATCGTGCTAAACAGGAGGCTGAGGCCAAACTAAAATAATCTACACATTCTCCCAGGATTGCAGTGTGTGTGGAGTTGCAGAAAGAGTACAGGAAGATGAGAAACGCAGTTCAGTAACTGGATCTGCAATATCCACAACGTGGCATGGGAGCCCCGAGCCACCGAGACAAGATCCACAGTGACTCGAGAATGAATGAAACCAGGTAGGGGCAACTATAAAAGACTAGACAGGAATAACTGGGCAGAGAGAGAGAGAAATAACTCCCACTGAAGATGAGCGGGAAAATGAAAATTCCAAAGCAAATGATTCAATTAACATTGAGAAAGACAATTTGGAGCTGGGTTAGCATACCTATCTTCCCGACAAAAGAGCTGTCACTTCCTACGCTATGTAATCCTAACATGTGCACGTACCCTCCTAAGGGCTATCTTAATAATTTAAGCATATGTGTGTGTGTGTGTGTGTGTGTGTGTGTGTGTGTGTGTGTGTTGTGTACATGAGAAAATAGGAAACTATCGTAGTAAATAAAAGGACATGCCACACTAAACTGTGATAATGTTAAAATACACATTGCTAGCCACTGAAGTATAATTCAATATATAATTCCCCAGAATTTCAAGATAATTTGCCTTAGTATATGAGTATACAATAAATATTCCTCAAGTACACTGAGAAAGGATGTTCCACCATGTTAACATATGCAATTTGGTTCCTAGTGAGAGGAAGACAGTGCATGAAAGGTTAGGTGATTTAAGACTCAGGTCTACCCTGTATAGCTCACCAGCTGAGAGAACGCGGGTAAGTCATGTTGCCACCTCGGAATCTCATTTTATCATCTGTGAAATTATCTAATCATGTTATCTGACCACCTCAAAGATGAGAATATAACAAGAAAATGGATCAAAAACACCTCTCCTCTGCCTCACATCGAATAAGATGAAAAAAAAAATGGTATCGATTCCTAACATTGCTTAAAAACAAGACAGGACGTCATTGTTGTACCTGAGATTGTGAAGAACTTCTGAGGTGAGGAGCTGAGAGGCTCATATTAATGGATAAGCAGCAGCAGAGAAACCACACATTCAAACACACCCAAGAGAAAAGAACGCTTCCAGAAATTCCAGGGAAAACCCAAGCTCAGGAAAATACACGCCAAGAGCAGGACAAAGGCATTGGGCAATTATCAGAGGAAGAAATTAAAGAACAGCATTTAACATAGATGGGTAGTCTTCTCTTTCCTCTGACTATCATGAAACAATGTTTTCTCTCCACTTATTGTCTTTTCTTTTTAATTAAAGTTTATTGAGGTGACAATTGTTAGTAAAGTTACATAGGTTTCAGATGTACAATTCTGTAATACATCTTCTATAACTCACATTGTGTGTTCACCACCCAGAGTCAGTTCTCCTTCCGTCACCATATATTTGACTCCCTTTATCCTCTTCTAGAATCCCCTTTCTTCCTTCCCCTCTGGTAGCCACTAAACTATTGTCTATGAGTTTTTGTTTCTTCATTTGTTTGTCTTGCTCTTTTGTTGTTTTCAGTTTTATATATCGCATATCAGTGAAATCATATGGTTCTCTACTGTTTCTGTCTGATTTATTTCTCTTAGCATTATAATCTCAAGATCCATCCATGTTGTCACAAATGGTACTATTTCATCTTTTCTTATGGCAGAATAGTATCCCATTGTGCATATATACCACATTTTCTTTATCTAATCATCTACTGAAGGACACTTTGGTTGTTTCTATATCTTGGCCACCAGAAATGACGCTGCAATGAACATTGGAACACATATGTCTTTATGGATAAATATTTTCAGAAGTTTTGGGTAAATACCCAGGAGAGGGATTGCTGGGTCAAATGGTAATTCTATTCTTAATTTTTTGAGGAACCTCCACACTGCCTTCTATAGCAGCTGCACCAATCTGCATTCCCACCAACAGTGTATGAGGGTTCCTATTTCTCCACTTGTTGTCTTAAAAACAAAAACAACAAGAACAACAACAACAACAAAATCCAGGGCACAGCACAGCTAGGGAGGGTGACTAGCATGGGTGTTGGAGTTTGAAAGAGAAGCACAGCACAGCCTGAGGCCACTGTTGACCTTGACAGCCACAGCAAGAAAGAAAAACATGACACCAACATGCTCTGACATGGCTCTCTGATGTGAGGGTCTTGATATAAGGGCCCCACTGAGCAGGCCCTGGGAAGCTGGCCCAGGCAACTTACTAGAAGGAAGAAAGAGTCCCATATTAAGAAGAGAACCTGCCCCTTGTGTAACACCTTCAGCCCCAATTGCTAAGAAAAGGTATTAAACATAAAGCCTACAGCCACTAACAGGGATCAAGATGAATCAAATGACCCCAAATAACTAAAAATGAAAGGAAGCCAACCACATGAGAGACTGACCCAAAACTCAATATCTATTTCTCATGGGAGAAAATTAAGACTACATGAAGAGACATCGAAGAGGTATCACATCTATAAAATAAAAACATAATATTGAGTACATTTTTATAGACTAAATAACAAGTTAGCACAAATTTAGGAGCTTAAAACAACATATATTTATTATCTTGTGTTTGTAATGGATCAAGAGTCTAGGTGTGGCTTAGCTTAACCTAACTCTGGTAAGGATCTCTGAATTTAAAGTCTTATCTGAAGCTCAGTATTCTCTCCCAAGCTCACATGGTTGTTGGCAGAATTCATTTTCTTGCAGATGTAGAACTCATGGCTTCTATATCTTCAAGAACAGCTGACTTCTTGACCCTCTTTTCATCTGATTAGGTCAGGCCCACCCAGGAAAATGTTTTGATTGACTTAAAATCAATTAAAGATCTTAATTACTTCTGCAAAAATCCCTTCACCTTTGCTATATAATGTAACAAAATCACAGGAGTCATAACCCATCACCTTTGCTACATTTTATTAGTTAGAAGCAAATTACAGGTCCTGCCCACACTCAAGGAGAAGGGATTATAAAAGAGAGCATCCATTAGAGATTATAGAATTTTGCCGACCACATAAAAGAATATGGAAAATTTTAAATATAATCATCAACATAAAAAGTAAAAATTCAAACTAATGATATAAGAGAATAGATATATCTGGACAATAAATTGAATTACCACTGAAATATAATTCATGTACATCAAAATGCACAGATCATAATGCATTTGAGGAACACATACCCTATCAAAGTTTTCTAGTGCCTTTTCTTAGTTACTCCCAAACATCTCCCCAGCAAACACTTTTCTGATTTATCTCACCACAGATCAGTTTTGCCAACTATTCCAGTGAAATAAGAATTTTGAAAGTAGGAAATCTTACCTTGTTCCCAATCTTATAGCAAAGGCTTCCATCTTCCAACATTAAGTATAGTACTCTCAGTAGGTTTTCTGTAGATGCACTTTGTCAGGAATTCCTAGTTTGTTGGGATTTTCTTTTAATTATAAATGGGAAAATTCCTGCATCTATTGAGGTACTACTACCTCAATTTTTTTTTCCTTTTTATCTTGTTAATGAAACAAATTGTGCTAATTGATTCTCACACAACCTTTCATTTCTTGGATAAATCCCATTTGGTATTACTGCCTATTCTCATTATACATTGCTGCATTTAATTTATTTTCTAAGGGATATTAGGCAATAGTGTATTTTTTTTTAATTGCAACATCTTTGTCTGTCTTTGGTAATAGCATTTTGTTGCCATAATAAAATTAAATAAGAAGATTTTCCTTCCTCTATTTTCTGAACAAAAAGAAAATTTTATGTAGGATTGGTATTTTTCCTTACTTAGAGGTTTCAGTTCACTACTGTGTCATAGGGATATATTTGTGGGAAGGCTTTAAATTATGGATTCAATTTCCTTAACAGATATAGGGTTAGTCTGATTTTCTACTTTTTCTTGTGTCAGTATTATGAATTTGTGTCTCTCAAAGGATATGTCCATTTCATCTATGTAGACAAATTAAATTGCATAACATTGTTCATAATTTTCCCTTATTATCTTTCACTATCTTAAAGATTTGTGCTCATATCTCCTCTTGTATTTCTAATAATGATCAGTCTAGCTAAGAGTTTATCCATTTTATTGAAGTGTCCAAATATTGAACTGTTGGTATTGTTGATTTTTCTCTACTGTTTGTCCATTTTCTGTTGTATTGATCTCTAGTCTTACCTTCATTCTTTTATTTTATTTACTTTGGGATAATTTGCTTTGAGTGGGGATTGATTGGCAAGGAGCAGGGTGATGGAAAAGTTCTGTATCTTGGCAGGAGTGTGGATACATGAGACCATGCACTTGTCAAAACTCATCAGATTGTACACTTAAGATTTTTGTACTCAACTGTACGCAAATTATACTTCCAAAAATTATAAACAAATATGAACTCTAACTGGTGAGTTTGTGTTTAGCAATTCTGAAACTGCTTTCCATGTATTCTAGACTGGAGCAAATGAGTATTTATATTAAGGATAATGGGAGCCAAGTTTCTTATTTTTGGAAAAGAGAGTAACAAATATGAAAAATGATAGAATCCTGTGATATTGGTTTGGAATTTCAGACACAATGTCTTTAACTTACTCTCTAATGTTTCCAGAAAAATAATATAACGTGTGTGTGTGTGTGTGTGTGTGTGTGTGTGTGTGTGAAGAGAGACAGAAGAGAGAAAGAGAGAATGATAAGGTAAAAGAAGCAAAATATATTTTTTTTAAAAAATGGTAAGTAATATATGAGAGTTCCATGTCCTTTTCTTGAAATTTTTTCTGAAATTTTGATACCCTATAAAATTTTTAAATTATAAAAAATAAACTCTGCGTGCAAATGAATGCTGATCTACTTTATCATTTCACAACTGCTCTCTTAGCTGGGAAAAGATGATGAGGACAGCTGTGATTTGTGTCCTAGGTAGGCCTGGCAGGTAGCCATTATGGAAAGCTAAAGAACAGAAGCACAGGGCACATTCTCTGAAAGGACATCATTGAGATATGTTTGTTCTTGAGAGACCCAAAATAGAAAAACCTCTTTCTTCTTAAGAACACTCGCTGAGGGGAAGAAACAAAACAAACAAACACAACACAGCAAAGTTTGGCACGATGGTGCTGGAAGCCACCTTGCGAATGACTTCTATAACCTTTCTAGTAATTTTCCATGCTCTGGACAAAAAATGGTCTGTAATTTTCAGTCCTGAAAATAAACTGTCCTTTTTCTAAGAACTATGTGACATGCTCATTTCCACTTTTTCCCTTTACTAATTTGGGAACAAAGAAAGCTGTTATTAGGTTGTCTTTGGCTTTTATCATATGAAAACCCCTGCCGAAGCTTTTCTCAAAAGTTGAAATGAAAGAAATTTTGTATATTGTTTTTTCATCCACCACCCCGCCCTCCTTTTTTGCTTTTTTGGTGTGTGCATATAAAGGTAAACATTTCAAATTGCCACAATATAATTTAATTCCTTTCAAGGTCTGACAATGTCTTAATAACAACACATCATTAAAGGATCTCTTTAAGGCTGCTACCTCAATTCAACTTTATATCCAAGTGCTTATCTATGTACTTTATTCTAAATTCTATCATGCTAAAAAATGCACATCCCTTTGGTTCTGATCAGGTAGAAACAGGCTAATATAGCATCAGAGAAAGGGACTGTCTTTTCACCTCATGTCTGACACTCAAGACTATTCAGAAACCTGTTTTTGCAAGACCGTCACTTCTGTAAGCTTGAAGACAGTCTTCAGGCCAACGTTCTCTTTTTTCTTTAATTACAAATATTTCTATTGGGGGAATAGATCTCTTGTTTCTGAAAAACATGTAGAAAGTATGAATATTACTTCAGAGATTAGCCTATTTTGTTTCTAATAGACCATGTTTTGGGTACTACCAGATGTTAGCATATTCTTAATTCAAATCATCAGTTTCAATTACATCACCAGGAAGGGCCGTTGTATTCTTCCTGTATTTGAGATATTAATAAAATATGTTTTTAATTTTGGAAATTTCTTGGCTTTGGAATGGGCCATTGCTCTGGGGAGTTGGAAACACAGGAAGGCAAGCAGCATACTTGGACCACTGAGGTTTTCTAAGACACACACCAAAATAAATTTTTATAACTATTTCCCCTTTGATACTTTACCTTATGTTGTCTGATATAACACTGACTTAAATTCACTCATTAGCAATGATGATGGCATTTTCATTAGAGCACGTATATCTGGTTAATGAACCCAACACCATTTTAAATCACTGTAAGACAAAGAGAATACATATGGACGCACGCGTGCATGCGTGTGTGTGTGTGTGTGTGTGTGTGTACATGTAGTAAAGACAGTCAAATTCTTTTCTACAACCCAAAGCCTTTCTACTCCTTATTTGAAATCAAGGAAATACACCCTGTGGGAAGCATTCACCCAAACCTGTTCACAAATGTTTTGGCTCTGAAGTCGTGGGGACATATGGAAATCATTTTCCTTACACAAAACATGGCTGAGTTAAGTCACACCTAGGCACAGGTTTCTACAATCTTCAACAGCCAGAGTAGTTTGGAGAGAAAGGACGGTCCTACTATTCTACTTCTCAAGTGCCGGAATGGGCCACAGGGAAGGAGAAACTAAATCGTTCAGTACTAAAAGAGATAGGTTCTAGAAAATAATTATTATTTAAATTGTTTTTAAATACATATTGTTGCTATTAGAGTTACCATTTTATTTTACTGTTTCTTAATGAATGCAAAGATTGTGTTTCACAGTAAGGAAACCAGAAAGCAATTTTATTGAAGTTACAGGTGAGAGGCAGTATATAAAAACACTACATGGAAAAAACCTCTAAGGCAGGGATGGCAAATGGGTTTCATACTGAGTGCCAATTTTAATAATTGGTAGTGACTATATGAAGCATGGGTTGAGAAGGAACCTGAAGAGGTATCCAGGCTTCCTGGGAATGAGAGCTATTTTTGATTAATGATGGCTGCCATGGAGACTTCTCTTGTGCATTACCAAGACTATGAATGGTCAAATTTTATTAGTTCTTCCCAAGTACACTGAATATTTTAAGTACACAATCAAAAATGTGCCTTACAAAGAAACAGTTCCATATATTATAATGAAGGAGTAAAGGAGTATGAATTTATGAAAAAATAAAAATAAACATGACTTAAAGTGAGATAAGGCACAAGTGCTGTGTCCATGACAGAAACATGGCAGATTTGGTCCTGGACCTTTTATTCACCAGCTGAAAGGGGAAAGCTTACAGACCAAATTCACATTCTCTAAGATGAGTAAAGGACAGTTCTTCAGGTAGCTTGCACATGTTCTTAATGTGAAGATTGGCCAAGGATTTTATTTTAAAGTGAAAAAGATGAGACAATGCCGTATAGTATAGTAAAGAACACCCTTAACAAAAATGCCACGATGAACTTAATAGGCCTGTTTTGAAAATAGCTCTCCATATAAGCTGAAAGCATGTCACCAAAAGAGAATTCAAGAACAGCAATTTTCAGGTGGTCAAAAGGCAAAAACTTTCACTTACAAGATAAATAAGAATTAGGGATGTAATGTACAGTGTGATAACTTTAGTTAAGACCGCTGTATGATGTCTATAAAAGTTGTTATAACTGTAGTTCCTAAGTCTTATCACAAAAAAAAAATTGTTTCTGTAACTATATGAGAGGATGGATATTACCAGAACTTATTGTAGTAATCATTTCATGATATATGTAAGTCAAATCATTCTGATATATACTTTAAATTTCTACACTGCTGTACGTCAATCATATTTCAGGAAAATGGGAAGAAGTGAAAACAGCAATTTTGCAGGAGGCCAACCAAATGTGTTTTTTACAGATCTCTTAACTTATGTTTTTCATTCCTAAGTGAAGAAATCTTTTAATACTGATTTTCCCCCAGTCTTTTGATAAATACTGAGTGGCTACAAGCTTAAGACTGTGTTCACTAGTAAATATCTATAATATGTCTATTTTACATTGCCAGATATGAACTTTTCTACGTAGATTAAAAGATAATCTGATTGAAGTAAGGGTCAATCTTACTATGGCTATTGAAGAACCTGACACAGATAAGTGTCTCCACGCCCAGGGCTGCAATTAAGAGGCCAATGTCTCATCCTTTCTCCAGCAGGACCTGAAACATTCAACCTCACCTTCTTTGTAAGACATAGAAGGGTATAATGTATGCATTAGGCACACAGTTCCAATTATTCTAGTATTTTATTTTCAGTCTGCTCCTAAATCCAATGGAACTTGAGTTATAATAACAATAGAACACAATAATTTGGCACTGTAAAAATGTACCATTTAGAAGCCCAGTCACACAAGAAAAGAGTCATCTAATCAAGTAAGTTAACTAAAGCATACATAAACCTAGGTAGCTTCTTTTTCTAGCCGAGAGCTTTTGAATTTGAGTTTGTGAATCCTAATAGGCCAATTAGCTTAGCTGGTTAGAGCATGGTGCTAACGATGCTGAGGTCAGGGAGGTGGTCTCCCTGAGTCAGTGAGCTTTAAATACAAATAAAAATAAAATGAAATAAAATGAAATAAAATGATTTTCATAGCCATAGCTTGGACCTTTAACCTCAATCATCCATCTCACAGTGGCTCGTCCTGTGAAAGCAAGTCGGAACATGTGAATGGTTCAGGGCCACCTTTCACTACCACAGGGTTACAACGGCACACATGTTCAACTGATGGTGTGTACTCCTAGAAAGAAGAAATTCCTATGACTTTTGTCTTTTAGTCAAATTAGCTCTGCGATTCCCGTGCCAAATATACATTGATTTTTCAAAGTTGATTTCAATAAGGATAATGAAATCTAGATGTAGAAGGGCAGAGACTAACTTTTATAGAGTATCTATTGTGTCAGACACTTGTGCATACCTTGTATACACTGCGTGATTTAATCATCGCGTCAACCTTTCTAGAGAATGTTGGTATATGTTCAAGTATATACTTGTAACTCCAAAACTGGTTTTTGTGCATTAGACAGACTTGAGTCACTAATCCCTTAATTGCTAGTTGGGTAACTTATATGAGTTATTCTCAAATTCTGATATCCGGGCGGCCGCATGGCTCAGTTGGTTAGAATGCGAGCTCTGAACAACAGGGTTGCCAGTTCAATTCCTGCATGGGATGGTGGGATGGTGGGCTGCAACTAATGAAAACGGCAACTGGACTTGGAGCTGAGCTGCGCACTCCACAACTAGATTGAAGGACAACTACTTGGAGCTAATAGGCCCTGGAGAAACACATTATCCCCCAATATTTCCCAATAAAATTTATTAAAAAAAAAATCTGATTTCCTTCTAAATAAATGGGGACATTAAGAGTAACTTCCTCACAGAGGGAATGTTAAAATTAAACGTCATAATATGAAGTGCTTATCCCAGTCCCTGAGATATGACAGTATTCTAGGGGAAAAGAGGGGAAGGAGAGAAAGACCTGTCTATCTGTCTGTCTGTCTATCTATCTATCTATCTATCTATCTATTTATCTATCTATCTATCTATAGAAAGAGGAGAGAACCAACTAAATCAATTACTACAAGACTATTTTTTTCCATATTCTTGTACTTTGAGAGTGAGACAAGACATTTCAATAAAAATGGTCCTGTTTAACATGCCTAAAGGGGGGTGTTGAGAAACCATTTTCCTTAAAGCATCAGAGAGTAAACATTTGGGTTCTTGCAGACCATATGGTCTCTTTCATAACTACTCAACTCCGTGCCATTGGGGTGAGAAAGAGCTGTAGACAATGCGTAAACAAATGGGCGTGGCTGTCCTCCAATAAAACTTTATTTACCGAAAGAAGCAGCAGGCCCGATTTCTTCTACAGGCCATTTAGTTACAAAGTAATAACCTATTAAAACTGACTTTTCAAAGTGAGGCTGTTAAATTCTGAAAAATGTCTAATTTTTCATTACTCATATCAATTTTCTATTGCTGTCTTCCAAAGCTTTTGTTCAGCTAATGTAAAGCTCAGCTAAATTTGGCCTGATGACAATGTTGTTGGAAATGAACAAGGAAGTAGGGAACAATAGATAAATTTCAAAGCATGGGGAAAGAATCTCAGCATGCACCCCCCTTTCCTATTTCCCAGGTTATTAGGAATTAATACATCAACATGATGGACATGTTGGATTTGTAAGGCAGGCACCTGAAAGTGCAACCAGGGTTCATCTTATCCCTGGAAAAATTCAAGCCTTGTTTACAGCTTACAGAATTCTCTGGACAGTCCCCTGCCTCCTGGATATTATGAGGTCCAGGCTTTAATCTCTGTCCTCTGCAACAGAAGATTCTCAGTGCTGATGGCAAGATTACAGATCACCAGTGATGACTTAGGGAATGAGACTTAGAAAATGATAAAGGAAAAAAACTGCACAAAAATATTTTTTATGCATTGTCATAACTCTGGCTTATAGCCACTGCCATCCTGATTATATGAAAATTTTCTTTACACGAAGAGATTATTATCTAGTACTTTTTTTTGGCCTTGATAAGATGACTTCCCACTAAGAATAATAAGCAGTCACTCATTGAATAATATGTTTTGAAATTCAATAAATTCCAATACCATTTAACTTAGCATGCATAAGCCACGCTTACATCAATTAGAAAACTGGGGGATGCTTCATTAAAAGGGGGGGAAGATTGAGAAGTTAAGGAGAAGAGGAGGAAAATAGCCAGGGCTTTGTCAATTATTTTGTAAGATTATTTTTGTACATCACAGTAAAATAATTTTATTTGGTTTCATTGGTTTCAGTCTGGTCAGCCTCTTACACCAAAAACACTTTACTCTTCCTATCAGCGTGCTGACTGACTACTCAGTGATCTTTATTTGTTGTTACTTCCTTTTGCCATAAAAGCCTGGAATACTTCTAAGATAGAAGAATTTAGAAGAATTATATTATAGAAGAATTACATTACAAGAGAAGAGTTTTGCTTTCTTTACTTGGCCTGCTCTAGCTGAGCTGCAAGATTCACGAAAGGAAAGGCAATGTAATTTCATCACATGGCTCACATCTCCCCAAAATGCAGGTGCAAATTTTATTGTGAGCTATCTGTGCAGAATAGTTCCATGCTTTTATCACTGAAATGTCAGTTCCTTGATGCCAATGATTAGCTATAAGTGAGAATAAGACAAGCTCCTCTGAATTGTTTCGTAACGAACTAGTGAAGGTCACTTGCTTTTTCCCCTACCTGTAAGTCTCTTCTCCTCATTTGTGTTTGAGAAATGTTCAGATATGGATATTTTTTCCCTGTTTGTGACAACTGGTGTTCCATAACCTCCCTGGAAAATATTAGTTTTAATACAATACCAGTTGTAAAGAAAATGGGTACACAATTAAACATTCATGATGGAGTAACTTCTGGGAAGGATCTTTATTCAGTGTATCTGAATACACATATCCTGCCTCCCCAAACCCAGGAGCAAAAGAAGGACATTTCATTTAGCAGATTCCGTAATGAAGTCTAAGTTGAGTCTCATTAGTTTCCAGCTCCAATATGTCAGCATTATCCAACCGCACTGAAAATCTGGTGTCACCCATACAAATTTTATCAATTCATGTACATTGTAAATATTTGTGGCATCTAACTGGTTTAGCAATTTGGCTCACGGATCATTGTATTTAAAATAATTAAATTTGTTTGGTATTGTTACTACATAACAAAGAAATATAAATATTCAAAGGAATTGGACTACATGCTTCACCTCCAGCTTAAAGGCAAAAATAGGACTTGGGCCAGTGGACATTTACAGGAAAGTGTCTCCACCCTAATGTGGCTGAGAGGGACATGCTAGTATTGTTCTAAATTTTCAGTAATGTGGGTGGCAACTAAATAAGCTTAAGATTTGAAAGAAATTTGACTGTACCCAATGGAAATTGGACCCCAGGACAAGAAGAATCCTTACAATTAGTATCAACTATACTTGTTTGAAGCCATTACACCTAGCTGCTCTGACTAGAGTATTAATTTAAGAAGCATTATTGAAAACCAATATAATTATGCAACGTGCTTAAGCTAATAAAGTCATATTGTTTTTATTACCAGCACACCGAAACATGGTGATTGACATTTACATTTCTTTTCTTTCAAAATCCACCTTTAGTTTATCCAAATGTTAACAACCTGGTAGCCTGACACTAGTATTTCTACTTAATCCATAAGGAAACTTGCCCACAATGATTCATGCCACCTCTCCCTGTTCAAAGTGGATAGTAATAGAATTCATACCTGAACTATTAGATCTTCTAAATTTAATTCAGTGTTCTCAACAGAGAAAACTAAGGTATCCTTTTTAGCAGTGGCTGAAAGAGAGTGAGTCCTAATATGTTACTGGCTATTCTTGTCCTTCAAGTAATTTTTAATATTCAACTAACATTATCAATGCACAGGCAAAAATAATATACACAACCACATAAACCATTTCTAAGTTAAGTCCTCAACATGGGGAGAGTGAGTTCTTCATATTTTGAATTTTTTTTTGTCACTTTTAAACTCTATGGCCACCATGAATTCTATGGAAACACACAAACAAGGGAAACCAAACAGAAAACCCTCTTTTTTTTTTTTTTTTTTTTTTTTTATCAGCAGGAAATTTAGCTCAGGAAGTACAATAAAATCTTGGCCATTCAGAATCCTTAGGGAATAGATCCTTCCAGAAAGCCAAGCTTTGGAAATCCCTGAGGGCAAACTCCCTTAAGCTCTAAAACCAGGTTATTTAATTACTCTGAATTGAAACATTCTGAAAATGTACTGGGCATTGCCTGCATGTTAAATTGAGTTGGTTATTTCTTAATTAGTCAAAAGCATTTTAACGCAAATCATTTACTTTAATACTTCTTAAATGTTCTTAGATTCAACCGAGGAATGTAGAACACTTTGGCAATTAATTAAATTACTCCAGTGTGTGTGTGTGTGTGTGTGTGTGTGTGTGTGTGTGTGTGTGTGTTAATTGCATTTTGGCTTTGGAAGATTTTCTGTCACCTTCTTTGCAATCAACTCTTTTTCATTTTTAATAAACCCTCCCCTTTAATTTCTAAATTCAGTATAGAGAACCAAGCTTGTTAAAAGTGTAGTAGAGTAAGTGTAAATAAGCAGTAGGTGAAAACCTGAGAAGTTCTTCTGTGGCTATCTAGAACATGGCTTTACCTCATGGACTCTGTGATATCTCAACAAAACAAAAGTCAAGTGCATGAAATTTTACAGTCAAGACCCAATTAATGTCCTTAACCGTGTAGACACAGTATATGAGAAAATGCTTTGGACAAATTTAAAAACAATGATACAATGGACATGCATCTATATTTAATGATAATTTGGGTCATTGGGGGTTTTGAAGGAAATATGCCCACATTCAAATTTCTCTTGAAGTCAAACCTAGCATAACTTGTTACTTTGAAAGTACCAAGTTAAATTTCATCAGTAGAAGCATTAATTCAAGAAATATCTACGAAATGATAACTACATGCAGACACTGCCTCGTGTTCAATGTACAGCAAATGAAGCTACAGTGAATGCCAATTTCTTATCTAATTTTTATCATTTACTGTTATTTATTTAGTTATTCATTCAGTCCCTTCTATTTTCAAAGACTATGCTAGGTCTTGAGGAATTCATGGTGAGCCAAAATACACACAGCCCCAGCTCTTCTGTAGCCAGTGAATTCTTGAAGGAGTTTAGACAAACTATCAACAAATGTGTTAAAGCAGCTGTGCTCAGGACAATGTACAGGGAGGACGGCCCCCAAAGAGCACACAACTGGGCACAATGACTTTGGCTGGGATGTCAGCAAGGCTTCTGCAAGGAAGTGAGGTCTGAGGTAAAAGGATGAGTTAACCCAGTGAAGGAGATCAGGTGCGGGTTAGTTGGAGAGCATGCCGGGCTGATGGGACGGCCCATGCAAAGGCTGGGGAAGTAAGGCACTTGCAGAGGGCCGTGGGCTGAAGCAAGAAGACCGAGCAAAAGCATGGAGCAGTGTGACACGTGAGAGGTATGCCAGACAATGAAGGGCCTTAGAAACTTTGCAGGGCCTCTTAGGGATTTTGTTTCTAACCTAAGAGAATAGGAACCTATCGAAGTAATCACTGGTTTTCAAAGGGCAATGTCAATGCCCAACACGATAGATAGTCTCATACAGAAATCCAAATGGATCTCACATTTTACATGAAATATGAAAGACTGGCAAACCTTCTTTTAATTCCCTCCTTGGCTCCTTTAGCCATTCCTCTACGTTACGTGGAAGAACTCCTATGTGAATTCCTACAGCTATTTCAGTAAAGACAACGCAACTTTGATTTCTGTTTCATGTTATCTGTGTTGTTTCCTATCCAGGAAAGCAACATAACATAATCTCCAAATGACTGTCAGTACTGGGTCAAAAGGGACCCCTCCAGATCAGAGCAGAAAGATTCCAAGGGTACCCCCCCTTACTGGAGGAGAAAGATGCTAAAAGAGCATCTGGATTGGAGAAGGAAATAGAAGTCTCCAAAATGGGAGAATCCAGAGGATAGTGAATTAGCAGATGGATTAAACACTTAGAAAATATTGTGGATAAGGACTTAATAGATATGCCACAGCACTTGGGAAAGAAAATGCAATAGGTACATAGAAAATTAAGCAATTTTTTTTTAATGAGGAGATTATTAGCTTCAGGAAAAATAAAGGATTGCATAAAAAAGGAAACACTCATAAGATACTCCTCTGTCCAACAGAAAACGTAAATACAGAGGGTGCTAAGAAAATGTATACACAATTTAAGAAAGGAAAAAACTGTATTAAAATTGTAATACTCAGTATACACCAATAACAAAAGATGAATACAAGTCATGTGTATACATTTTTTGACACCACTGGTATGTACAGTCAGATAAAAGGAGAGACTGAAAGTGGGAGAGGTATATGTGTGTGGTGTAAGATCATTAAATCTTTGCATTTATCTTTATAAATAGGTTATATATATTCAATAGCTTATATATAATACTGATAAAAATAACTACAAGAATATGAGTTAAGAATAGGAATTTAATTTCCAGAAGAAACAAAAAGAGGTCCAAATCATTATCTCAAAGAAGTGTGACTATTAAGTTTAAAAGGGAGAAGAAAGGAACTAACTATTTAGTTTACAAACTTTTGGGGACTATTTGAGACTTTAGGATATATATGAATATATTGTTTCCATAAACATTGACTTAAAAATAAGTATATGCATATATTTCTCAAATTACTTGAATTTATCTGATCAGCGTGAACCAAAATTTGGCCTGTTATTCAGACAAAATTTAAAACAAGTTAATATAGGACAATGTGGGAGGAATTTACTGATATTTTCAAAGGTCTTTTCCTTCTGCACTAAATTTTTTTTTTTTCCTGGAACAGCGCAGGAATTGCCAATACTGTGCTTGTGGACATTTTTTGAGGTGTGAGCTTCAATGGAAAATATTTATCTTGAAATTCTGCCAAAAGATAACAAGTATGGAAAGCAATAACACGGCACCCCATTTTTCTGAAACAGATACACAGAGGCAAAATATAGCTCATTGAGTTTGGCTTCAGGATTCAACCTGAAATAGTGCAAAACAACCCACTCCTTTTGAGCTTAGGAAACCTATTTTCAACACCTGAATGGCATGACCTCCCTCACACTTTAAAAATTATTAACGTCTCTGGTTTATAGATGTTTAAAGACCAGAAAATGAAATGGAAATAGCAGAGAAATACTACTCATTATGCCTAATTAGTCTTAAAAGGTCCATGAGTGCACAGGGTTATTTGAAAGGCTGTTTAATTTAAGATACTTATTCAAGTGCATGAATATTCTGGAGTACAGGGCAGTGGTCAAGTCCTTATGACGTGTGGCTCTGTGATGACACTGTCTTCTGATAGAAGCAGTTTGTGACAAAATGTACAAGAAGCAGTAACTTTAAATTCATTTTTTTCTAAGCATTTTTTAAATTAATTCTATCAACTAGGATAATTGGGAAATTTGGATAATAAAAAAACAATTTTAATTCCAAACATAAAATGTACTAAATGCCATCAGCACCAAATTATGTATTGAATTTCCTTTTCTTTCCTGTGTGAAGCCATGCTTTTGCACTCGTCAAACATATTTTATAAGAAAAATATTAATACTTACGTGATGATCTTCTCAGGCCTGGAGCAGTAATGCTGAGTGACAGGCTCTGGTAGAACCTCAGCGTGTGAGTCAGCAGTATAGTTGCAGACAACAACATCCACTCTGCCTGGTTCAAACAGATTAAAAAAAATTTATTGCAGGGTGTTAAATGCTTACAGAGTCTACAGGAAGCCAGAGAACCAGGTGTGAAGGCTGTGCAAGAGAACTTCTGTTGGAAGTTTCGGTGACACGAGCCAATACTGGATGTAACGAGGAAAACCTTATCACATCCTGGGATTTCTGAGAAAGCATTGTTGTTACCTCCTAAGGGCAGTACAATAGCTTGCATGAACACTGTATAGGACTGGACACCAAAAAGTCTGCCACCCCTGACCCCTAAGAATCAAATGAGTCTATCACTCCACTCATCAGAAGATGTGTCTAGCATAAGTGGCACCCCACGTGCTCACTTCTGAATTGAAGTCTCATGTAGATCTTTGAATGACTGGAGCCTGGATCATACCAAGTGCCTGGGCTCCAGCCACGAAGGAGGCTGGGAAGTGGAACTCACTAGCACGGCGGAGGTGGACTTCATAACACAGGACAGTCTCCAAATTTGAGAAGAGAGATAAACAGGTCTTGTACAGCCAGAAAACATGACAAATGCCCACTACGTAAATGTCCCAATAAATATAATTGGTACAATTCCCATCTAGTAACAATCACTGCCTAAGGAGTTTCAAGTAACTCACATTATAAAGCAAGCTCTAAAGTTCACGTCTTTATTTAAGAGAGATGATAAGGGTGGTGAGACTACCCAGAGCAATAGTATTTCATGGGATATATGAATTCTACAGTGAATGTTTTTCCGAAGAGCTCTCATGGGATGATGATAAGGATGATGATGATGACAACTAATGCTTACTGAATGCTTTCCATCACTTCCGCACAGTGCTGAACGGTTTAAATAAATAAACAGCTCATTTATTTCATACAACAAACACACTAGGTTGGCATTATAATTTGTCCATTTTACTAATGAGGAAACCAGGGCTAAAAAACGTCAAGGAATTTACCAAGGGGTGGGTGGAACTAGAATTTGAACACAAGCAATCTAAATAGTACTGGAATTCTGGAGTTAGAAAACCTGAGATTTTAGTCCCAGCTTTGCCAATCACATATAATTTTATCTACTGGGTCTTAGTTTCTTTACAAGTTAAATGGGAATAGGAACTCCTGTTTTACCTTTTCTACGTGGGTATTTTGGAAGTCAAATATGCAAAAGCACTCCATAAACTGCAAGGTTCTATTAATATGTAAGGTGTTATCACAGCTAGTAATTCATAAATGCTTTTTCAGACCTTGGTTACTGTTATTTATTTCATATTGCATCATAAGCATTTGTTGAGTTTGTTCTCTAGCTTTCATATCCCCTCCTTCAGTTGATGATCTCTCCCTGGAGAAGCCAGCCTCATCCACCCTATTCCCCATCATGTAGTGAGTGAAAATGTCCTCTCCCCTCAGCTCCAGGAAAAAGTCATGATTGACTTCAGTCAAAATTCATCTCTGATTCCATTGATCTCAGGGATTGGCTCAGGGATGAGCATGTTACCCAATCAGAGCTCCCATGATAATAGAAGATATTTGCGGATTTCTGAGATGATGAGTACACGCTCTCCTTTACAAAATCTATCTGAAGAGAGCTGTCTTCCCCCCATCCCCCTTAAGTAGCAGAAAATGAATCTCTGAACTCTATAACTTTTTATTTCTATGAGAGGAGAGATGGGGATGGCAGGGAGCCACCAGTGTACGGCCTGAGAAAAAGGCCAATCCAAGGGTGGTAGGACAGAAAGGGAGAAACTGGGACCCCAGTGACATTGCCTAAATCACGAATCCAGCACAGCTGGAAGGCATGATGAGACCTCCCACTGGAAGTTTTGATTACACATACTGATATATTTCTTTCTTGTTTCAACTAGCTTAAATTAGATTACATGTGGTTTATAACATCATATTGCAGGGGCTTTTTTAAATGATTTTTTATCCTATCCAAAAATAACTATTATCTAACTTCTTTTTACCTTTTACCATTTAAAAGATCCCAAATAAGTTTCTAAACCACTCAACAAAAACAGTAACTTAAATCATGTTTAAGTTTCTCAAAAATGGGTGATTCTGTCTATAAAAAATGCTTTTCCCACATTTTCCTGCTTGGTTCAAATCAAAATAGTAGAGCTGGAAGGAATCAGCATCTAGCCCAAATCCATCATTATACGGATGGAGAAGCTAAGATTCAGAGTAAAATGTCTTGCCTAAACCCAGCTAATTATTTGCAAAGCTAAGGGAAGAAACCAGCATTCTAATCTGTTGTGTTTTTTTTTTCTTATTAATTCATAACAAAGAGACTGTCAGGTCCTCTTTCTGTTGCCTTCAGATCAGAGCCTATGGCATAATCTTCTGACTCTCTTCCTTGTTAAGAAATCTCTATCCTTTGAAGATGGATTTGATTTTTGGAAACAATCAAAAGTCATTTAGAGCCAAGTGCAGCAAGCAAGGTGAGTAGTCAAAACGAGTAATTCATGTTTTGCTCCAAAAAGGGTGTAATATTGAAGTAACGAGGTTGATTTTTTTCATGTGATTCAAAAACCAGCTTTGATGTCATTACACTAGAATTGAAACTCTGACATTCATTTTGGAGTTATATGACTCACAATTTGATTCTGTCATGTTGCCTGGACTTTAAAGGCCATGATAGTATTCCTATATTATTAGAGTAACAGCAATGATATGGGCATTTTTCTTGCTTCAGTAGATAGAACTGAGAGAGCAAATAAAGAATGAAATTTAATTTAACAAAAATTTGCTGTATACTTATTAGTTACCAAGCACTACTGCAGACTTTGATAAAAAGGAAAGGCATACATTTACTAACTCCTTATTTTAATAATGAGACATTGAGGCTCACAGAGGTTAAGTAAACTTTGTAAAGATTCTTGATTCCCAGACCAATGATCTTGGTAAAGAACCAACACGTATTAACATTCCACCCCTGATATAATTAAATGCAAAATAAAAGCAGTCTGTAGCCAAGACAGAGAGTAAATTGGCATCAAGAATTAACCATGCACACTTATGAGCATGACCCAGAATATGTAAAGTTATAGTTCCTATTTAATTTCGGGGAATTAAATGGGGATGCTAATATAGAAATTGAAAGATCAGGAAAGTGATATCATCTGAAAATCTTGAAGCACAATGTAAATCAGAAAATCTGCAAAACGAAACAACCTATCTTGGAAAGCTGAGCAGAAGAAAAGATCAGTATTCATATTAGCCCAATACAGCACCAGAGGGAAGATTGTTTAATCAGAGTACAAAAGTTCCTTTTCGTAGATAAGTGCGTACTCCAAAAAGTGAGAAAGGGTTTCTAAAGAGCTCACGATTCTGAGCCCTTCCTTGTGTACGGTTCCACATGCACGACTCGTAGGCAAGTCAGAGGTGCATTCGGTTTTCCAGGTAGGTTTCCACTATAAAAGTCTCTGAGGGTGGCCTCGCAGATAATGATGATTTCTCTTGTTGCACCACTTTTCTGGATCCTGCCAGAAATCCGATCCCTTAGTCTGGTTCCCTAACGAGAAAACTCGCTATAGATGGAGGAATTTGCATTCTGTGCCAGCTCCTTCAAGCCTGGGCAGTTGACAATCATAACCAGTTGAAGAGTAGACCCAGGGACAGAAGAGAATACTCCAAGACTGATTATATCTTCAATGTTCCCCCATCACTGTGGACAAAATCGCCATCAACCAAAATTATGATCTTAGTGTAGATAAGGAGAGCACAGATGGTTTCCCTTGGATTTGGACATTTTGCAAGAAATGCAGAAATGAGTACTGCAGTAAAGAGAAAAGAAAGAATGCCTGTGCTGTGTATGGACTATGGGTTCAGGGTTTGTTATATTAACAAGCACACACATATGATGCGTCTGGGGGATGACAAGTGTTTGATGGTCAGATGGCTGTGTCTTCCCCGAGACTTTCCTTATTTTTTCTTCTTCCCAATATCTGTCAGAAAACTCACAAATGTGCCATGACCTGAAAAATCTCATGGACTATTAAATTAAATGATCCAGACTCTTAATGCATACCCCACAGGAGAAAGGGAAAGATTGAACATATGCAAGATTGATATTGAGAAATTACACACAAGTGCGGGTGTAGTGAGAGTAGGTCATTAGCTATTTTAATACCTCCCCTGGGCATCTGTGAAAATTTTCCTAAAGTGATTCTGATGTGCTCCTTTACCTAGGAGAGAATTCTAGAACATAGGGTTCTGACTTTGTATAGAAACAACAATGGCCGAAGGTAGGGTGGTACCTACTACATAGTGTTATATTTATTAAAACTCAGGCAAGTTTGTCTTAAAATATGAACCAACAGTCATTGACTTTATGATTTTGGGGATAATTTAATCACCGTGAGCCTCAGTTTCTTCATCTATCAAATGGTTGCAATGATATATATCACAGTATTTTGTGATTATTAAATGAGAATGTATGTAGAACAACTAAAATAGTGCTACTTCATAAATGTTAAGAAAAAAAAATATCCAAAACCTCTCCCATGATTAAAAAAAAAAATTGTAACATCAATAGGAATTTTTGAAGGTTAAGATAGCAGACTAGAGATAAAATGGAGTTTCCAGTATAATAACATTCTTTACCTACTTACACATTTAACTATAAGCATCCAAATATTCCATCAGACAGGTTGTATTTTTCCTGTGTGTCACGTTTAGAAAAACAAAGTTTAAATGTCCCAATGACTTCCTTTACTCCAGTGTCGGAAGGGGGGTGTTGGAATGCTGGGTGGAGTTACATAAAGTCATCATCCACTGACTGACAGAAAATTACCCTTGTATAAAAACAATAACAAAATTAATGACACCTTACAGATACACGAGCATCTTTTGTGTCAAAGTTCTACCTCTAAGGTATACATAGCTCGAAAGTTCTTCTCCTTAACTTTAACAATAATCTACAACAAGGATTGAAATCAAATAAGACAACCAGTTAAATTCATAAAAAAAATTTCCTGATTATACTACTTACTTCACATGAAGAAGGAATCGCTCAACATTTTTCCCTCTCTAAGGATAATGGTTATAGGATTTTTAAAGACGTAGTGTAAATCCAACCTTAGTTGGCATTTAAAACATAATCTGAGAAAACAAAATAATATTTTTAATTAATTTTTAATGTAACTTTTTCAGTTTCTCTGCCACCTTAAAATATTGTCAATGCCAGTTTCTACCTTATATAAAGTGTGCCCCCAAGAAGAAAGAATAATAACTACTGATTTCATTTTATGAGGATAAGCCATGATGCCAAATGGGAAAAGAGAAATACATAAATATAACTTTGTAGGATACATTAGTCAGGATCCCATTAGAAAAACCCAAACCACTCCAGATGCTTTAAGCACAGAGAATTCAATACAGATAATTGGAAACACGGGTGATTATTGGTTTTTTTTTTTCCTGAAAGGCCAAAGAGGGGACTGTGAAGTCACTAAGAGATGCCTAAAAAGGCAAAAAGACAAAAAGTTGGTTTTACTGGAGCCCAGAATTAGGGGCCACCCAGCAGTGGCAGGAACTATGGTGAGTTCTCTGATAGGATCTGAGAACCACAGAGACAGGAATGTGTGGTAGGAAATGGAACCAGAGAAGAGATGCAGCCACCATTGGCCAGAGAAGTTGGAGTATAAATATTTTTCCTTCTTCCCTTGTCCCACTTTTAAATCTACAACTAGTGCATCTAAGTGTCCAAATCTGCTCAGAAGCCAGAGGTCATTAAAGAATGGGAAATGTTTCCTACAGTACACAGAGCAGAAGCAAAAGAAATAAATCAGACATCAAACAGGTGAAAAATAAATGAAGTTCACATATGAACATGGACACAAAAATCCTCAATATAATAAAGTGTAATTAATCTGGTAGCATATTTTAAAACATCATAATCAAGTAACTTGATTAAAGAGTACTACAGTTATTCAACATCATAAAACCAATTTAATAAAAAAAAATAAGAGCGTAAAAGTGAAAAACCATAAGAGCAGAAAAATCATTTGATTAAATTCATAACAAACTAAGAATAGGAAGAAATATTCTTAATCTGATAAAGAGCCAAACACCTACAGCTAAACACCTACAACAGTTAAACACTGACAACAAGCATAATAAATAATAAATGATGTAATTTTCAAAGAATTCCCATTAAATCAGGAACACAATAAAGATGTCTTCTACCTCCAATTAATTCAGCATTATAATAAAGACTCTAATTACTTTTTAAAAAATAAAGAAGTATATGATTAGAAAAAGAAAACAGGTGTTATTACTTTTATTTAAAAGCCCTAGAGATTCTACAAGTAAACTCTTAGACTTAGTAAGAAAGTTTACCACATTTGCAGAATACACACAAAAGATAAATACCAAAATTCAAAAGCATACTTACACACTAGCAATAACTAATTAGAAAACAGAATAGGAGATATTCATTATAGCCATGAAAAATGTGAAATACCTAGGGATAAGTTAATGAAATTATACAAGAATTTTATGTAGAAAATTTTAAAAGTTGCCAAAAAATGAGACTTTAATAAATGCTTGTGTATTCCATTTTCATGGAAGGAAAAACTCAAAACAGTATTAGTTTTCCACCAAACTCAATGTGATTTAAAAAAAAAAAAAATTCCAGTGTGATTCTTCATGGGTTTAACAAAGGGATTCTAAAATTTACATGAAGATAAAAATGACAAGAACACCCACGCCTGGGAAGAAGATGGGTAAGATATCCAAGGTTACTATGCTTTAGTAAATAAGACTGCATAGTATTGGCATGGTAATAATCATATAGATCAGTGGGACAGAATATAAGGTCCTCAAATAAGTACACATTATCATATAAAATAAGGAAGAAATTACTAAATTGGGGGGCAAATGGGCTAGTCAATAAATGTTGGGACAACTGACTTTCCATATGTAACAAACTATAATAATTATATCCTTACTTCATACCATGCATGAAATTAAACTCCAGATATATTTAAAAACAAACAATGAAAATGTAAATTTTAAATTGTTAAAAGAAACTATAAAATAATATCCTAAATTTTATAACTTGAGCCTAAAGGATTTCTCCAGCTCATTTCATTTAGGTCTCTGTACAAATGTCACCTCCTTGGTCAAATTTTTCATGAGAAATTTATCTATAACATGGTCCTGTACTTTCTCTATTATCTGGTTGTATCTCACTCTATTTTGTTTTATTGAACAAACACATATAGTACTTACTATGTGTTAGGCATTTTATTCTCTCTATACATCATCTATCTATCTATCTATCTATCTATCTATCTATCTATCTATCTATCTATCTATCTATCATCTATCTATCCATCTATATTTAATTGTTCAAAAAAATCCTATCTAGTAAGCATTATCGTCATCAATTTCATTTTATAAATGGGGAAACTGAGGCATGGAGAGTTTTTTGTTTGTTTGTTTGTTTGTTTTTGTTTGTTTTTTTTAAATAACTGCCCTTAGCTAATAAGTAGCAGAGCTAGGATGTCAATTCAGGCTGTGTAGCTTCAAGCTGTGCCCTTAACTACGAGTATGTTGCTATGCTTCCCTTTACACTGTTTTATTTTTATTTATAGAAGTTATCATCACCTGACATTATATTTGACATTAATCAGATTGTATGTTTTTTTTTGCTTATTTTTCCTATTTTTGTAACTGCTATATTCTCCAGTGGCTAGAAGAGTGCCTGGAATAAAAGAGGTGTTTAAAATTTTGAATGCATAATGTAAAATTGAGAGAGAGAGAGAGAGAGAGAGAGAGAGAGAGAGAGAGAAAGAGAGAGAGAGAGAGAAACAGAGAGAGAAACTGAGGGATTTCTTAAAGAAGTCATCAAACTAAAAATCATTAAGTAAAATGTGATAAACCTGACTTGATCAAAATATGAAAAGTCTACATTAGAAACTACACCATGAATAAAGTTAAAAAGTAAGCAACGGAATAAGAGAATATATTTGTAGTAAATACAATTAGAAATCAGGAAATAGATAAAGCATTCTTACAAATCAATAAGAAGAAGACAAACATCTAATAGAAAAATGGGGAAAAATTATGAACAGGCAATTGACAGGAGAGGTAAAACAAATAGTCAATGAACATGAAAAGTTACTCAAATGCACTAGTAATTAGGGAGTTGCAACTAAAAGCCGCAATCAGACAACATTCCCCACATTAAAATACTAAAACTTAAAATGACTGAGAATACCAAATATTGGTTAGGATGTGGGAAAATGGGAAGCTGCAAAACTCCTGATAGAAGTATAATTGCGACAAACATATTGAAGAATAATTTATTAATATCTATTGAAGTTGAAGATGTGAATAGCTATTACCCAAAATTTCTATTTCTTCATATATACCTTGCAACATAAATGCATAAAGACATATGTATAATGAGAATTTACTGTATATTATTTTTTATAATTAAAAATTAGAAAAAAAACTAAAGGAGCATCAATAGATGAATAAATAAGGGCATGGTCAGTCAATAGAATACTATACAGCAGTTTAAATGAACATGATAGAATGTTCTGTATGTCTGCTAGGTCCAGTTGGTCGATATTGTTCAAATCCATTGATCTTTTTCATGTTTTCTGTGTCTGGATGATCTATTCATTGTTGAGCATGGTTATTTATGTATGTGACATATTTCTCAATAAAACTGAAAAAAAAATGAGTGAGCCTATGGATGAGGAAGCTCCTAATAAACTAATTCTCCCATAAATGACAGCTATAAACTCTAGACAAAACACAGGAACAACTACCTGAAGGCTTTGGAGATTTAACTAAAGGAGGAGACTTGGGAGCGGAGTCAAAACTTGGAGAGAGTGACTCGCATAGAATGAGTTCCCTGTCTTTTGGTGATAGCAGCAGTGGACAGGCAACGGACATTCTAGCAGCAAGCATGAAAGGAGTCAGTTAAAACCAGGGCTGCCAAGAAATGACGAAAGACCCCCAGAAATGAAGGAGCTTGGGAAGGGGACCTCCCGACTCTGTATAAACTCAACCTATCTCTGGCAGACCCCCCTGAACCAAGCAGGCACGGACAAACTAAAAGCATTGAGCTCAGGCATGACATCCTGAAATTTGTATCTAACCAAGTTCATTGCCTCCTAAAATAGATACAGCAATACTTCTTGTGGAGCAATATAATAGACTCCTGAGTTAACACAATGTAATGTTCTCAGTGTCCTAGATAATATCCCAAAATACTCAACATACAAAAAGCCAAGAAAATGTGCACCATTTCAAGGGAAAAGACAATCAACAGAAGCCAACAATAAGACAACCCAATACTGAAACTATCAAAGACTTTAACACAGTAACTATAATAATGATCAGTAAGATAAAGGAAAATAAACTTAAAATGAATGAAAAGAGGAAATCTTAGCAGAGAAGTAGAGAATTTGGAAAAGTACTAAAAAATACAATACCTAAAGTTTAAAAACTATTGAATGGGCATAATGGAAAAATGAAGATGACAGGAGAAAGTGTCAGTCAACTTGAAATAGATCAATAGAAATTATACAATCTGAAGAAGACAGAAAAAAATTGAAGAAAAAAAAAAAACCATCTTGGGGACCTGAATCAATTCCAAAAAGTTTAATTTGCAAGTAAATAGAGTAACAAAGTAAAAGGCACGTTAAAAAAAAGTAGTGAAGGAGAGAATGGAGCAGAAAAAAAATAATAGTTTGACAATTTTTAAACAGTTAAATATGTATCTACCATATGACCCTTGGCATTTCTTCAGGACAAGATGAAAACAAGTCTACACAATAGCATACATATGAATGTTCAAAGAAGCTTACTTAGTTTATCATGATAGCGCCAAACTGGAAACAACCTAAATCCACTAACAGGTGAATACATAAATAAAATACAGTATGTCCATGCATTGAAATACTCATCAATAAAAAGGGGCAAACAGAACTACTGAAACACACACACAAAGGAATCTTAAATCAATTTGCTGAGAAAAAGAAGCCAGGCGCAGGAAAAGACAGATAGTATGATTCAATTTATATGAAATGCAAACTAATCTCTAGTGACAAAAGGTAAATCAGTGATTGCTTTGGTCTAGGGGCAAAAGGAAAAGGGACATGGAGAGTCTTTTTGCTGTGATGAATATTTTATATTTTGATTGTACTGGTGGATTCATGGGTGCATACAACTCAATGAATTGTGCACTTGAAAAGGACGCAGCTTACTGTACATAAGTATAACATAAACATAAACCAAAAAATTGGTAAGAAAAAGTAAAATGAATGAGATATATACACATTAATATATTCAGTGAATACTTAATATGGCACTTAATATTAAATGAAAAAAGCAACTTAAAGAAGTTGTTACATAACTCCAATATGATACCACTTATACACAGTTGGAAATATACAAAAATACCACTACATATGTGTTTTATATAGATATATAGATATAATATAAAAGAACAGATGTTATATATTATGCATAACTTTAGATGTGTTGATACGTGTTTATGGATGAATATTCATTCAACAAATATTTGAGCACCTACGCTTTTGGAGTTACCAGAGATATTCCAATGGTGATTGGTCTCTGCTCTGGGGAGGGAAGGAAGGAGGGAGAAAACTAGAGGGATAGAACTAGGAAAAGCAATATGAGGGACTTGGACATAATAATAATTTTTTCCAGCTTCATGATAATAATTCTTAATATGAAGCATTTTTAAAAGGGTAAATATTCATGCATTTTGAGTGGTGAATAGATGAGTGTTTGTTATATTTTGTCCTTGGCAGGGTTCTATATTTGTTTTTAACATATAATCAAATGTGATGGAAATGCATTAAATCCAAGGACCTGAGAAATTAAATTATGGATCTAGATTTAGCACTGATTGATGGATAAATAAAACTAAATATACACCTCCATTAAAGCTTCATTATTTTCTTGACTTTTATAGAGATGGAGAAGGAAAGGCTATATAGTCTGAGAAATATTAGGGAAAATGAGTCTCATTATTTGAGAGGGGTGTAAATGTCTGGGGAAAATCCACAAGAACAGATACCAAAATATTAAAAGGATATTTTTGTACATTGGAATTTAGGGGATTCTTATTTTTATTAATTAATTTGCTATTATGTGTTTTATAATTTTTCAAATTATGTGAACTTACTTTAAAAATTTGTTAAAAAGGACTACTAATAATATTAGTTTAAGAATGTTATGGTTATTACCCAAAAAGTCATACTGTAGTCATATATTGTGCATAAACAATTGTACCTGTTTACTTACATATAAAAACGTAAAAGTTGGCATCAAACAATACAAGATAGATAAGTAACTATTGTAGATATGAAAATGTATAACAATTTTAAGAGTTATTTATTATAAATGTCATATACATGTATAGTCTAGTCTATTTTTGTTCCTATGTTCTTCAGATAGTTAGATACTTAACTAGCTAGAGAATCTTTTGTTCAAAGAGTTGCCAAGTCTTTACTATTTACACATTTCCAAATGGGCATCACCATACACAAAACTCTTTGTTTGCTTTTGTGCATATTATTTGGTTTAAAACCTTTAAGGAAAATCACTAGGTCAAAAGATAATGACATTTTCTATCTCTGTCTATCTGTCCGTCCATCCATCCATCCATCCATGGATCTATCTATATATTTTCCTGATCCTGTTGCCAAATTGACTCCCGTAAATAGTATATGAAAGTGTCTATCTCATGAGGCCTCAGATAATTGAGCATCTTTTAAATCATTTGTAATTTGATATGAGAAAAAGGTATCTTGTTTCCGAAATCATTGGTGTCAATGCTGTTACCACAGTCACATAGAAGCCCAAGGCAATTACTCCCTGGGATTCCTCTTGTTCAGAGACAATCATTTTGCATGGTCCTTAGTCACATATCCATCTGCAGTCAGGTTACCTTGGTCATCAGTGAGAGCTTCAAGACCACAGCCTTTGGAGTGCATGTAAATGTGGCAGGGAGCACTCCCACTCTAGGTCTTTGGGGCCTTGGATTGCCTGAAGGCCTGCCTGTCACCCTGAAGCATTCAGCACAGCTTAGAAACAGGTGACCACCCCTCTCTCCTACTTATGCCTCCCACTGACTTCCTGAGGCATTGCTCAGTGTTAGGTATGGGGTCCTCCAAACCATGGAGTCCAAATTATCTATTTTACCCTAGCAGTGGCCAACATTGTAGTTTAATTCCTTTTCTCCCTGGATAAGAAATTCTATATTCTCTTTCTCCATGGCCTTTCTTATTTCTAGCCTCTTTCTCTACAAGGATATACAGATACATCTCTCTCTAAATGAAGTTTATTTAGACTCAGGAATGTGTTCTTAGAAGTGGGAAGATTTACGGATTTGTGTGAAAGGGGTCTTTACAACACAGTGCTTATGGAATTGCATTTTCAGCATTTAGTACTTATTACTGATCTGCAATTAACATAGAATTAAGGATTTGGTAGCGCATGTCTTCTATCTTTCTTGCAATTTTAAAAACGCTTCTAATAATGGATTTTGCTTGATACAAGGCAGTGGTTCTTAATGGTTTTTATTGCCCGTAGAGAACAATTTAGACATTTGGAGAGAAAATTTGGGCTTGTCATAATAATAGGGGGACACTGCTGACGTTTATGGAGGCAGGTACCAAGGTTACCAGGTAGACAACAATGAACAGGACAGTCCCAAATAAGTAATAATCTATTTGAAATTAAGTAGGCCCAGATCTTCACAGACCTTGATATATAGACACAGTATTATTTACATGTTCCAACTGCACCCTGAATTGTCCAACAACAAAATTTACCGGGTAGAAGGAAGATTGGACTTGCTTTCATTCAGAATATTAGCAAGCTGTTCATCATTTCAGAAAATCCCAACACATGTTAACACCAAATGAACCCACATGTAGCATGCACATAGATCTGTGTCTAGATATAAGCATCCTTCAGCTCTCTTATGTCTTTTACTATGGTCATGCTATAGCTGGTACAAATTGAGATCTGTATGCCATTTTTATTATAAAATGCTTTTATTTATCTAGTATATTGAAATTCCAGTTTTATAGTGATTTTTTTAAAATTATGTGTGTAGAGGGAAGTTAAAATCTATTATTTCTGGATAGTCCAGTGGCATCATAGAACATTTATTATAACAGCACACCTTTAGAGGTGATAAGGTTGAGAACCACTTGTCTAGAGCATGACCGTTAGTCACCAGGCCAGCTCCCCACACTAATGAAGAGGAAACTGGGTACCTTAACATCCAGCCTGGCTCTCCAAGCAGTAAAATAAGCCAATGTTTGTTCGTCATTTGGAAAGCGAACCAATTATTCACCAAGAATCTTAACTCCAACACCACAACTTGTTTTGTTTTTTCTCTGCCTAAAATGGTATAGCTGTCTTCCACCCTGGCTTAATTCCTGCTTACTGTTTGTGCTTTTGCTCAAGCCCCACTCTCATCATGAAGGCCTTCTTCGGAAGCCAAACCATGTCCCTTTGAACTCACTGGCTCCTTTGAACTCAACTGTTCCTCTCCCTTTCGAGCTTATCTTCTTAGCTCAATGCTAAGCTGTTTAAAGCAAGAAATCTGTCGTAGGTTCCCTTGAAGTTTCCAAAATGTCTCCCAAGTAGTGGCACTTAGGAATTATCTGTTGAGGAAGGAACTGCCGTTCTAATATTTCCCCAATCAATTCTTTTCTTCTAAACACATTCTTAATTCCTAGTCCCAAATGGACCTGGCAGTGTCTCTGTTATTTGAGACTCTGAAGAGCAGCAGACAGGTTCAGAGAAAGCAATTGCCTCTCTTAAGGCTCAGGGGCAGCCAGGGAGGAGACTGATAGCTATTCAGGATCTGTACGCTAGCCGAGAGAGGCATAAACACACAGGGCCCCGAAGGTCTAAAACGACGTTAACACATTCAGACGTCTGTACCGTGACAATACGTTCCAATTTGTCTGGAACAGTCCTAGTTTTTCTCTCTTGTCTTAACATAGTGCTTGTTTTCAAAGACTTTCACTCTCAAAAATGTCCAGGTATGAATGTGACATGGTGTCCCCCTGGATGGCGTCTAGGCAGGTGCCCCAGTGAGTAAGGCCCGCAGGTGAGGGCTATGATGCACAAGAGAGTGCAGGACACACATGAAGAAGTTCCTCCCTAAAGCTGCCACATGATGCCACCGAAGGTCCTCGTGTTGGGAGATCTTCAGATATTTCAAGAGAGTTCAAAATTTGCATTTTCAAATGCTGGGAACCAATTCTGTTTAAAAACTTGGTTTTAATTTTTGAAAAACACTGTGTGGGTCAGCTATGGTCTACAGCTGCTGGTTTAAAAGCTCTTTTCCAAAAGGGACTAGCTAGATGTAGGTCCTGCTCATCCTGAAGATGTCTCCCTTTGAACTGCCCATTTTATTAGGGGAACAAAATGGAAAGGTTGGAGGATGGTGGGAAGTGTCTAATCTTGAATTTATCAATTAGCTGTGTGATCCAGGACAAAGCGTCTCAAGCTGACACTGTCTCTTCTATAAAACAAGAAACATGGTTTATTTGCCACTGAGTTGTCTGCTGAACTCTAAGATTCTGTAATTCTCAAATTCTCGTGTTAACCATTGCTTTTTTTTTTCTCATGCATCTATCATCCATCTTGAGTATCCAAAAAGGGGATAAGTAATTCATATTTTCCAAAGATATATTAAATTAGTTGCTGAATTTTTATTGGATGATAAGACTATGGGTTATATTTTTAATTTTCTGGGTTGCTTCAATAGTAAAAAGACATATATATAAAAAATGGTCTTATAGATGAGTGCATAGCAAAAGAAAGGATACACAGCCAACCATGAGTGATGATTATCTTTGTTGAGAGAAACGAGATGGGGGAGGGAAGGATACATAGGATAATTTTGTTCTCTATATACTCGTGCATTATTTGAAATTTTTATACAGAACATTTATTCATGCATTATTTATGTACTTAAAATGAATTAATTAAATTTTAAAATGAATTATTTACTTTGTATTTAGAGAGACAGTCTTCCTTGATTGTAGAATGCTTTGTCAATTTCATGCCAAACAGAACCCTTATGTATCTGCCCAGTTTCTGCAATTTATTAAAGACAGGCTGCAGAGACTATGTAACTTCTCCAAAGTAGCAAGCATTGTTGGTGGCAAGGTTTGAGCTAAAACTCAGTTTTCCTTCAGCCGAGTCTGCAACATGTCTAATGGCTTTTAAAATTTTCTTTCTGAATTAATACGCATTTGTGTTTAAAATTTTTTTATTTCTTTCTGTCTTGAAGTCCATAAGTTTGGCAGTGGGGAGAAACATCAATGTCCTAACATCTTTGTTGAGAACATACCTGATGAAACAGATTTTTCTTCTCCTTTTTGGGGGGAGGTGGGCTAGAGACACCAGTAGGATTATTCATTGAATATTTATTATAATTTATCTCCTTTCAAATTCAACAGATACGTGTCTCTGCATAAAGCAAAACACAGAGAAAATTTATTGCTAGTCATTTGTCTCCAAGGCCAAAAGGAGCCTAGCAGGAATTGCTGCTCCCCCAAGAACAAACAGCATTCTTTTTTTTTTTTAATTTATTAGGGTGACAGTTGTTAGTAAAATTACATAGATTTCAGGTGTACAATTCTGTATTACCTCATCTATAAATCCCATTGTGTGTCCACCACCCAGAGTCAGTTCTCCTTCCATCACCATATAGTTGATCCCCCTTACCCTCATCTCCCACCTCCCAACCCCCTTACCCTCTGGTAACCACAAAACTATTGTCTGTGTCTATGAGTTTCTTTTTCTCATTTGTTTGTCTTGTTCTTTTGTTGTTTTTGGTTTATATACCACATATCAGTGAAATTATATGGTTCTCTGCTTTTTCTGTCTGACTTATTTCGCTTCGCATCATACTCTCAAGATCCATCCATGTTGTCACAAATGTTCCTGTATCATCTTTTCTTACTGCTGAATAGTATTCCATCGTGTATATATACCACAACTTCTTTATCCATTCATCTATCGAAGGACATTTTTGTTGTTTCCATGTCTTGGCCGCAGCTTGGTAAACTAAGCTGCAATGAACATTGGAGCACACGTGTCTTTATGTATAAATGTTTTCAGATTTTTGGGGTAGATACCCAGGAGAGGGATTGCTGGGTCATATGGTAATTCTATTTGTAATTTTTTGAGGAACCTCCACACTGCCTTCCACAACGGCTGCACCAGTCTGCATTCCCACCAACAATGTATGAGGGTTCCTTTTTCTCCACAGCCTCTCCAACACTTGTTACTATTTGTCTTGTTGATGATAGCCATTCTGAATGGGGTGAGGTGATATCTCATTGTGGTTTTTATTTGCATTTCTCTGATGATTAGTGATGTTGAGCATTTTTCATATGTCTATTTGCCATTTGTATGTCCTCTTTGGAGAAATGTCTCTTCAGGTCCTCTGCCCATTTTTCAATTGGGTTGCTTGTTTTTTTGTTGTTGAGTTTCATGAGTTCTTGTATATTTTGGACATTAGCCTCTTATCAGAGGCACTGTTTGCAAAAACCTTCTCCCATTCAGTTGGTTGCCTCTTTATTTTGTCGATGGTTTCTTTTGCTGTGCGGAAGCTTTTAAGTTTCATATACTCCCATTCGTTTATTTTAGCTTTTACTTCCATTGCCTTTGGAGTCAAATTCATAAAATGCTCTTTGAACACAAGGTCCGTAAGTTTAGTATCTATGTTTTCTTCTATGCAGTTTATTGTGTCAGGTCTTATGCGTAAGTCTTTGATCCATTTTGAATTAATTTTGGTACATGGTGACAGATAGCAGTCTGGTTTCATTCTTTTGCACGTGGCTATCCAATTCTCCCAGCACCATTTATTGAAGAGGCTGTCTTTCTGCCATTGTATGTTTTTAGCTTCTTTGTCAAAAATTATCTGTCCATATTTATGTGGTTTTATTTCTGGGTTCTCAATTCTATTCCATTGGTCTACGTGTCTGTTTTTCTGCCAAAACCATGCTGTTTTGATTATTGTAACCCTGTAGTACAAGCTAAAGTCAGGGAGTGTGATACCTCCAGTATTGTTCTTTTTTCTTAAGATTGCTTTGGCTATTTGGGGTCTTTTGTGGTTCCAAACAAATCTGATGATTTTTTGTTCTATTTCTTTAAAAAATGCCATTGGGATTTTGATGGGGATTGCATTAAATCTGTATATTGCTTTGGGTAATATGGCCATTTTAACTATGTTGATTCTTCCAATCCATGAGCACAGAATGTCTTTCCATTTCTTTGTGTCTTCTTCAATTTCTTTCAAAAATGTCTTATAGTTTTCAGCATATAGGTCCTCAACATCCTTGGTTAAATTTATTCCTAGGTATTTTATTCTTTTTGCTGCAATTGCAAAAGGAATTGCATTTTGTATTTCTTTTTCTGAGATTTCATTGTTAGTATATAGGAATGTAATAGACTTTTGTACGTCGATTTTGTAGCCAGCAACTTTACTGTATTCTTTGATTGTTTCTAATAGCTTTTTGGTGGAGTCTTTAGGGTTTTCTATATACAGCATCATGTTATCTGCAAAGAGTGACAATTTAACTTCTTCATTCCCAATTTGGATGCCTTTTATTTCTTTCTCTTGCCTGATTGCTCTGGCAAGGACTTCCGACACTATGTTGAAAAGCAGAGGTGCTAGGGGACAGCCCTGTCGTGTTCCTGAATGTAGAACAAAGGGCTTAAGTTTTTCACCATTAATTATGAGATTAGCTGAGGGCTTGTCATATATGGCCTTTATTATGTTAAGGTATTTTCCTCCTATACCTATTTTATTAAGTGTTTTAATCATAAATGGATGTTGTACCTTGTCAAATGCTTTTTCTGCATCGATTGATATAATCATATGATTTTTGTCCTTTATTTTGTTTATGTGATGTGTCACATTGATGGATTTGCGGATGTTGAACCATCCTTGTGTCCCGGGGATGAACCCCACTTGGTCGTGATGAATAATCTTTTTAATGCATTGTTGCATTCGATTTTCTAGAATTTTGTTTAGGATTTTTGCATCTGTATTCATCAGAGATATTGGTCTGTAGTTTTTTTTGTGTTGCCCTTACCAGGTTTTGGTATCAGGGTAATGTTGGCCTCATAAAATGAGTTAGGGAGTACTGCCTCTTCTTCAATTTTTTGGGAGAGTTTAAGCAGGATTGGTATTAGATCCTCTTTGAAGGTTTGATAGAATTCACTAGTGAAGCCATCTGGTCCCAGACTTTTGCTTTTGGGAAGGTTTTGGATGACTGATTCAATTTCATTACTGGTGATCGGTCTGTTGAGATTTTCCAGTGCTTCATGGTTCAGCCTTGGAAGGCTATATGTTTCTAAGAACTTGTCCATTTCTTCTAGGTTATTGAATTTGGTGGCATATAGTCCTTCATAGTATTCTTGGATGACCCTTTGTATTTCTGTGGTGTCCGTGATAACTTCCCCTTTTTCATTTCTGATTTTGTTAATTAGTGTCTCCTCTCTTTTTATCTTAGTGAGTCTAGCCAAGGGTTTGTCAATTTTGTTAATCTTTTCAAAGAACCAGCTCTTTGTCACATTAATTTTTTCTATTGTCTTTTTGTTCTCTATTTCATTTAGTTCTGCTCTGATTTTTGTTATTTCCTTTCTTCTGCTGACCTTGGGTTTCACTTGTTCTGCTTTTTCTAGTTCTTTAAGGTGTAACATGAGGTTATTTATTTGGGATTTTTCTTGTTTCTTGAGATAGGCCTGTAATGATATAAATTTCCCTCTTAAAACTGCTTTCGCTGCATCCCAAAAGTTTTAGTAGGATGTGTTTTCATTGTCATTTGTTTCTATGTATGTATCTTTTGATCTCTCCTCTAATTTCTTCTTTGACCCAGTCGTTCTTTAAAAGTATGTTGTTTAATCTCCAGGTATTTGTGTTTTTTCCTGCTTTCTTTTTGCAGTTGATATCCAATTTCAAAGCCTTGTGACCAGAGAATATGCTTGGTATGATTTCAATCTTCTTAAATTTGCTGAGGCTGATTTTGTGTTTCAATATATGGTCTATCCTTGAGATTGTTTCATGTACACTAGAAAAGAATGTATAGTCTGATGTTTTAGGATGAAATGCTCTATATATGTCAATTATGTCCATTTTATCTAATGTGTCATTTAGGGCTGCTATTTCATTATTTATTTTCTGTTTGTATGATCTATCCATAGCTGTCAATGATGTATTTAAGTCCCCTAGTATAATTGTGTTTTGGTCAATTTCTCCCTTTACCTCTGTAGTAGTTGCTTGGTATATTTCGGTGCTCCCTGATTAGGGGCATAAATATTGATGACTGTTATGTCTTCTTGTTGTCCCCTTTACCATTATGAAATGTCCATCTTTGTCTCTTGTTATCTTATTCACCCTGAAGTCTGTTTCATCTGATATCATTATGGCTACACCTGATTTTCTCTGGGTACCATTTGCTTGGAGTGTCAATTTCCACCCTTTCACTTTGAATCTATGCTTGTCCTTGTAGCTGAGATGTGTCTCTTGGACACAGCATATGGTTGGGTTTAGTTTTTTGATCCAATCTGCTACTCTGTGCCTTTTTATTGGTGAGTTCAGTCCATTTACATTTAGGGTGATTATTGATATGTGAGGATTTCCTGTCAGTCTATCTTTAGTTTTCTGGTAAGGCCATGTCTCCATTGTTTCTTTGCCTTTTTGTTGTTGTCTATTATTTCTGTGCAGTGATATTCTATGATGTTTCCCTCTGTTTCTTCTTTTATTACAGTATATATTACAGTTCTGGATTTTTTTTGAGTGGTTACCCTTAAGTTTATGTAAAAGAAAGTTTGATATTTAGAGTATTCCATTTTCTTCAGCACACTTACTTTCTCCATTCCCCTATTCCAGTTCAGGCCTTTACTCTTCCCCTTTTTTTGTTTTGGTTGCCACATATTGTCCCTGTCGATGGTGGTCAAATAGCCTCCTTTAGTATTTCTTGTAGTGCATGTTGTGTATTAGAAAATTCCCTCAGCTTCTGTATGTCTGGAAAGGTCTTTATTCCTCCTTCACATCTAAAGGATATCTTTGCTGGATATGTTATTCTTGGCTCATAATTTCTCTCTTTCAATAGTTTGAATATTTGGTTCTATTGGCTTGTAGAGTTTCTGCTGAAAAATCTGATGATAATCTAATGGGCTTTCCTTTGTAGGTTACCGTCTTCTTTTCCCTGGCTGCCTTGAGGATTCTTTCTTTGTTGTTGATTTTAGACAGCTTCAATACAATGTGCCTTGGAGGAGGCCTGCTGGGATTGAGGTAATTAGATGTTCTATTTGCTTCTTGGTTTCGAGGATCCAGTTCTGTCCACAAATTTGGGAAGTTCTCATCAACAATTTGTTTGAATATATTGTCTGTTCCCTTCTCCCTTTCTTCTCCTTCTGGTATGCCCATTATTCTTATATTGCTCTTTCTGATGGAGTCAGAAAGTTCTTGTAGAGTTCTTTCATTTCTTTTAAGTCTCAAGTCTCTTTCTTCTTCCATCTGTGTAATTTTCAGGTTTCTATCTTCGATGTCACTGATTCTTTCCTCCATCTGGTCAACTCTACTACCTAAGTTGGTTATTTCATTCTTAATTTCTTCTATTGGGTTCTTAATCTCCAGAAATTCTATTTGGTTCTTTTTGAAAATTTCAATCTCTTTCGTAAAATGCTCATGTTGTTCTTTGATTGTGTTTCTGAGATCATTAAACTGCCTTTCTGTGTTTTCTTGCATCTCGTTGAGTTTTTTCAGAACTGCAATCTTGAATTCTCTGTCATTTAAGTCACATATTTCCATATCTTTAAGCTCCTTTTCTGGAGACTTTTCACTTTCTTTCTGAGCTGTCTTGTTGCCTTGGTTATTCATGGCAATTACTGATTTATTATTTCTCTTCCTAGACACCTGCAGGAGTGCCTTCTGCAACAGGTTGATAGGAAGAGGTCTTTCTTTTGTTTTCCAGTACTTGTTGGTAGAATGTTTTATTTTCTCTCCGACTGCAGCCTTTTTTTTCTCTCTCACACGGTAGTGCTATGTTTTATCTGCACTATTCCAGCTTCTCACACAATGGGGAGATTCCCTGGGAGATGGGCTTCTCCTCTGTTAATAGTTCGCCTGGGTCATAGGGCGCGGTGTCCAAGTGGGTATGCGGAGAGCTTTTGAAGTTCCAAAGCTCTTCCTGCACCAGATTCAGAGCCCGTATGTTTCAGCAGTTCTGTTTACTCCTGCAGGGATCCACCCAGATAGGTGGGGTTAGGGGTGGGGTGAGTTGTGAGAGGTGGCCCAGAGCAATGGAGGTGACCACCACCACAGCCGGTCCTGCCTCCACAGCTCCCTCCCCTTTGCCGGAACTAGTTGGGCTGCGAATCTGTGTCTGTGGTCCACAGTTCTCAGAACAGCAAATATTCTGTTCTTTTGATCTGACACTGCTAGTGTTCCGCTTCTAGCACCGGGCAGGTGGGGGCGGGGCGAGCTCTGGGAGGGTAGGGAGGGAGAGGCTAGTCTCAGTGCCTAAGGCTTCCGTTCTCTGCTCAGCAGTGAGGGCTTAAACCACCGTTTTCAGCCTTCTTCCCTCAGTCTCTGCTCCGAGGTGTCTGCCATGAGCGTTGGGTTCAGCCCTGTTATATGCTGACCCTCAGCCCTGGGGGCCATAAATGGAGCCCTGGCAGTCCGAGTTCTTCCCTCTCCTGCAGCTGCGGTAGTTCCAGGATGCAGCGAGCTCGGAGCACTGAGCTAGGACTGCGTCCTGCACCCGCCCGCGTGGCTCTGTCTCCACACTTCTCCCTTCCATCCTCCCCCGCTCGTGTGATTCGCCCACCTTTAGGTGAATTCAGTAGTGGGCCTCTTCATCTTGCCTGTCTGCTGTGCAGGGAGTCCTTTGTGGAGTTATTGTTGTTCGATTAGTTGTAAATTCCAAGAAAGCTTTACAGAGGCTCACCTCACGCTGCCATTTTGATGACAACATTCTTATTTTTAAAGCAGTCTGTTTCTTGCACAAATCTGCTCCCCACCCAAAGTCATCTATTCTTTCTTCTTTAAAAAGTGACCAAGAACCTCGCTTAATTTCCATGTCTTACCTTCAATGTGGAGCCAAACATACATCTGATTCAGGCTATTTTATTCCTTTAAGCATATCCTTTAAGCTTGCCCTTTACTTTGGGGTATTGGTAATTATTGAGAACGAATCATAAATGGAAAGGTTTAAAAAGTAGCAGTGGTTTCTACTTTTGTCTCTTAAAAATAGAATAATCAAGTGTGCATTCCATTAACTTCCATCCCAGACACTGGGATTTTTGTATCATCACGTTATATGGTACCTGTTGCTTTTTTGTCTGTAAATACAGTTTGGACTTCAGCTCTTGCCTGAGTGAAATGAGATATATATTTCATACCTGTAGGAAGTTCACGATGTGTTGAAATCCATTTCCCTTGAAACATTCCTCATCCTTCCCCTTTGGGCAATCAGTGCCCCACCCCAAACACAATATGCCCCACCTGTGCCTCCTTGAAACAACCAACCCACATGTTTGACATGAAGGGCTCTCCTGCCAATTTCTCTCCTTCCTCTCTTTGTTTATTTCTTTTCTCTCTCGTTCCTCCTTCTGTAGCTGTCACTTTGACATCAACCCCACCCTTTCCTTCTTTTCTCTTGTCCATTCACAAACTGCTTCAGTACCTGGTCCTGGTGGATTCTCTCCCTGCTCTGTTGAAACTTGTTTTGAGTCTGGGACAGGTGAGGGTGCCTCTACCTTCTTATCCCCTCGTTATTGTCTCTTGCCCCAGGGCAAATGCTTCTCTTCTTTGCAAAGGTTGCACCATCGGCCCCTCTCACAATGGCTACCTTTGTGTCCAGAATCCCAGGCTCGGAAACATCAGAGCAGGCTGCATACCACACTGCTGTCGCCTGTGTGGATTACAGGATTAAAATGATCCCACAGCAGGGCCCTGCGACCTCCACAGTCAAGGTTCTCTTCTGAAGCATAATATTTAGTGCTATCAGAATAGTCCTGTTTAAGATCAGGACACCAAAGGAATCCATAGCCTTTCTTTCTGGAGCTCTAGTCTCTCATTCCCCTCAGGGAGGACCACATAGCTACCCCTTAAATGCATACACAAAGCTGAGATAATTAGAGTTTCCAACTCTATCATTTCAGTGTAGGCTGGAGTCGGCTCATACCAGAGCCAATGGGTAAAATTTCAGGAATTCTATGAGTACTTGACATCAGGTTGGTAGCTTGAAACTGATCAGAGGGGGAATATTTACACCACCAAAATCGGCAAACACCATTAATTAGAGCCCCACCCTGGTCCCCTGGAGATCTAGTTGTTAAACATGTACCAGCATACTAAGGGCAGAGCTTCTCTCTGATAAAAACTTAAGTGAATATATATATTCACTTATATTATATATATATATATATTTCATATATATATACATATATTTGTATATACACACACACACACATACACATATATATGAATGAAATGTGACAACTCAGTTTATGAAAATTCTTTGAATCTTATATCCAAAAACCTTTCAGTTCCTTGAGAGGCCCTTCCTTTTGAAAAGGCTTTTCTTGGCTTCTCTTTCTTCTTAATCTGGTCTCTTTTGCTTCTGACAATAGCAACAGCAAGCATCCCACCAAAAATAAAATTACTAGTAATAGATGTGGGATGTCTCCTTTTTTTGTTTCCAGAGATTTTTCTTGTTTTGCTTTTTCATCCCAGGTTTTCCATTACAGGCAGAGGTTAAGGTTAACTGGGCGACCATATTGTAAAATGATTCCATTGTCTATAACCTGCTTACGGCCCTGATTCTGTAGCTTCTGTCTTGTCATATCTCCTTTCAGCCCTTCCAACATCTCATTGACTCTTTCCTTCCCTGGCCATTTTCTGAAATTCCTCCAGAAGCTTCTTCACTACAATGCCATTACTAATGAAAGTCATTTTGTGAGACATAGGGTGAGTGAGAAATAATTCAAGGTTCTGTGACAGCAAGAGATATTGTCCCCAGAGCTTAATCAGTGACACAACCAGGACTTAGAACCCAGGTCTCTGAACTAATATTCTCACCAATAGACAGGCTTGCTTATTTGGATGCTGAAGTGCTGATATTTCATTCTGCTCTAACTTTCTAGAACTTAGTCCAGGTGATGCTTACAACCTCACTCAAAAAGTTTAAGCAAAACAAGGAAACAAAAATGGACTGGTTCATATCCACAATTCAGGTTACTGAGTAACATCATCAGGAATCTTTCTCATGCCCATAATCGATTTTCTTTCCTCTGTCCCATTCTTCTCAACCTCCCCGTATGCGATGGTAAATCCAACAGCACCCAAATTATGTCCTACCAGTTGAGAAAGCCCAACAAAAGCAACAAAAGACTCTGGAAGTTTCTGCTTGGTCTGTCACAGTCCAACTGCTTCACTCCTAGAGCTGCAGGTTGGGGTCTATTTCACCTGGACCATAAAAGACAATTGGGGTACTATAAAAATTGATGATGATGATGATAGATAGATAGATAGATAGATAGATAGATAGATAGACAGACAGACAGATGATAGATAGATTGATAGATAGAAACAATAGATGCTCCAATGGAGAGTTAAAAATGTAACATCTGCCATTTACACAGCTGCCCTTGTGTGTAGAGATGGTGCTGATACAAGGAATGCTCCATATCTTCCCAGCTTCCTGGAGCAAGAGAAGCAAGAATAGAAATTCAGAGGTGAGTCAATTAACATGGTGAAAGCATGAATGCTGTTGGCAGATGGAAAACTGATATTCTCCCAGTTTCTCAGTGGCAGAGAAATCAACACAGTAGCTTTCTTAACTCTTGACATTTTAGTTGAAAAGTATTTTCTTCCAACTATCTTTTTTTCTTTAAATATCTCACTCCCTCATTTTTCACAATAAAGTAATTCTGGTGGAAATGGACAAAACACCAAATAGTGCCTCTAAACTGACAGGATGATGAAATAGAGGATGGCATGAGTCTCTTCTATTCCTAATGTCCATGATTTTTAAGAGCAAAGGCTGTTGACACAAAATGAGGCAAGTAGGAAAACAGAAGTTAAATGTGTTCAAATGCCTGATAGGCTAGTCTAATCTACCCCTCCCCCTGGCCAAACTGCCTCAATCAGGTACAGTTTCTAATATCTAATCTTTCATTTAGCCTCTTTTCCCAGTAACAAACTGCCTGTCTCCTATGTAATTTAAGCACCAAGTATGTATCATGGCCTGTCCCAATACACAGTATTTTCAAATGGAAAAAATATTTTTTAAATTGCATTTTAAAAAAAGTATATCATTAAATAATAGAATACTCTTAAATAATATGACAAAGTATGATAAATACATATATATAGTCTAACTATATATTCATAGTATATATTTATATATACTATATTATATATAGTATATATAATATACTACATAATACTATACTATATATACTATGTACTGTACTATATTTATAAATATACTATATATTATATATATAATATATATACTATATATATTATATATATATATTATATATATTATATATATAGTCTTACTCTAGATTTAGAGAGCAGTGTCCCTAAAGTGACTCGAAAATTTACTGAACCAGAAATTCTGGAGGTGGAGTCCAGTTCTTTGTTTTAAGAAGCCCTCTAGGTGATGCAAGCTAAGGCTACAGGATCATTGAGACCACCACAAATTAAAAGATAAAATTTTTAATTTCCCTAAGCCTCAGTTTCATCATCTGTAATATGTTCATACTGTGTTTCCCCAAAATAAGACTGGGTCTTATATTAATTTTTGCTCCAAAAGACACATTAGGGCTTATGTTCAGGGGATAGCATACTGAAAAACAATGCTAGGGCTTATTTTCTGGTAAGGTCTTATTTTCACAGTAACACGGAAAACACGGTAGCACCTACCTTTCAAAGATTTCATGGGGATTAAATTTGACCAAAAATTGTATTATTAATAGTAATAATAAAATAAGAATGCGTGTAACAGAAAGGTGGGATCCAAGATGGTGGAGTAGATAAATGCTATGCTTGCTTCATCCCATGAACACAGCAAAATCACAGCTAAATTATAAAACAATCAACCTGCAGGACCATCTGAAGTCTAGCTGAACAGAAGTTTTATAACTAAGGCTATAAAGAAGAGGCCATATCGAGACTAGCAGGAGGGGTGCAAATGCAAAACTCTGTGTGGTGGATGAAAATTGGGAGGGATATCTTGGTTACAGAGGTTCCCCACAGAGGAACAATGGTTCCTAGCCTCACACCAGGTTTCCCAGTCCAGAGTACTGAGGCCTGGAAGAAGAGCCCCGACAACATCTGGCTGTGAAAAACAGTGGAAATTCTGACCACCTGGGTGGGACAGAAGGTTGCTGGGAACCAAGAGGTTCTCTTAAAGGACCCACACAGACTTGTTCACAGGCACTCACCCTGGGCTCCAACAGAGGAAAAGTGCTCAAGGGACATTGGAGACATACAGAGAAAGACTGAGTTGTATAGCTTCAAAGAGGACTAGAGGGGGAATTGCCATTTTTCCTGTGTGGAATCCTCCTTCCATGCAGCCAGCAGATGGATGCTATCTTTCTTGTGTTAAGCCCCTCCCCCCACACTCATGGCCAAATCTGAATCCAATCGGTCTGGTAAGCTCCACTTGGCTCAACCCTGGTGACTCACTGAGACACCGACACACCAAACTCTGTATCACACAAGGCTTTATCAATAACTGAATCTTATGAGAGCCAGCAACTGGCAGCAGGTCTCAGGGAATCCTGGCTTTTTGTGAAGACACCCAAGACCCATTGTTGGTGGCAGGCCTCCTCAGTTCACAGCGTGGTCTATCCCACGTGCCTCCAGGTTTAGCACAGGCAGCAACCAACCGTGGATCTCTTTGTAGCTCCTACCAGGTAGTCCCCAGCTGGTCACAGGCAGTGGGTGACATGGGCCTGCACAACAGCCCCTCCCAAGAGGCCCCAGAACCAACATACTTGGAGGTTAGCTTCCGACCACTGCAGAGCACCATCCAATTAGCCCCACAAGTAGCACACACAAAGGGTGGTCTCAAAAGGCACCAGAGCCGACCTGGTCCTGCTCCATGTGGTAAGCCTCCTACCCCATGCCCCCACACAGCAGCCCATAAGCTATAGATGTGGCCAAACCCCATAGCAAGTCAGCTTAAAAATGTCAATCCCACCCACTGGGATACTCCTGGAGTGCCCAGAGCAGGTGACCAGGGAGACAGTGCCAGAACCCCACAGGGCACCTACTACATAAGGCCAGCTGGCCAAGGCTGCTAAACATAGCAGATCTACCTAATAAATAGAAACAAACAGAGAGGCTGCCAAAATGAGGAAACAAAGAAATACATCCTAAATGAAAGAACAGAAGAAAATTCCAGAAAAAAAGAACTAAATGAAATGGAGGCAAATGACCTACCAGAGACAGAGTTTAAAACACTTGTTATAAGGATGCTCAAGGAACTTAGTGAGAACTTCAACAAAGAGACAGCATGCATAAAAAGGACATAAAAACCATAAAAAAGAACCAGTCAGAAGGAAATACAATAACTGAAATAAAGAATGCACTAGAAGGAATCACCAGCAGATTAGATGAAGCAGAGGATTGAATCAGTGATTTGGAAGACAAGATAGTAGAAAAGACCCAATCAAAACAGCAAAAGGAAAAAAATAATAATTAAAAAAAATGAGGATAGTTTAAGAGACATCAAACATAACAACATTCGCATCATAGGGGTACTGGAAGGCGAAGAGAGAAAGCAAGAGATTGAGAATGTATCTGAAAAAATAATGACTGAAAACTTTCCTATCCTGGCGAAGAAGATAGATATACAAATACAAGAAGTGCAGAGAGTCCCAGACAAGAGTACAAATTGGTTGTTACAAAGTAGGCATGGGCAGCCGGTACATTGGCGGTATAGTGGTTAGCATAGCTGCCTTCCAAAGTAGGCATGGGGATGTAGGGTATAGTGTAAGGAATATAGTCAATAATGTTCTAATAACTACGTATAGTGTCAAGATGGGTACTAGACTTATCAGGGTGATAGATGAAAGGGAAGTTGGGGGACAGGATGTAAAAGGTGAAGGGATTAAGAAGTACAAATTGGTAGTCACAAAATAGTCATGGGGATGTAAAGTAAAGCATGGGGAATATAGTCAGTGATATGGTAGTAACTATGTATAGTGCCAGGTGGGTACTAGACTAGTCAGGGGAATCACCTCTTAAGTTAAATGTCTTGGAAACAACCAAAGTGTCCTTCGATAGACTATTGGATAAAGAAGATGTGGTACATATACACAATGGAATACTATTCTGTCATAAGAAAAGATGAAATAGTCCCATTACGACAACATGGATGGAACTTGAGATCATTATGCTTAGCGAAATAAATCATACAGAAAAAGTCAAGAACCATATAATTTCACTAATATGTGGGATATAAAACTGAAAGCAATAAAGGAACAAGACAAACAAATAAATAAAAACTCATAGACACAGACAATAGTTTAGTAGTTACCGGAGGGTAAGCAGAGAGAGGGGTGGTAGATGAGGGTAAAAGGGATCAAATATATGGTGGTGGAAGGAGAACTGACTCTGGGTGGTGAACACACAATGTGATATATAGATGATGTATTGCAGAACTGTACACCTGAAATCTATGTAAGTTTACTACTACTGTCACCCCAATAAACTTGAATTAAAAATATGTATGTGTATAAAATTATACAAATGTCTAACCACTATGCTGTATACCTGAAATTAATATAAAATAATATTGAATGTCAACTGTAATTGAAACATTTAAAAAGTGGGGGAAAAGGTGACGGGTAATAGAGGTTAAAAAAAAGAATGCATGTGAATGGTTATAAATGTATATCATATATACTATTATATATCATGTTATATATAAAATGCATTATAAATTATATTTTATAAACTATATCTTACATATATTATATATAGTTGTACAAATGAAATATATACATACTTTTATAATATATAATATAAATACAGAGGGTGGGTGCCAAAAAAATGTATACACATTTTAAGAAAGAAAAAAACTATATTAAAATTGTAATACTCAATATATACCAATAACAAATGATGAATACAAGTCATAAAAGTATACATTTTTTTGGCACCCCCAGGATATACTTTTTGTGTAAAAGAGGTAGGTTCAGGGAATCAATATTGAGTGACAGCATAAAATAATCAAATTCTCAATGCAATAGGGCAATAAAGTGATCCCTTCAGTGCCTAACCCCTTGGCTACTGCTTCATAAATAGTACCTACCACTATTACTGAATTAATTTATCAAATTTGCATTTTAACAGAGTTAGGTAAAGTAAAATCCTATATTTTAGTTTCAGAAACCTATTTCACAGAACAGAAAGAGCTTGATTTAAGAGCTGTTCTTCTCAGAGGAAGAATAATGAACACAAATATTTCATGAATATCTTTTCCCAAGTAGAAATAATCACATTTCATTCAATCTGAGGATTCTTTGAATCTATGAATTAGTTTCCAATTATCTGTTATATCCCTATAGAATCCTATAAAATAGATGAAAATCTTCTTGGTACGATTAACTTTCCTTTCACCCCCAAAATCTAATAAAGAAACTTCTTTCATTCTAAATTCTGGCTAAATTCATTTTAGCTTTATAGTCCTGGATAAAAGGGATGTGAGAAGGAAGCCTCCAGAATGTGTATGAGAGCCACTTTGGCTTCCAATGAACCACCTGGACATAGGTCGTTCAGAGGTGCAGTATCCTCCGGGGACCAGCAGCACATGAGGGCATCCTCTCTTTTTTCCTCAGGGAAGAAATAGAATTTTTACTTGCTCAATGATTTGTAGACTCTTGAAAAAACTTGTAGGGAAAATGGAAGAGAATTTAGCTCACGTGACCTCAGCTCAAGGAGCAATGAATTTAGGCTTTTTGCTTTCTATTTCTTTATCTCAGACAACTGTGTATTTGAAACACAAAATATCTAAGTCACAGAAAGAATTGATGCAGAGTGAAGAGCAATGGTTCTCAATTCTAGTGCATTGGGGTTCAGCAGATTTGAGGACTTAGTAATCTGCGTTTACCAGGCATCCCGCCACTCCCCCCAGACCCCAGCCCCCCAACCCTGCCCCACCAGAGGGTCTAATTCAGGTCTGCAAATCTCATTTGGAGAAAAACTTGTACATGGGGAGAAGATCACAGGGTTTTGAATCAAACATATGGATTCAGGGGTGGGGAGTTGGGTGAAATGGTTGAAGGTGGTCAAAAGGTACAAACTTCCAGTTGTACAATAAATGTGTCCTGGGATGTAATGTACAGCATGGTGACCACAGTTAATAATATTGTATGTTGTGGACTTGAAAGTTGCTAAGAGCACAGATCTTAAAAGCTCCCATCGCAAGGAAAAATAACATTCATAACTATGTACGATGATGGATGTTAACTAGATTTATTGTGGTGATCATTTCACAATATATACTTATGTTGTATACCTGAAACTAAATATTATATGGCAATCGTACCTCAACAACAAAAACGAAAAATATGGATTCAAAGTTCAGTGCTGCCATTTTCTGGCTGGTGTTACTCGGATAACTTGGCTCAACTTCCAGGTCTACAAAGTAGAATTCATAATAAGACCTGCTTCAGTTATTGTTCTGACAATTATGTGACGTAATCTATGCCATGTGCCTAACACACAGCATGAGTTCAAGAAACATTTGTCCCCTTTCAAGGAGCCTTTCGGATTACACCTTTAACCTCTAGGAAGAGATGCCAAGAAGACACACACAAACACACAGCACAGCACCTTCTGTGATTTTTCCAAATTCATGATGAAGTAGATATTCATAATACACCACTGCTTACTTTTACTCTTTTACTATTTGCACTACTGTCTTGTATTATTGTTTAATGGTTAACATATGTGTTTATGTATCTGTGAGCACAAGTGGGTCTTTTTGTACAATAAGCTTACAACCAGCAGGGAGTGTTTGCTGCTTTGTCTGAAATATCCAGTGCATTTTCCATTACAGAACTCTGTACATTGAAGATGCCCAATAATACACACTTGATTAATGCATTTGTTGTAATAAATAATGCCAAATTGTTAGAGAATTGGGCAACTGTCCTCTCTCCTCCACTCTGACTAAAAAAAAACCAAAAAAAACAAAAAAAAAAAAAACAATTGGCTCAAATAACCCTGCCCTACTTGCACTATGGTCTCAGGTGAATTAAAACAAAAACTCTACTGTGCTTTTTTTGGTTTTGAGAACATTTATAATAACAATGGTAAAGAATTAATAATATTTTGGGTTTCATACAGTTCTTAACAGTTTGCAATTGTCTTTCACAAAATGTATCTTATGTTCACCATCTGACGGATCAGTTACCTAAAAATTTGATGAAACCATAATAAAATTTGGGGGTGTCAATTTAGAACATTCTCCTAGTGATACAAGCACCCCTAGAAACACAGAAAAGAAAAACCCTGTCATATTCCAAATAAACTAAGCAAAAGGAAATACATTCTTTAAACTACAATTGTGCTACCTTTTGTGTGCTTGTAGGTTATAATAAAAAAGGGAAAAAAATATCACAAATTATCTGTGGCAGCAACTTCATTCTGATTCTCAACAATCTGGGATATGTATGCATCCATGCTTGTTAGGCTACATCCTTAGCAAAGAAATAACCAAAAGCTTTTCAGCCATTTTTATTCAGACCTCTAAGATTGTTCTGCCTGCCTGGGTCAGAAGTTGATATATATAAACAGTCTTTCTGTGCTTGAACTTGAAAGAAAAACCAGTCATCTGTACATGATCTGTGTTAGAGCAAAATGTAATTTTTCCCTCTGACAATGTGTTTATGGTTGTTAAGTTATCTTGATTGCCAAAGAAATCTGTTTTGGGTGGCAGGCTTTTCTGACTGAAAATGTCAGATCCCTCACCCCTACCCCCACCCCCACCCACATATCCAGCCATCTTTCCAACTAATTCACAAATTGACTTGACTCACAGCTAGGTTAAAAAAATAATTTCCTGAAAATTAAAAGTCTGGCACAATACTGCACTGAAAGTCCATTTATCTTGTCTATTTTTATAAAGCTTCACTGCAGCCTCTGGCAAAATGCCCACTTCCAGTGACAAAGGTCCCCAAGGACATTCAGGAGGAGAGACTTTTCTCCCAAGACTCTGAAAATGATCCTGAGCTTCCTAACACATGATTTAAAAGCTTATTATTTATTAGGGTTTATAATATTGTCCTATGTGTTATTTTTTTTTAAAGTCAAAAGTGAGTGAAAATCCTGTGGAGGAAAGGTGACAACAATGATGGCATGTCTTTGAGCTCCACTTCTTCATTGACGAAATCAGTCCATGCTAATGGAAAGCTCAGGATTTCTCTGTTATTATGAAAAATACCGCCTAAAGATCGTCTAGATGCGGCAATGCAATGATTCACTCTTGTTTAATCAACTACAACCTGTGTTAAGCTCTATTCTCATCTCAATATAAACCAGACTAATCTTTCCACTTTCCCTGCAGGAAACTACGATGGCACTTGTTTATTCTGCTCCCCTGGTCTTGAGTAAATCCTTTCCTTGTCTCCCAGCCTCCCCCGCCAATCAGTTGGGGGGAAAGTTTCCAGCACTTCCAATCTAAGACTGATTGGGCTTTCCTGTTGATGTCAAGTTGAAGCATTCCATTGAGAAAGCAGCCTCAAGACTGTTGGCTTTTCTTGTGCCTCTAAGCTAACCAAGCGATTACACCAAGTGTACCCCCTCTTTCATTCGAGGAAAGAGAAAGAGTCGGTGAAGAATGGTTTGCTGGCGAAGTTTTTGAGGAACTGAACACTTGTGTCGCAGACACTGCAGGCGTGCTTCAACCAATTTGATATGAGGTTTCCCCTTTGTTGACCACGGTTCCACTTACCAGATCCTTCTTTTAGCCTGGGATATGCTAACACAAAGCCACTTTGTCAGTTCGGGGACATTCGAATCAATAGTCATTTTGCCTCAATGATTTACCCTCAGTGTATTCCCCAAAAACCTTAATGTCATTTCATGAGTGGGTTCCTGACAATAAAACTATTGATACCAAATTCCACTGTGATTATAGAATTAGTTTTTTTTTTTCTTTATTGCATTCGGAATATTGAAAGTTTTTTTTTTCCTTTAAATTAAGTGGTTTAGAAGAGTTTGAAACTCTTCTGAGGCATGACCAAAGACACAATTCCATCTGTTTTGTTTTTCTTATTCATGACATAGATGATTTTTATTTTAAACAGTGCATGCATTTCACTTTAATTCTTCTTCATGTCTGTCAGAGCACATCATCTATGATGTGTGGATAGTTAATCATAGCGCTTTGCAAGAAGATTTAGGCAGAAAGTGAAAACAGCTTTTCAAAAAAAGTCAGCCAAAGGTGGAAGTTGAATGTTTATGGGGCTGCTGCATGCCCATTTTGTATAGAGCAAAAATTTAAAGGACAACCTGTTGGTACCTGAGACCTGTTGGAAATTGTTTTTATCCGTTTAGTGAATGCTGAACCCCTTTCTTCTGGACAGGTGTCGAGTGTCCCCGTGACTGCATCCTGCATCTCCTGTGTTTTGTGGCTGGGATAGAAGCCAGGGACGGAGCAGTCGTGTAAACGGAGCCTTCCTCTGGGCACGCTCTTTGGTCTCGCCTCGTTAGAATGGAGTTTTACCAGTACAGAAGCTTCCATCTCTGAATGTTTTGGTCTGCCCAATTCATCATTTTCTCAAACTGGGCTACACATACACCTTCCTCACCCCCATTCACACAGAAAGCGAGTGGAGTGCTGAGATCAACGGTATCAATGGGGTATTTCTTTGTAGAACATCAGTTTTTCTCAATGGTAACAAATTTAGAATAAATTTCATACAAAAGCAAGCATCCAAACACCATGGAGTAATATATAAAGTTCCCTAATTTTCAATAACAGAGGATTCAAGGAAATCTTACTCGTTGTAGTTACCATGAAAGGACCCTGTCTTCAGAGCAGATACCGACTTTTCCTTGCTCTGCTACATGAAATTCTGCTGAGTGCTCTAAATCCTCTTTCAGAACAGCATCTGCTATTGTATTTTCAGACATCCAACTCCGAAGTCCTAATAGAACTAAGATCAGAATCACCAGACACTGTATAGCTGAATTGAATGTTAGGTTATTTTGGTTGTAACCCCCAGAACTTTCTACTAGCCCTTAGATTTCTTCCATGCATTCCTTAAACCTCCACCCCAATGGGGGAAAAGAAATAATCTTGGAGAACTATTTCAAACTATTACGTGTTCAAGTTCACAGAAGATGTATCCTTGGGTTATAATATTTACTCCATAGTCACCTTACAGAACACAAATTACATATCCTGGCAGTAATTTGGGGTCAGTTTTATGATGTAATACCCAGTAAAGTTCACTAAGCTCAAACATTTTGAAAAAAATGTTAGGTTCCCAAATGCTCATTACATCCTGATTAAATATTACAATAAATACTTATAGATTGTTCCTGTGCATTCTCTTTCAATGTAATTCGTCTTTTTCCGTTTCAACTTCCAAAGAGAGATAGTCGTGGGATTTAAAACTCAACTGCTCTTAGGGGCCAGGCAGGACACACAAATGAATAAAGCTGCTGTAGTAAGATATTAGGTGCAAAGCTCGTAATGTTTTGGTCAACCATAATATCTCTCGAGTTACATAAACTTTCTGCAGGCCAAATCAAACACACACAATAACCAAATATGCCCTGTAGGCCTCCAGAACAAACCACCAAGAATGCCTTTCCCTCTCTCTCTCTCTTTTTTTTTTTTTTTTTTTTTTTTTTTGAGGTGGTCTCCTCTTCTTCTAATGCTCCGTTCAAAATCTCCTGTCTCTGTGTAGAGCTCCCTGACTCCTTCCAGCAGTGTCTGGCACAGCATCCATGGCAGCTCCCACCCATGACTGTGTAAATAGTCTCTGGCAAGAGTATCAGTTTACCTAACTGAAGACGCACTGGTCAGGACAAGCCAAGTGAGGCACGCTGTATGATTCTGCCTACCTCATTTGCCCTCCCTGACACCTGAATGATGGTTGCTATTCTCATGTGGAGTTCTTTGGGCTCAAGTATATTCTATAAATCTCGTGGGTGTTTTTTATCTCAGGTCATAAAGATAATAATCAGCATCACTGAGAATGAGAACCCACACTCTGGATGTGAATTGCAATCGTTTACTAAATAGTTACCAGAATCAGAGTGATGGGTACCGTGTTTCCCCGAAAATAATACCTAACTGGAAAAGAAGCCCGAGCATGATTTTTCAGGATGACATCCCCTGAACAGAAACCCTAATGTGCCTTTTGGAGCAAACCTTAATATAAGACCCGGTCTTATTTTCGGGGAAACACGGTATCTATCAAACTAATTACGAATGAAAAGCGGGTATCTGTTTCAGCTATCTACTACATATTTCTCTTCCCCATAAAAGCACTGGGGCCTTTAGGCATTATGGTTAAAAGAAATGATGCGCTCTTAGTCCTACTAACGTTCTCCTCTTTCGTGGCCCTTTGGAGTTTTTGTGTCCTATGCAATCTGCCTTGAGATCGCAGAATTAAGACATTTTAAAACAAATTGCAGGTATTTTTTTTGTCTCTTTGCCAATCAAGTATTTAAAGTTCACACCCAAAGACAACATCTAACTAACATCTGACCCTGGCCGGGTCGGCAGAAGTCCATAAACCAGGCCGGCGCAGTACCGCAGGCAGAAGGCGTGGTCAGAAGAACTCTGGCGGGCCTCCCTTGGTCCAGAGCCCTCAACCAGGACACAAACTGCCCAACCACACATGCCAGCCCTGCCTCTTGGATTTGGCTTGAACTGTTTCACAGTTGCTTTAGAACTTCATGTATGTTTTTCTTCCATGTCTTTTCCTTTCTATTTATAATACTTCATTGAGTTCATATCAAAACACCATGCTTCGAGGGAATTTATAATCCAGACTTGCTCACTAACAACAGGTGGAAGTAAGGGTCTGTTAGGACAAAAGGATGAGTGGGGCTGAAAGTAGAGGATGTCGATTTTAAGGTGATGAAATGAGGCAGCACACCATGCTATGTTTCACGTTTAATTCCTGGACAGCAGTGTGACTGACGATAGAGGGCTTTATCCTGACTCTCGGCCCACTTCCAGAATTACACTGGAAGCTCCTTAATGGCAGAGACAAAGGCTCCTTGCTTCTTACTGGTGCTCTCCAGGCCCTAGCAGAACCCTCAGATAGAACAGGTATCGAATATCCATCAGCCTGGCAGTCTTTCCCCACATCTAAAAGATTCCCCGAAACTTTGTATCTATCTTGCATTCTGCATTTTCAATCATGTTTCGGTGACACCTATTATGCAAGAGAACATAAGCATAAACATCGAGGAAGTTAGCCTCCCGGTGATTCCCTTAAAGTAGGACAAAGTAAAGTTGCCTCTTCCAAAGGGAAAGTAAGTTTCCTTATTTCACAACCAGAAACCTTGACAAATACATAGTAATCGTTACGCATCTCATCTATGTGTTCAGTGTTCCCTTTCTTTTCTGTTTGAATTTTCCACATATTCTTATGCCTTAGAACACCCTCAACAGGATCACGTCTCATTAAGAAGATGGAAGCCTTTTGCCAGCACAGGATTTTCATCTGTTCCCAACATGAGCAGACCATGTACACCACCAGTGCATCAAAGTCTTTCAAAGTAATAAATTAATTGAATTACTGCTTTGTGGTGAATGAAGAACAGCAGAAGCCTCGCTGCCACGGCTGCTCCTTTCAAGTGAATGCTTAAATTCCCTGGGCACAGAAAGGAATTCCCTATAAACTAGACAAATGATCCATCTCTGTGTGATACATCTATTTTTATTATACCTGCAGGTAGACATTGATGTACCCGTTCTTTTTACCCTAAAGCAGAGGCATTAATGAACAAGATGAAGTTACGGCTCTCAGAATGGGGTGATTTCCTACATGAATGACTGTCAGAATGTATGCCAAGTCCAAGAAAAGAGTAGAAGGAAACGAAAAGAGAAGTGGCATAGACATACTCCAGAAAGCTCTTTTGAAAGCCTTGATTTCTTTGCTTTGTTCCCAGAAATCTTCTTTCCTAAACTCTGTGGATTTTTGTCTTAATACGCTAAAATAATGACTCATGGTTCTTTTCTTTCTTAAAAGAAAAGTTAAAAGCTATCCTGGATTTTGAACTTCAGTTATAACTGAGCACTGCTTTGTAATTGCAGCAGGATCTGACACTTAGAAAAAAGGAATATTGGTGAAATCATCACAACATGAAATAGTAAACATTGTGATAAGAAAACCAGAATGTCACTGACAAGAATATGTCTAGTCCGACCACTCTGATATCCTTGTGGGAGTTCTGGTCGACCAAAGGAAGCCAGAGATATCATCAATCTTAAGTTTTAGCAGGGTCTTTGATTCTGCCCCACACAACACGCACATCAATTAAGTGGAAAAACAAGGTCTGAACTACTCAGTTATGAAGTGAGTAGAAAACCAGCTGGAAAGTGAGACCCAGAGAGAGGTTATCAATGGATCAGTGTCAACCTAGGGACACACAACAAATGGTGCCACGGTTCCTCCAGGGTCAGCTCAGAGCATGTGGTCGTTTAACATTTCTATCACTGACCTAAAGGATTCAACAGAGACAAGGTTCTTATTAAACTCTGAAGGGTAAAGGGGGAAGACCAAATTCCTGGAAAAGGGACAATGCAATCCAAAGCAATGGAGTAAATTATCAAACAAATCAGCTACAACTGAAAGAAGGCTTAATGGGATGACTGGAATACTAAAGTACAAATTTTGCCTAAAGAAGACAGGGAGAAGTTAAATATATGTAAGTCTGGAAGTTAAAAAAAAATAGAATTTCTGTCACAGTTTCCTCTATTTTACTTACAGTCAAAGTCCCTCTCCTCTCATCCTTCCTCAATTTTTTAATTGCTGAGTCCAGTGTGATAGGACCATATCACGTTGTTTGTTACTTCTTAAATGTACGTTGTTAACTATCTAAAAACAGGGAGTCTCATCTCACAGAATGAAGATTTGTCTTACTCTCCAATCCTGATGTTCATATACCCAATATTCATGGAACATTTGCTGAGGTCCACTCACACATGTGCACGTACACACATACTCACATCGCCTAACTTCATGGACAAAGGCCTCTGCTCAGAGCTTGCTCCTCAAGGACAGCAAGACAAATTGTCCCTTCCCCTATCTACAGGGAGGGACTGGAGCAAGGGAAAAATAGTCCTGACATAATTTTTTTTTTTTTTAAAGTACAACATAGAGCAAAGCCCAGAGGAAAATTTAAACTTAAAATAGATTTAACCTTACAAAAGAGTATTATAATTATCTGTTCTTTAAGGCTACTAAGTATGTGAGTGTGGGAGAGGAAATGGGCCTCAACTATAACATAAAAGGGTAAAGTCAGGTATAAATAACAACTTCCAAAATGTGAGTATACGCGTATATTTTCTAGCGTGAGGCAAGTAAGGCACTCGCCTTGGGCACAAAATCTAAGGGGACACTAAAATCTCAGGAATCAAGATAAATAGTACATTTATACAATAGCTTTTAAAAATTAAAATTAATGCCAAAAAGCTATGATAAATAAAATATCAAAATTTTAAATAAAGGATTGACATTACTGACTTTTCTTCTGCCATCTGCAATGACTAGGCACCAATATGGCTGATCCAACTGCATAAGTTTCCAACTACAGGGGTTTGAAAAACCAGTCTTTGGAAGACCTCAAAAACATTACAAATTTTCATCCAAATATTTGCATGTCTTGAGGTATTCTTCTAAGGAGGCAGATTCCTTAAAGCAGAGGCACATTGTCAATTTCCTGAATAGATTCTGAGTTTGCCTTTATCTTTTCCAGGAAATTTAACTAAATGCCTTGCCTATTGATTAAAATATTACAAGGATAACAAATCATGGATCATCATTCTCTTAATTTGCTGCTGAACATAAAGAAAAAAGAGAAAATGCTAGGTCTATTCCAAAATCACCCCTCACACCCAAGGATTCTGTTTTTCTCTTATGTTAAATTCCACATTTTTCTTTGGGTTATTTAATATTATCAATGTCAATTTTTTCACATCATTGCCAGGAAGGACAGGTGGATTTCTTCACAGTTCCCTGTTCCATTATTCCTTCCTGTAACACTATAAAGAAGTGAGTATTTCCCTGGAATCACTAGTGTCAAAAGTAGTAAGTAACATAAGATCTCAGATGAATATGAAAATCGAGTCTTCCATAAAATGTGATACTATGCTGTAAGTCTCTGTCCCTTAGACCTCTGATAATTCATAAAACATCACATGATCTGCTTTAAATGTGAGACTTCAAGTGATTCCAGCATGTAAACTTGCTTAACTGCCATAAATTGAAGGATTTTAATGGGGTTTTTACAAGTGTTAATAAATTTCAGTCTCTCTGTCTCAATTTAAGTATTAGCCTTCACATTAAGCATGTTTTCTCATGATGAGAATCTTTATTCTTGCTCAATCCAAACATTCATTAGCAATGGAATAATTAAATATCATGTTTCTTTCATTCCTTTATTATTATTATTATTATTATTATTATTATTATTATTATTAATCCCAAGTGGCAATGAAAAAATAGTAGTGCTGTGGATAACACAAATCTAAGACTAGAGAGAAACATAGCAATGCACTTGAAAATAACTGCTTTTCCAAATATGTTTCACAGAATTTTCTCTTTTTTTTTTCATGATTTTGTTGGACTTCTTATTGAAGTACCATTTGTTTATACCATATAAGTTTCACGTGTACAACATTATAATTCCACATCTGTATAGACTGCAGCATGCTTACTACCTAAGGTCGAGTTTCCACTTTACAGAATTTTCATGAATATAGAAGATATTAAACTGTTAGTGGCCAAGAAAAATACTGAATACACAATTAGGGGGAAACAGCTAAAGCACAGTTTTTTCATTATAAAAATGTATTTATATATCCATGTACACATTTACACTAGAAAGTTTTTGCACAAATAAGTATCTGTGTTTGCGCCTATATGCTGCTGAAATTGAGAGGCTTGGGAAGGGTACAATTAATTATGAAGACATTTTGCTTACTCGTGATGTCAAATCAAATCATTCAGGCACAGGGATATTATTTATTTGAGTTTTGCGGGGTGAATGTGCTAAATCATCAGGACTGACCAGGAGAACCACTTAAATTCTCAGGATAATATACAACCATCATTGCTCATAGATGGATGAAATAAAATCTAAACTCTAGTCTGAATGCATTATCTCTTCCAGAATTCTAATTTAGACAGAATCTAAAACATATTGATTCAAATAGGTAGGGAGCTGAAGGGATGTCCAGACAAAATGTCTGTAATTCTTTCTTATCCTATCATCTAGGTATCAAGTTCAAAAGAATTGAATTGAGATCCTTCCTTCCTCTTGTGGTCTAGAAAATTATCTTTCTTATTCTTAGAAGAACTCCCAGGTGACAATACACTACACATCTCTTTTTCATAGTAACATAAAATACAAAGGCTTTATGGAACAAGGGTTTGGGGGGAAAGGGAAAATAAAAACTGTACAAGTACAGAGTGAAAGGAGGGGACGCTAACAAGGTCATACTGGATGATGTGATATGTTTTCCACAGAACTTAATGCTCACTTGGGTTGCATTAATGGTGGTCTAGTTTCTAGATAAGGGAGGTGATGGTCCTTATCTATGCTGCTACTCTCGAACCACTCGAAAAATTTCCTTCATTCGGTCCACAGTGATAAACAAAAGAGAGTCTAGAGGAGCAATTAGCAACCATGTCTCATAAGACTGGATGTTAAGACTGATGAAGAGACATGTTTATAGGTTTAAGACTGTAATAGGAACGAGAGAATAAATCTGTTCTTTGTGACTCCAAGAGTGGACAACTGAATTCTGTCACCAAATTAACTTTCAAGTTTCTTTCCATTTCAGGGATCCTGAGACTTTTTCTGGGATTCTTTGACTTTAACTAAGCCTTTGGCTTCCAACCAGATGACAATTAAGTCCCTCCAGGTTTATGAGAATCCTTTTTACTTTAAAGGTTTCCATAGAATAATACGTACTTATACACATTGATTGCCTATTTATTTTAAAGTCTACAGTCTTTGCTGAGGTGGAGAAAAGCTGTGGGCTGCTCTTCAGGGAAAATCAAAATACAGTGATAGTCAGTATTTAAATTTTAGGAAAAAGGCTCCACTTAAAAAAAAAGTGCCCATAACTAGAGCTAAGGAATTTTTTTTCTTTTTTTAGAGCATGTAGGGGGAAAAATAGGAAATAATTTTAAGAACACCTATTTCTATAGCCTTAAGAAACTAGACTCTCCAAAGAGAAAATTATGAGAAGGAGGTCAAGAAAGATAACCTTTGTGGAAATTATATTTGCTGTACAAATGTAATGCTTTTGTATACATACAATTGCACGCATAGAAAACCCTGCTCAGCTAAACAAAAGAGGCTGAAAAAACAAGTAGAAATTCTGAAAGATCTTAAGAAACTCCAAACTTTGTAATGTACTTATTAAAAAGAAAATAGAACTTTTAAAAAATAGAAATGGAGAACATCTTAAAATATAGTGGGAATAGAATTGACAAAGGAAAGTCTATCTTTTCTTTGAGAATATAACTCTTTAATGAATGACATCAACACTTGTTAAGGACAATGACACAAAAAAATTCAATAAAATGGCTATGAAATTAGCAAGGTAGAAAACATTATTTGCATCTCGGACTGGGTTGTACATGAATTGGTGAGCCAAGGCATCAAGTTATAGCAAAAAGGCATCTTCAAAAACAATGGCTCTCACCTTGGATGGTTTCAAGGTTGGTTTCAAGGTTATTTCAAGAGATAATTATTCACATACTTCTTGAGATTGCATGTAGAATGGCTGGATAAATAATATTCCATGTCAGTACATAATTATGTATTATTTGAATATGCAATATATATCATATGAATATACGTATATTATATAGATATCAATATGTATTATAAATGAATGTATATGTAGCATTTATGTGTCATATATAAATATATATAATTATGTATGTAAATATATATATATCATACATAAATATATACAATTTTTTTAAGATTTGTACAGATACTATTATGTTTATAGAATATAAATTATTTTAAAAGCATTACTGAATTCAGAGTAGCTTTTTGGCATGCAATTTTATGAGTCTATCAACAAGAAAATATGAGTACTATCAAATCGGAGATTCTTTAAAATTTTTTTAGAAAAAAGCTGTGTACTCAGAAAAATTGGAAACCACATTCTCTAAAGTTTCCTCTCCTTCCTATGGATGGCAATTCTAAATCTTTGAGACATTCTAGAAGCCACGTTCTTGCTACACGTAAATTCCCAGAAAATGTTATATCTTCTTATTATTTACTTTAATATACTTTTTGTCCCCCTTGCTGCCACTTCCCAGGCCATAGATAATGGCACATGGAGTGAGAAATATTTCATTGTTTAGTGAGACAGATTCAAACGCAAACTCCCCTTTGATTGATTTTTTAAAAAATTATTTGACAATGGCAAGTAGACCATACCTGAGAGGGAACCCTATACTTTAATCTATGAAGACATTTTAATCTCCTTTGTTCCTTGGCTGACTATGTGTGGAAACTGTCTATGTAATTAATTATGATGGGAGAAGGCTTGAATTCTTGGTTTATAACCTAATTTATCCATGTCTTAGACCAAATGAATGATATCTGTTTACTGAGGACTTATAATTAAGAGTTCATTTTGAGTTGAGGTCACCCACGGAAAACTGGCAAGCGAATGATGTTTCCCTGAAGTGACCATAAGACCTTCTATGTAATGTTTTATTTCACTCAAGTTTAATCCTTGAGATATGTGTGTGTGTATTTTTTCTAAAAATATTTTAATTTTTCAAATTAATAATTTTTTCTAAAAATATTTTTTCTAAAAATATTTTTTTCTAAAATTAAAATATTTTTCTTACTTAACTAGAGGTTTTTCAGATCATATAGGAAAACTCAATTCTTCCTGCCATTCATTTTTTTACTTCTAGAGTATTCATATGTACATGGAATCAGATGAGAGATTTGGCTCACACTCAGTGAGTTGATGCCGTGTTCCAGTCATCACTGTCGATAAAAATCCTTTTCTCCTATATGAAACTGCTGTCTACCTGGTTGAAAAATATATCATGGAAAATCAATGTATTTTATTTTAAATATTATCTATAATGCATTTCTCCAAATGCTTAATGTCCATTAAAATTCCCCTACTTGTATAGTATTACACATACAGAATGACTTTGGAAAAGTAAATCCTTTTGAAACTAATATGTGTAACTAAATCATATGGTTCATTGAAAGGTCACAGAGTCCAACTTATTTTATGTAGACTGAACATAAGTTGGCAAAGCAGATGACTTTTAAAAAAAATAGATGTGTGGTCTATTTTAAAATAATTGCTAGTATAGCAGCTTGTGCCACATGTTTACTACATGAATCTGGAGATACACTAGGATAAATTACGTTCTCCAAAAAGAAAAAGTCCAATAATACAGGTAACAATTATTCCCCGCAGTTCAAAGCTTATTTATAAAGACAACATATTTTAATTGGTGTTTAAAAAGTAGATATCAAAACTTAACTTTTAAATATAATCTGTTGATATAAAAAGAGTTTTCTGTTGTTTGACCAAACTTTTGAAGGCATTAGACTTAACTCAGTTCTTATTTCTACCAATAATACAGATGTAATAATATGTCATATATCTATATTCAATTTGCCTCTCTAAAGGTATATCACATCAGTAGGTTTATTTGAAAAGTAAAAGGTATTAAAATAATGCCCACATTTAAAATAATGTCAAAAACTGAGAGTTAAAGGACATGAATTTTTGAGTCTAAACTTCACTTCTCACATATATGGTGGTAAAAAGAATTTCATGGAATCAGAAGATATGTCTTTGAAACCCAACAACTGGAATGTTTCTGAAGACCTGTTTTATTCAAAGGTTAAATGTGGAAAATAATGCCTAACTTATAGATAAAGAAAAACAAATAACATATATGCATACATATGAAAATACTTAGCAAAATAAGCTAAAAAATCTTCGCCATTTGATAATTGCTTTTCCTTTCACCAACTGGTAGAATGATCTTAGGAAAGTTACTTAACTTCAGTGAGCCTCAATTTTCTTATCTGAAAAATAAAGCAATTGGACTCTGTGATATCTAATAATCTATGATTCCTATGGGAGATAATATTTTGCAAACAGAAAGAATATGAATATGCACAAAATTTCTGTACAGCCAATTGAAAGAGTTTCTGTTATTTTTTTTAACATCAGAAGACTGTGACCTTCTAATCTCTGTTCATCAGGAATCCAATTTATCTTCACCCTTTTAAGATTAATTTACAATCAAGACCAGATGGGCCAAGGCCACCCATTTTCATATCTTGAGCTGATTATCTAATTATCAAATCTTCAACAAAATATCTTGGTTGGGTTTGCAAATGCTTGTAGAAAAACATGAAATATAAAGAACATAAAAAAATTTATGTATGAGTTTAAGGTATGCTTATAAAAAGTGAGCATTTATATTTAAACATCAACAGATAATGTCAGTTATGAGACACTAACATAACAAGATGCTGTGTGAAATAATGACAACACATTAGGCTTATCCCAGCTTTGACATTTAATCTCTTTGACCTTGGTCAAGTAACTTGACCTCTTGGACTCTTCATTTCCTCGTCTCTCAAATGGAGATCTTGGATTAAATGAGTTCCCGGATCTCATCCATTTCTAAATGTGACATTGCTTATAAACATCGTCGTGCCGATCATAATATCATACTCAAATATGCAGAAACTTGCTCTGTAATTTTCCGTTAAGAGTCTTTATAGACTATCCACTTGTGTAAAGTCCCGGAGGATATAATATCCACTTTTAATGAAATTGAACTTTGTAGTTATATTCAGACCATGGGTACTCGCCTGCAAATTAGTAAACTTTATACACTACAACATACATGATTTCTAAGAACTCATGCTTTCAGTAACTGATACCTGCTCTCTGCCGGACTTGGTAATAATAAAAAATATATCTGTTTTTTCCTATGTTCTGTCCTGTCCTCTTCTTACAAACTTCAAAAATACATGGTAAGAGTTTGGTTTGCAATTATGAATAGGACTTGCATTGGAAAACATTACTCTATCTAAAGTAGACAGAAAATGAATGTGAGCTAACATTGGTGAGATCCTGCTATGCGCCAGGCACAGTTTATACCCAGTATGGCATTTAGTATGACATGTTGTTATTATAAATCAATTATTACTAATTATTACAACTCTATTGGGAAATTATTGCTAAGCCCCCATTATCACCAAAGAGGAAATGACTACTGAAAGTTCATGATTTGTCTGCAGAAAGCCACATGGCTAGTGAATGTTAGAAAAAAACTTAAATCCCATCTGTCCTGTTCTTGTCACACCATCATTCTGTCTCAAAAATAAAATATTGGAAACTTCATAAATTAAATATGTACCACAAAAATATGGGCATTTTGTTCAATCACTTGACATTAAATCCAATGCTTTCAATTTGAAGTCAAATTTGAAAGAATACAGAATATTTGTAAAACATGCTTTTCTAAATTATATATACATACAGTAGATCATTATATATCCACTGTAAATCGTGTCTTCTAAGAAAACTTAATAATATGCTCTATACACTAAAACATACACCATACATAGAAAAACATTGGGAAAACGCACAAAAAGGTAAAAATTAATGAATAAACAAATGTCAAATGCCTGTTCTATTCCAGTGCTAGGTACTGAAAATACAGTGTGAAAAAGGCAGACATCAGTTCCTACCCATATCATACCTACAGTATACTAATTAGTTTGTCATCTCTGGGTAACGGGATTATAAATGCTTTTTCATTTGCCTTTTTCTCATTTTCTGAATAATCTAGAATATTAATATGTTTCATAATCAGAAAAATATAATAAAATAAACCTTTATCTTTTACAGTTGTATGTAGGACAGATATTGATTTCTTTCTACCCTCCCTGGGCTATGCTACCATTAGCTGAAGCTGTGTTTTGGGGGTTTTTTGGTTTTGTTTTTTGGGGGTTTTTTTTTTGGTAAATTAGAGAACATCTGTACTGTGATGTTATCTATATTTATTTCATTGAGACAAACAAAAATTCTAGAAGGCATATATTAAAATGATCTACATTAAAGATTTTAAAGTGAATGTTTCACAAAAGAAAAAAAATCCTCATTTTTATGTTTCCTCTATATTATAGCTAAATATGTTTGATATCCACTCACTCTTCAACTTCATGATTCACCCCCAATCCTACCCTTCCATCTCCCTAATTCTCATCATTTTTATCCTTTTATTTGATTGAAATTAAATTTACAGGGCTAACCATTCTCAAACATATCCCCAACTTTTTCTCAAAATATTTATTCATTCAATACACCCATTTATTAGTGTCCTACTTCTCCCTGTGTTCTATTTATACTCTCCTTTCATTCTTAACATAGTGCACGTAAAAATATTTTAACGTATTAAACACTTCTTATAGATGTGAGCTTCCTGAGGTCAGAATCAAGTCCTTTTTTTTTTTTTGAACAATTATTTCTAGAGAAGGATGCTTTATCTTGTTTCAAGAAAGCTTAATTTCAAAATCATATATAGATAATACATCATTTTTGAAAAAGCAATTTGTTGATGATACCTCACAATACAAAAATTAACTTAGATTCCAACACCAAAATGCAATGACATTGATATTTTCCCTCTAGTAACTGTAAATATATATGTAAGTTTCTAACACTTTACTATAAAGGAAAGAATATTAATAAATTAGTAGAATAAATATCTTGATTAAATGACCTCTTTAATTAGTATTAGACTTTAAATGGTAATTGCTTTAAAAATTAAATGTATTTGGAAGTCACTTTTAATTACATATTTTTCATTATTTATCAAACAAATGCAAGTGCATATTTTAAAAAGTCAAGTAGTACTATATGGATTATAATAAAAAAAAATCTTCAGCTCAACTCTTGAATCTTTTCAACAGAGACAATTCAACTCTCCTAGATGTTTTCTTGTATTACTTTCATATTTCTTAATGCATTTTTACTGCCATTCCTTGATTTACCAATTTTAGACATTATCCACTGATATTTTATACAAGAAAATGCAGATTTAACACTCAGCCAACCCATGCCTCTATTTCTTCCTTACATCCTCTTTGTATTTTACATAATGATATTTTGTTAAATAAAAATCGTATCATTCTTTTTATCACTCTGTAAATATTGACCACTACTGAAACAAATATTATAAGAAGATTGTATCTCCTTTTTAGTAGCATAGATTGTTCTTTTGGGAACTAATAATTGTGTTCTTTTTTAAAAAAAAAAATACTTTGTATATAAAAAGTAATACTTTGTATATAAAAATATTTTTTATATACCTATCACTAATTTTTCCCAAAAATTGTAACTGAATTTTGAAACTTCTCTTAATATTATTTCCCACATAGCCAAACATATCCATCATTACTCAAGATTTTGTTGTGTTTTGTTTTATTTGTTTTCTGGAGCTTTACTTCCTGGAATTCTCTGATGTTCTTCTCCAATTTCAAATGATTACTCTCAAAGATTGGTGCAAAAACACTATTCTGGGGATGACATCATAGGAATGGCTGCAGCGGGGCACACTTTCTGAGTTCTCCTCCGGATCTTATTATAAACGGGACCTATAACTCATCAAAGAACTCTTTACTCTTCACACAGAACAGCTAAGAGACTCGTGGAAGGATTACTTGAAGGTGCACTAATTGGGCGAGCAGGGGAAGGAAGGAAGTAAGGGAGTGGAGTGAAAACATGCAGGCCCGAGGCGGGGTCCCGGCCTGCGGCGGCGAGGAAATCCCGGCTGCAGCGGCGGTGGCAGCAGCGAACACCGCGGTGGCACCCACAGTTCCGGGCACGCACGGGATCCCAGGGTGGAAAGGAGAGGACAGAGACCAGGAGGTGGGCTCTTTCCCTGCGTCCCACGGCTGATCTCTCCCGCCTGGAGGGCGGCTAGTGGGCCCTGGGCGGACAAAGAACACAGACTCCATACCTGGGCCCCTCCCCCGCCCCCCCACCCCGCTCTTCCAGTCCTACCCCCGCCCTTCCAGAGACTTAAACTGGCCCCTGAACAGAGGAGTAGTGTCAGATTACAGAGGAGCCAGTAGTAGTGCTCAGGCTCTGGGAAGCCTGACAGGCAGCCCTGACCCAGGGAAGAGGCCGGGAAGAGTGTGATTTTGGCTGGGCTAGGAGACAAGAGACTCCTCCACCCCCAGCCACCACCTTTTCTGGCCTGCGGGAAGAGGGTGACGGGCGGCTGGGCTGGGAGAGAGAAGACCCCTCCATCCCCAGCCCCCACCCTTTCTGGCCTGCCTAGGGCGGGGCGGGTGCAGCTGCAGAGACACACCCGGAGATCAGCAGTGAGGCAGGTGCAGCTCTGGGCTTTCAGCAGATCAGAAATCTCCCACCCGCACCCCCCCATACACACACACACTGAAGAAGTGCCCTAAGACTCAGGAGTACTAGACATGGGGCTGGTGGTGCTACTCTCAGTGTGCATATGTGCAGGCAAGGGCAAAAACTGCACTGACTTTGTAAAAACTATCATCCAGACCCCTCAGGCCCACGCATTTAAATCTACAGTCCCAAGGTCACTCTGGGCACCAGGTGACCGGCTCTGCCTGCACAATAAGCAGGGGGCTCTTTGGTACAGCAGAGGACAACCTGGACATTACTTGGTGGGCTTAAGCCAAGACTGGCACTGCTTTTTGTTTTGCTTTGTTTTGTTTTGTTTTTCTTTGTCTTTATATCTTTGATATCTTTGCCTGTGTCGAGTGGGGGTTATCGGGTGTTTTTACATGTGAATGTATTTGATTTTTTTCTTTGTTGTTGTTGTTGCTGTTGTGCTCAGTGATTTGCTTTGTTCTGAAACTGCCCTACCAGGGCCCAGTTAAGAGGCACAAGTTTCCACATATCCAGAGTCCAACTCCAGACCAAACAAGAGTACTACTGGGTTTGACCTACAAGTCATACACCCAGAGGGAATTCTCTGCAGGCAATAGAACCCATGGAGGCCAAACCACATTTAAGTGGTCAACCCTCACGAAGCAGAACGCCCTGCAGTGGGCAGAGCCAAGTCTCACAACGAGTCAGCCTAGGAGTTACCCCACCTACTCATAAGCAAAAAGCAATTAAAGATCTTCTTGAACAGGACAATATACACAATACAAGAGTCACCTTTGGAGCACACGCAGAGAAGAAGAACGAAGTAGTGCAAGTCAAATATAAAGGACCCATACTACATAAGATAACCTAGCAAGAACTAAGAACTCTAGGGGATCTACTTAATACATCAAAGCAAACACAGAGAGTCAGCCAGAATGGGGAAACAAAGATACACGTCCCAAATAAAAGAACAGAAGAAACCTCCACAACTGGAACCAAATGAAGCAGAGGTAACCAACCTTTCAGAGACAGAGTTCAGAACACTGGTGATAAGAATGTTTAAGGAGCTTAGAGAAGACATAAAGAAGGATGTAGAAATCATAATGAACAACCAGTTAGAACTAAAGAACACAATTACCGAAATTAAGAACTCTCTTGAAGGAATTACCAGCAGGTTAGATGAAGCAGAGGATTGAATCAGCGACTTAGAAGACAAGGTAGCAGAGATCATCCAAACGGAACAACAGAAAGAAAAAAGAATAAAAAACAATGAGGATGGCTTAAGAGACCTCTGGGATAACATCAAGCGCAACAACATGCGCATCATAGGAATACCAGAAGGTGAAGAGAGCAAGCAAGGGATTGAGAACATATTTGAAGTAATAATGTCCGAAAACTTCCCCAGCCTGATGAAGGAAACCAACATACAAGCCCAGGAAGTGCAGAGAGTTCCAACCAGGATAAACCCAAACAGGTCCACACCAAGACACATTATAGTTAAAATGGCAAAGCTTAAAGACAAAGAGAGAATCCTACAAGCAGCAAGAGAAAGACAGAGGGTTACATACAAGGGAACTCCCATAAGACTATCAAATGATTTTTCTACAGAAACATTGAAGGCGAGGAGGGAGTGGCAGGAGATACTCAAAGTGATGGAAAACAAAGGCCTACAACCTAGATTGCTTTATCCAGCAAGGCTATCATTTAAATTTGATGGAGAGATAAAGAGCTTTCCAGAAAAAAATAAGCTAAAGGAATTTATCACCACCAAGCCAGCATTGCAAGAAATACTAAAAGGACTTCTGTAAATAGAAGAAAGATCAAAACAACCTAACTACAAATTTAAAAATGGCAATAACTATGTACCTATCAATAATCACTTTAAATGTAAACGGATTAAATGCTCCAATCAAGAGACATAGGGTGGCTGACTGGATAAGAAAGCAAGACCCTTGTATATGCTGTATACAAGAGACTCACCTCAGAACAAAAGACACACACAGGCTGAAAGTGAAGGGTTGGAGTAAGGTATTTCATGCAAATGGAAATGAGAAAAAATCTGGAGTTGCAATACTTATATCTGACAGAATAGACTTTAAAATGAAGAACATATTAAAAGATAAAGATGGGCACTATATAATAATAAAGGGATCGATTCGACAAGAGGACATAACCCTAGTAAACATCTACGCACCCAACATAGGAGCACCTAAATATATAAAACAGGCACTGACTGACATAAAGACAAAGATCAACAGTAACACTATCATAGTAGGGGACTTCAACACACCTCTGACAACAAGGGACAGGTCTTCCAGACAGAAAATCAATATGGAAACAACAGCCTTAATTGATACATTGGACCACTTGGATTTAATCGATATTTTCAGAACATTTCACCCCAATGCTGCAAAATACACGTTTTTCTCAAGCGCACATGGAACATTTTCCAAGATAGACCATATGTTAGGCCACAAAACAAGTCTTGATAAATTTAAGAAAATTGAAATCATACCAATTGTCTTCTCTGATCACAATGCTATGAAATTAGAAATGAACTACAGGAAAAAAAACGGGAAGACACACCAATTCATGGAGGCTGAATAACTTATTACTAAATAATGAATGGGTCAAGCAGGAGATCAAGAAAGAAATCAAAAGATATCTCGAGACAAACGAAAATGAAAACACGACGACCCAAAATCTATGGGATGCTGCGAAAGCAGTCCTAAGAGGGAAATTCATAGCTTTGCAGGCCTACCTAAAGAAACAAGAAACATCACTAATCAACAGTTTATCTTCACTCTTAAGGGATCTGGAAAAAGAACAGCAAAATAAGCCCAAAGGGAGCACAAGGAAGGAGATAATAAAGATCAGAGCAGAAATAAATGAAATAGAAACCAGAAAAACAATACAAAAGATCAATAAATCCAAGAGTTGGTTCTTAGAGAAGATAAACAAAATTGACAAACCTTTAGCCAGACTCATTAAAAAAAAGAGAGAGGGGACCCAAATTAATAAAATCAGAAATGAAAGAGAAGTGACAACGGACACCGCAGAAATACAAAAAGTTTTAAGAAGTTACTATGAGCAACTATATGCCAACAAATTTGACAATCTGGAAGAAATGGACAATTTTCTAGAGCCTACAACCTTCCAAGGCTAACTCAAGAAAAAACAGAAAACCTGAATAAACTGATTACCACCAGGGAAATTGAATCAGTAATCAACAATCTCCCAACAAACAAAAGCCCTGGACCAGATGGCTTTACAGGTGAATTTTACAAAACGTTCAAAAAAGAATTATCACCTATTCTCCTCAAGCTCTTCCAAAAAATCCAGAAGGAGGGAAGACTCCCAAACACTTTTTACGAAGCCACTATCACCCTGATCCCAAAATCAGACAAAGACACCACAAAAAAAGAAAACGACAGGCCGATATCTCTAATGAACATAGATGCAAAAATCCTCAACAAAGTATTAGCGAACAGAATTCAGCAATACATTAAAAAGATCATACACCATGATCAAGTGGGATTCATCCCTGGTATGCAAGGGTGGTTCAACATCCGCAAATCAATTAATGTGATACACCACATTAACAAAATGAAAAATAAAAATCACATGATCATATCAATAGATGCAGAAAAAGCATTTGATAAAATCCAACAGCCATTTATGATAAAAAACCCTTAAGAAAGTGGGAATAGCGGGATCATATCTCAACCTAATAAAGGCCATATATGACAAACCCACAGCTAACATCATACTCAATGGGGAAAAGCTAAAACCATTCCCCCTAAGATCAGGAACAAGGCAAGGTTGCCCACTATCTCCGCTTCTATTCAACATAGTGCTGGAAGTTCTAGCCACAGCAATCAGACAAGAAAAAGAAATAAAAGGCATCCAAATTGGTAAGGAGGAAGTAAAATTATCATTATATGCAGATGATATGATACTATATAGAGAGAACCCTAAAGACTCCACCAAGAAGCTATTAGACCTGATAGATGAATTTAGTAAAGTAACAGGATACAAAATTAATATTCAGAAATCAGTTGCATTTGTATATACTAATAATAAAACATCAGAAGGAGAAATTAAAAAAAACAATCCCATTTACAATTGCTCCAAAGACTATAAAATACCTGGGAATAAATTTAACCAAAGTAAAAGATCTGTACTCAGAAAATTATAAGACACTGAAGAAAGGAATGAAAGAAGATATAAATAGATGGAAACACATATCATGTTCATGGATAGGAAGAATTAATATAGTTAAAATGTCCATACTGCCTAAGGCAATATACATATTCAACGCAATTCCTATCAAACTACCAACGACTTTTTTCACAGAAATAGAACATATAATCCTAAAATTTATATGGGACCATAAAAGACCCCGTATAGCCTCAGCAATCTTGAGAAATAAGAATAAAGTGGGAGGTATAACAATACCTGACTTCAAATTATACTACAAGGCTACAGTAATCAAAACAGCATGGTACTGGCATAAAAACAGACACATAAATCAATGGAACAGAATAGAGAGTCGCGAAATAAATCCATGCCTATATGGCCATTTAATCTACGACAATGGAAGCAAGAATGTACGATGGGGTAAAGACAGTCTATTCAATAAATGGTGCTGGGAAACCTGGACAGACACATGCAAAAAAATGAAGCCGGACCACCTCCTTACACCATATAAAAAACAAACAAACAAACAAAAAACATACTATTCTGGCATTTCACCTAACCATCTCTTCCCTGTTCAGTCCTATTGTTACATCTCATTTTGTTCTTGTTCTTTGATTCTTTCTTAATTCATACACACACACACACACACACACACACACACACACACACACACACACAGGTGCCAAAAAAATGTATGCATATTTTAAGAAAGGAAAACTGTATTAAAATTGTAATATTCAATATATACCAATAACAAAAGATGAACACAAGTCCTGTTTGACTTCTGCAATTACAAGAGGGGCTCAGAGTGGTTACCATTCAGCATCCACACACTTCTGATTACGGTGAACTGCTTGAGCAATGTTGACCAAAGTGTCCATTTGTATACTTTTTTTTGGCACCCCCAATATATGTGTGTGTTTATTCATCTGGAAAGAGTATGAGGGACCTTTTGGATTGCTGTACATGATGGATACTTTGATGTGAATAGTGATTACACACATACACACATGCACACAAATACACATAGTTACATACATACATAGATATATTTGCAAAAATTTATCATTTGAGATGACAGCAGTTTCACATTTTATTGAAAGTATGTTACATCTCAATTTCAAACAGAAGGAAGAATTTGCTCCTTTGATTGATTCTTAGGTTTGTTTATTTGTTTTAATTTCCAACTATTATGTAGAGAGCTTCACATGTGAGAATGGAGTCAAGTAAGTGAAGTAATAAGCAATAGAGCTCAGCGAGTCCAGAGACATGGAAAGACAGAAGTATAAAGATATACTCAGGGTTGCTTGTAGACTAACATCAGTTACTCTGCAAAAGAAATGAGTGGTGCACAATAATCAAACCTTATAGGTGCTCAAAATATCTAATCATCTAGTTTGGGAGATTTTAAAATCAGATTTTACATCTGCTTGTGCCCCGGGACATTCAGACAGTGACTGATGCCAGGAAACCTAACTTGTGACAAATATAGGCAAATTGCATTTTTTCTGCTTTGTTTATTTCATTTAAATTGTGTTAAGTACTTAAATAATTGGTTTAAACATGCTCAAAGCCAAACAAAAGTAAAAATATCTCAAAGGAAAGGAAAAAATGTGTTTGCCTTTATTCTTAAACCAGCGGTATACTGCACAAAATTTAGCATGATTAACCATTGTAATTGTTTGTTCTGGAATGAGTGAGAGGCAGACTCTTATTCCTCAGCCACCACAAATACTAAGCAGTCACTGGAATATCTCTTGTGGAATATTTGTGGGCTTATCGTGTCACTTCTACTAGAATTATAATTATTAATTGCTTAAGCGTTCATTCAGTTTAAAATATTTTCCATCAAAATCTATTCTCAAATAAATACTTGGAATAAAATGAGAACTAGTGATGGGTTTTTAAAGTGTGGTGTTCAAAAAACAAACTTGCCCTAAATTATAAATTGTGCCTATTTCAAATGCAACTTACATGGTGGATTGGTTTTCATTTATGAAAACAAAATTATTTCTAGATCCCATACCATTTTATTCATGTTCATTTATAGTACTTCAAACAATTTTTTTAAAAAGACATTAAGACAGAAAGACCTCACAGTCTTTGGCAGCTAATCCAGAAGCTTCCTTAAAACAAACCTGCAGGGGATAGATTCCAGTAGGAAATTGCTTTTAAGAAATCATTTTCTTTCTGATGATGTTTCAACAATGTAGAGCCAACCAATTTTTCAAGTTGTATAAAGAGCAAAAAAGGAAAACATTTTTTAGATAAATTTCACTCTTTACATAGTCTTTAAATATTAATTTTTTTCTTTACTCTTGCAGGAAGTCATAAATTGCTACCCTCTGATATAGGGCAAGAAATAGTTGAGAAGAGCTAGTTCTCCATTCCCTTGGCAATTCACCTCCTAGTATTCAGAAACTGTTTATATAAATGGGCTATTTGCTTTTTAAGCTTTATTTACAGATTTTGCCAGATGAGCATTGTACCCTGTGAACTATAATTATGGATTTCCAGCTGTTACCAGAAATCTTGGTATGCACAGAGTTGGAGCCTGAAGCATGTTTAAAAATCAGCTACTGGTAAGCCTAAAATAATATCAAAAATTAAAAATTGGTAAGCCCACTGAGAAATGGCTGCTGATTCATGAAGACCATAGAATTACAGGGGTGAATGTGCTCTTAATAAGTCCTCCCATTTTTTTCTCCACTTCAGGCTCAAGTCGACTATACTTAAATGACCATAAATAGAGGAGACATTCTGTATTTTAAAGACCAGTGATTACAGTAATTCAACAACCCCCTCTAAGAACATATTATGGTGTTTCACCACCCTTCTTTTCAGAATATTTTTCCTTATTTGTAATCAAAAGCCCTCTGGTTGCAGTTGAAATTTGAGCTAGGCCTGTGATTTTTCTACTTTTTGAGGAAATGGAATATTTTCTGGCCTTGATTTCCATGGCCTGGAACTCTAACTTTTAAAACAGAGAAACTCTTTGAGGGTGAGAAGGTGCAGCGCTGGTTCCCCCACCCACCGTCACCACCACTGCCACCCTCCTTCCCCCACAACACACAAACAAGCACAGTCACTTTCTTCTTCAGTCTTTTTCTGAACATGCCTACATGATTTTATTCCCCAAACATAATTGAATAGCTCCCTGATTCTAGGTTTAGGAAAAAAAGTCTAGTAGAAATCGAACTAAAATTGTCCGGGCAGTTGACAGTGTTGTCTCTTTGACCTTCCATCTAAGTGACCATCAGCTGATGAAGTGTCCAGGTCAGGGACCAAGACAGGAACCCAGCGTTAAGGACAGGAGAACCAAGGAGCATTGAGAAAGAGCCCAGCCTCCCAAGCTGGCCTGAGAGCAGAAGCAGACCACTGCCAAGGTCAGTTTAGCCCTGTGCCGAAGGCTTAGGCACTAGAGCTGCTTAAATAGTGTCTCTTGTTTCAGGTCAGGGCTTGTACTTGGAACAAAGGGAACAGTAAGCTTGTAGGTATGAACACCATCGTTATCATAGGAAAAGAGAAGGGAGGACCAGTCTAAAAATTAGGCCCAACCCCACAGAACTATCTACAAAGTACAAAGATATTAAATATCCAATGAGACTGTTGTATAAACTATGGCAACTCAATGGAATATTGTATAGTCATTCAAAATCATGACTATGAATATGTAGCAGCGTGAAAACATGTTATGATACGGAGAGTGTTCATTTACCAGGGATGCCATAACAAAATAACATAGAGGGGGTGGGGGGATGGGTTTACACAATATGAGTGTATTTTCTCACAGTTCTAGAGGTTAGATATCCAAGATCAAGGGGTCAGCAGATTTGGTTTGTCCTGGAGGCCTCTATCTTTGGTTGCAGATGGTCACCTTCTTGCTATATTATTACATGGTCATTCCTCTTGTGCACGTGCATTCGTGATATCTGTGTGTCCAAATTTTCTCTTCTTGTTAGGATACCAGTTAGATTGGATGAAGTGTACCCTAACAGACTCATTTTAAATTAATTACCATTTTAAAGGCTCTATCTCAAAATACAGTCACTTTCTGAGGTGCTGGAGACTAGGGCTTCAGCATATGAATTTGGGAAGGTTCACAATTCAAACTATAGCATAAGCGAAAAGAAAGGAGTATACTAAAAATAAGTTAAAATGACATGGGCTCAAGCATCCACCAAGTATAAGACTTCTTACATATTAGCTCTTTCACATTTCACAAGAACACAGGCCACTATTTCAAAAGAAGAAAACAGACTCCAAAAATTTAAAGAAGTTGCCAAAGCACCCACAGTTATTAGCTATAGGAACTGGGATTTAAAGCCAGGGATGTAAAATTGGAAAATTTGTATGCTTTCCACCATGCTAGATCGGCTGTCATATTGATAGGCTTGTGATAGTTAAGATAGTCACCTAACTTTTAACTATACGGAGGGTGCCAAAAAATGTATACACATTTTTAAGAAAGGAAAAAATGGCATTAAAATTGTAATACTCAATATATACCGATAACAAAAGATGAATACAAGTCATGTGTATACCTTTTTTGACACCCCCAGTATATGTTGTTATAGGGTTATTTTACAACACATAAAAGAAGAAGCAATAAACAGATATAGTTGAGAATTAAATATATGTGAAGACACATTGCTGGCTGTCATGGGATCATGGGATATGAGTAAAAAGGGTGAGACACAGTCCTTATTCTTAAGGAGAAGGGAAATTTGCATGTATAATTACATAAACAGCTACAGTTAAGAAAAATTATGAGAGCCACATAAGAGTTCTAAGAACATAGAAATTAATTTCTTTCTTCATATTATACATACAACTAAATTTTTGTAAAGTCATCCAAATTTTTTCTATATTATGTATTATTATGCATTCATTTATTCATTAACTCAATTATCTTTCTTTTGAATTGAGTATGTTTTAGACATATGTATGTAGCCATGAATAAGAAATATATGGTTGCTTATGGCTTCTATATTTGGAAGAGAGTATTTTCAAAAGTGTAGTCCTGAGACTATAGTGCTTAGAAATTACCTAGAAACCTTATTTAAAAACACAGATTTCTGGATCTTATTTCAAACCTGTTGAATCAGATTATTTGGAGGTTGGGCTTGGAAATTCTTATTTCTAAGAACTCACCTTTGAACATTTGTGATCCACTGGTTTACAGGAAGATTCAAGAAATGTGACAGGTCCTGTAGGAATTTACGACTGCTGTGTGCCAAATTATCCTCAAAATGTACAGCTTAAAACAACAACTATTTATGACCTCACTGTGTCTGTGAGTCAAGAATCTGGGCACAGCTTGCTTGGGTGCCTCTGACTAAAGGTCACTCACAGAGCTGGGCTGCAGTCTCATGGACAAGCTCTGCAGAAAAAGCATCAGTTTACAAAAGCACTCATGCAGATGTTGGAGGATTCAGTGCCTCATGAGCCATAGGACTGAGGGCCTCAGCTCCTTCCTGGCCAGAAGCCCTTTTTTTTCTTACCATATAGGGCTCCCCATGGGGTAACTCAGGACATGGAACCAAGAGAGGGCAAGCAAAACAGAAATCAGTCTTTGTGTAACCTAACATTGGATATGTCATCCCACCACGTTTGTCATATTAGATTCATTAGAAGCAAATCACTAGGTCCAGCCCACACTGAGGGCAGGGACCAGAATGAGGGATGACTGAGAGCCCACCACAAGTCCCTCCAAGAGTTAGCAAATAGCATCTCGGCTCAGACCTGAAGGATGAGTAGCTAGACAAAGTGGGAAGAAAAGAGGTGGCAAGGGATGAGATTCCAGGGGATGATGAAAACACTGTAAAAGCCCAGAGTTCAGTGCATTCAGGGACACCCACTTGTCTTTTAGAGGCCTCAGTTGTGTGTGCCCAAAAAACAGATTGTTTGTGCCTATTTCTGGGAATTCAACAATAAAGTTGCATCTCTGCAAAATGAGAATCTAGGGGATTTTTCTAATAATAAATGAGATTCCAAATCTACCACAATCTTTCATGAAACCAAAACCTGCTCAGTTTTTGTTATTAATAAAAAACTAAAACGCAAGCATGAAAATATTAAAAATGTGTATTAGTAGAAACAAGCTGAGATGTTTTCTTTTAGTTTGTCATTGTTGTGACAGAAGCCTTTCACTCACAAAAAGTCTCACTCCTTTGCCCGATTTCAGCCTTAATTCTCTGTCATGCAAACATGGCCCATGGTAGGCCACTAATTGAAAAAAAATAATAAAAAATTACTGGGTATTTGGACTCTGTTGCTGACTGTAAAAAATTCCTGTCTACAGAAGTGTAATGACTTGCTTTTCTTTTATCCCAATCTGAGTGGCACTGTGGATTGGAATAAATTCATTTGGATTTTTAAGTATGTATCATATAACCCAAATTCAAAGTGGGGAATTGTGGTGTCCTGGAAAAGGCTCTGACCTCAGCATCTAGCAGACTAGGTTTTTTTCTGGTATTGGTTCAGCCACTAACTTGATGAGTAAGCATGGGTAATTCAATTAACTTTGCAAGGCCTGGTAAATAAAGAGGTTGAGTGAGACCAATAGTCCTAAAATTGTGGTCCCTGGTCCATGGTGTCAGCATCACCTGGGAACTTACTAGAAGCACACATATGAGAAGTGATTCTGGGCCTGTTAAATCTGAAACTCTGAGGATGGGGTACGGGACTAACTATTTTGACAAGTGATCCAGTTCATTCTGATACATACATAAATGTGAGAACCACTGAGCAAGATAATCTCAGGTCTTTCACAACCTAAAATCTATAGGATTCAGACATTTTCGAGGGGTAGTAAAAAAAATAATAAAAATAGTGAAGTTTTCTAATAAAAAATATTAGGTTCTTTTTGGGCTACCCAGGTAAAGTAGACGCCGTCATAGAATGTTCTATCACATAATTGTTAGGAGAGGCAGATCTGTACAGATTATTATTTAAACCCTGATATTGCATAGACATAGATAAGTAAAATCAGACCTACGGTAGCTACAGCACATTAGACCAGACCCAACGTCACAGAGCGAATGGATGGCAAAGCCAGAACTCATATCTAGTTATCCTGATTCCTGGTTTAATGTGGTTTCCTCTCTACAAACTATGACTTCCCGGGTTCCAACTTGTTTGAGTTTGACGACATTTTGCCCTCTAGGAGTAGCAATGAACCATTATCAATCTATAAGTATTTTGACTCTGTTTTATCTCTAATATTCACAGTCTTTTTTAAAAGGCAGGTCAATATAGAATGCAAATACATGTACCTTGAGAAACAGACATATATGTGGGTGCTAGTGAATTATTTTCTTAGAACTCTCTCCTAAGCATGCTAATTCCATTTTGGCTGGATTCCTACAACTAAAGTTTCCTAAAGTTTTCATTAACACTTTCATTTATAAAATTGATAGTACCATTAAAATAAGGGGACATGGGCATCGATGGTTCAGTAATTAATATTAGATCTTTGGTGGCACTTGAAAAACATCATCCTCTTAAAAGATATAGCAGGTAGTAATGGCTAATAGCCTAATTTGCTTCTAGCTTTTATCAGAGAGTAGCAATAATGTTATTAGAAGTGTAATAAACAGAAATCTATTTTGTGAGGTTGAGGAAATCCCAGGCCAAAATAGATTTTCTAACCCCTTCCATAAATTGAAAAAGATATTAACTAGATGTTCATGGCCACTTGTCTTCATTTGAGATCCCATAACTTTTGTCATAAGGCTCAAGCTGTTAACCTCAGTGTCCTGCCAAATTCCTGCTTTAGTAATTCGATTCTGTCTACCTAAATCTCCTTATAATTTAAGGTAAGTAAATGATTCTCCACTTCCTCTTCTAAATTAATTTTATAGCCTTATGGTTCATTCTATAAGCTATTTCTCTCTCTCTCTCTCTCTCTCTCTCTCTCTCTCTCTCTCTCTCTCTCTCTCCCTCCCTCCCTCCCTCCCTCCCTCCCTCCCCTTCTTCCCTCCCTCCCTGAGTTATGATTGCTTCTCTCTACCACCTGTCTTAATCTGAAATAAAAAATGATAAATACAAATGCCTATGGTCTCATGTAGCCCTGGCTATATGAAATCTTAAAACATCATTTGTAGGACAGAAGTACTTGACAGTGTCATCAGTTTACTTTAAACTTTTTATTAAAATTCACTTTCAGTATCCATCTTTAATGTCTTCTATTTTGAAATGTCTTCTCATCTGAGTCTTCTCTCTTTCTTCCTAGGTCACTGCTTAAAAATCTGTTTAGGAACCTGTTGGAGTATGTAACAAGAAGAGATCACTAGTCTTGGGATTACCATGTCACCAACTGAGACTAGCCCCTGCCTCACCGTCTGCAAGAAAGGACAGAGGCAGTGTGGATTGCCAAGAAGATCACTCCGTCTGGGCTTGGCTTGGTTCTGTCAATAACTGGTGTAGACCTTGTTCTAAAGCATTTAAATTCCCTGTGCTTTGATTTCTTCATCTCTAAAGAAAAAACAATTGCCATAATTCCTCTTATCTCTGACATTCATTAATTTTATTCACTTAGCCCAGAAGTGATCTTGGAGTCCAGGAGTTTCTTCAGGAAGCTTCATGGGCTTCAGTGGAGAGAGAAGGGCTTACAAAACAATGTAACTGCCAGGATTCCGTGGCCTCCGTCCCCACCGAAACATCACAGCTTCCCTGCATCTCAACCTCACTCTTTATTTTTACGTACAGAGCTTCCAGGTGAGATTTATTTTAGAGCGAGATGAAGAGAGTTCCAACACTAACACTTCTTTTTGAAAACCTCGTACTATGAAAGAGAATAAAATTGAGTAGGATAGAATAGTAGAGGAATCATTCACATATAACCTTCTCAAGAGTCAAGGTCCTTTCTATCTTTACTACACTACAAAAACTAGAAAATTGTCATGTATTCTACAGCAGGGGTTGGCAAACTTTTTCCGTAAAAGGTCAGCTCGGCAGACCCACAGCCTTGGTTTTCCTCATGGTTTGTTTGCTCTAGTTACATGAAAGCAGCATCAACAAACCTAAACGGATGGGTGTGGCAGGACAGACTCCACTTGTGGGCTTTCATTTGCTGACCCCTAACAGAGATAAAAGAACGCACCTTGTAAAATGTTGAGGTATGTTTGCTTGTTAGAGAAAACTATTTAGAACTATAATAAAAAATTTAGAATGTTTTAAAAATGGCTATGGAAAAGATTAGTTTTTTTATAGTTGTATTATTTTTTTTTCTTAAAGGTTAATAAGTAAAATAAAAATAATTATTTTATCCTCTTTGCTCAGTCTTACTTTCATTTCCCACAACATATTTTTTTCAAAACTCTGGAGTGGCTTAAATTAATGTCGTCTATTATCATTTTTTTTTAATTCATGGTTGTTTCACCTTTCAATAATCACCTCCCATGCAATATCTCACATTAAAGTAATGTAGCAAAAGATCAGCTCTACAAGTATTTGCTTCCATAGAGTTGTACTTTATAAATAGTTTCATTATGTTTAACATGTCCCTTTATGATCTTTTATTTTCTGTGTTTTTTTCAGTCTCTATGAAAGATCTATGGCTTCCCATGGGGAAAATTCATTTCTAACTGCTGAGAAGACACAAAGACCACATTTGTATTTACGATAAGATGTATTATTTTTTGATGTTGCATTTTTTTAGCAGCCAGTTCAAGTTTTTAAACTATATTTATTTTTCAAACTTTTTTGATGATTGTATAGGATCATGAATCCTACATGGGTTGGAATCAAAAACACCTATCAAATAACTCAACTTCTTGATAGAACATTTGTGCCACTAAAAAATATACTATAGTGCACATGGTAGAGAATATGCATTGACTAAACGGAAGATAAATTTCTCGAAAGCATTATAAAATTAATGTTGAGCAGGACATAAGCAAACCAAAGGCCTGATAACTTCATCTTAAAACCAAGTTGTCTTAGTAAGTTTATATTATTTCAACTAAGGATATCAGTATATAAGAAATAAGATAAAGACTAAAGATACCAAGTTTTCCTCTGTCAATGCAATTGTGATAATGAACAACTGAAAAACAGAAAAGTGGTCTTTACAGTAGTTTGTCTTCCTAAATTGGTTGGCTAATCTGGCTACCACAAATTGAGTAAAAACGGAAAAAAGAATTAAAATTATTTAAATTTCTCTACTTGTGAACAGGAAGAAAAGCACAAGGCGAGGCTGTCGACACGGTAGCAATTCCATGGTCCCCAGTCCACTGACTCTCTGAAGTTTAAGGAAGCATTCCAATTGCATGGAAATGCCTATTTATGAAGGTACCTAATTTTACTTCTCAGCTCAATCCTGAAATGAAGAATTTTGTGATTGCCCCCGAGTTGAATTGAAACTATACCTCTATCCCACGTATAAAGACACTACTTATTTGGAAACTAGAGCAGAGTTCAGATTTGTGACCCTTCCCTTTTGACCCGATATGCTGATAAGACTGAAGTATAATGGCTGCCACCAATGCCAAGCGTGCCTGTACCTGCTCAGCTTCCCTTCCATCCCTTTGAAGCTGAGCTAGCCTTGTGACTTTCCTTCACTAATAGAATGAGGAGGAAGTGACACTGTGCCAGACTGTTTTTAATCTCTGCAAGCTCTGAGCCACTATGCAAAGGGCCACAGTTACCCTGCCAGAGAGACCACTTAGAGATGGAGAGGTCCCAGACTTGCAGCTGTCCCCACCAGAGCCCCAAGCATTCCAGTGAGGCTCTCTTGGGCTTCTCAGCCCAAGGTGTGTTTCCAGCTGAATGCAGTCATGTGAGTGACCTCAGCTGATGCCATGAGTTGCCTCAGAGCTGCCCAATGAAGTCCAGCCAGTGAAGAGAATTGTGGGGAATAACAAAACATAAATCAGTAAGTCTTATATTATAATAGAAAACAGAAAAAAAACACCATCCTCTTTCAGCTTTGCAACTTACATTTTGGTGGCTGTCTCTATATCATTCCTAAAACCATCCTGCTGTATTAACCTCAAATGCATTTTGTTGATGCTTCATTTCTTTTTCTACCTCATGACTGAATTTTCCAATTCACATCCACACATGTGCACACACACACACACACACACACACACACACAAAACAGTAACATTTAGAATCGGTCAGGATCCATATGTACTCGCAAGGCCGTTTTATTGTCTCATTTGCTCTTTTCATGGTGTCAGGTTAGTGTCAAAGTTAACTTCCCTTTTGATTATTTTCAAATTGTTTATAGCATAGGCCAGGGAGTACTGCCATGGGTCCAGCAAATTTTTACCCCTAAGCAATTAGCAGTAACGTGCATTCACCAGAAAAACAAAACAAAAAACCGAGCTGCTGTGTTTGTGTGTCTGAGTGTGCACACTCGGGTGTGAATGTGTGTGATTTTTAACCTTCCATCCACTATAATTTAACTTGTCCATGCTTGTTGTAATCTTCTGATTTGGAAGGCTTAAAGTCAAATTTAGCTGGCTCAAGCCCCAGAACGTCTAAACTTTTCCCAGCTCTAAGAAGAATGATTTTTACACCCTCTGTACACATCTGTCCCCCATACTCTTGCAGTTAACTCCCCCTCCCCAACCCCCCTTTTAATCCCTTGGGTTTCTTCTTGCCAAAGATGTTCTGCTGTTTGATAGAACACTAATCTCTGAGAATCTCAAAGTATCAGCTTACCTGTGAACGCCCAGAAACTGTCTCCATCCTCAGCCTCATCCCCTTTTATGTTTTCTTCATCTTTGAACAAATGCATTGCTTTCTGTCTGAGAATGAGGCTTACATTCAGTTGTGGTTAGAAGGGATATTGACCTGAAGGCACACTGTTCCCTCTTAAGTAAAAAAAGCAAGATCAACATTCAGAATCACTCAGTGACAAATATCAATTGGTAGAAGAACAGGTCACCCATGAGCAGGAAACTCGGGTAAGCTCGGGGAGGAATCTTTTGTCAAATGAACCTGGAGGCTTTTGCCGAACGAAAATAAGTCTTGGAGAGAGAAATAAGAGGCAGAAGTGGGCAAGTAAAATGTAACAGTGAGAAAAGTTCTCTTTCAATATTAATCTCCTGTCACGGTTCTACACATCCGTAACAGGAGACAAGAGCAGATACAAAAGGAAAGTGCAAATAGACAGTCTTAGGACTCCAACTCAGGGCAATTTATTACCAGGAAAGAGGTTGAGCTGTGAAAATGAAAAACGTAGTCCCTCAGCAAATGAAGGGTCTAAAGCTACAGTATGCCTTCACTGGGAAAGTGCGGTGGATTCAATACAATTCCACGATGTTCCGCTGTACGAAGTTCAAGGCGAATTTTCAATTCTAATGAGTGACAAGGTTCTCATGCTTTAACCTATTATAATAAGTGACAATCATAGGAAGCCTTGTCTTTTGCTGGAATGCCTTTTTCTTTACATTCCCTAACCTTATGTATAACCTTAGGCCCCTGGGACTGCAGGTGGCATCAGAGTGTCCAGACTCCCGGCACAGCCATGCCCCCAGCCCCCTTCCCCATATCTGCACTACTTAACTCTGCTGAAAGCCTTGGAGTTTCCTGCAATCTGGGACTAATGTTGTATTTGGACATTTACTAATGCAGCTCAGAAAACGCCATGATCTAATGATCTAACAACAATGTTCAACAGCGTTTTGATGTTTGCCAGACTATTGGTGATCAGTCCACCACATGTATCCTTCAAGGCTCTGCAGGCTGATGGGGAGACAGCAAAAATAAAATACAATTTATCTGAAATTTCAGAGCCTGCGTATGCTAGTGGTGCACACATTTGTGCGGCGACTTCACAGAAACATGACTTTGCTTGAGGTCCAGGATGCCACCAAATTTGTAAGGTGGCAATGATCTGTCTGTGACGTGACACGTGGTGACAGAAAAAAAAAACCCTGTCTTCTAAAGCATCGCACGGAATGAGAAAAGCCTGGGAAGAAGGAAAAGAGGGAGGCACACTAATAGAGGGTGGAAAAGAACTATTTTTGAAATGGAAATTAGAACAAGTTTAAGATGCATTCAAGATTCTTTTGCTCTTTCCCCCCTCTCTTAGCTGCGTGTGATTGGGCGAGACCACACCCAGACTACTGCGTTGTGTCTTGGGTACCTGAGTACCCCCCAAACTTGGACTGAGTTCAAAGAAGATGATTAAAGGAATGGGAGGATTGGAAGTGATTGACTGATGAGAAAAGATTAAAGGAGTCAAATCAAGGAAGCTGACTGGGCAATAGCTGAGGGGCAAAATGATAAAAGCTACAAATACCTGGAATGTACACACACCACATAAGGAAAACATTCCTTTATAGAAATTAGCAGAGGAACATTTCGGCTGCGAATTGGAAAAAAAAAAATCTTTTGAGAGAAAGTGTTCAATTAGCCAACTGATCACTAAGTAATGAAAGTAGAGGCTGGATCTGGAGAGACATTTTACAAGCAGGTGGGATATGTTTCCAGAAGCATCTGGTAATGAATTATCCGGCACTTGGAAGCCACCGTGGCCTGGACAACCCATCAGAACCAAATTCCAGTAATCGAGACTAGTGAAATCACAAATTATATTAATTACATTAATTTGTGCAATCTTCAAAAAGGTAACAGGTTACTCTGGGGGAAGGGCAGCAAAAACCTTGAGAAATCATAAGATTCTAAAAGCTGGGTTTAATGTCAAATAATTTGCTACAAATTATAACATGGAAATTAAGTGCATAGCATCTTAGTGAACTTAATGAGGTGGGCAACAATTGCTAAGACTTCTAATGAAAAGTAAAAATAATTGAAAAAAGGCATTTCTTGAAAACGCAGGCTCCAGTAATGAGAACTGAGTTTGCTTTGAAATTTTCAAACAATTCACTCTGATGACCTAAAAGGATTCTGTTTGCTTGAGGAAGTCATTTTTTACTTGTCCTCCTAAAATTCTTAGTGTGACCTTGCTGATAAAAGTTTGCTAGCTTTCCCAAGAAATTCTCCCCTATTTAGAATCTTAGAACAAAGGTCATCGGAATCTTAGGTGTAATTTGCATAAGCAGCAACCAAAAAACTTCCAATGTTAAAACCTCTTAATTTACGTGTTGGATCAAATTGCTCTTTAGGATGACTTTTCTCCTTATTTTTTAAGGAAAGGTTGAGTTCATAAAGAGTTTTATATAATCTAGTGAACTAAAATAATCAAACTATTTTGGGGTATAAGACCCAGTGCTTACCTATACACCTATAACCTGTTCTTTCTGTAATTGTGTAGAATGACAGACAAATTGGAACTTTTTGATACTTTTATTTCTCACTAGCTTTTATTTTACTTGAGCCCCATTTTTATGATAATCTAGACATTTCTCCCTGTGATAAGCTTTGCCCTTTGTCTCCATTAACTGGGGACAATTTGCTCAGTGGTAAAGTTTACAAGGGTCGTCTACCAGAATTAATAATAATGATCCAGCTTTAATTTGAAATTGGAAAGTCCTGTGCTACAATAAACACCCCAAGATTTCTACCAGAAGCATTTAATAATCTGTGTAATTGTGCTGGCAGACACAGGTATGGTTAATTTGGAGTCCGGTTAATTCCATCCTGTTACCACCCTTTCCTCCCCAATATCCAGTAAACAAACAAACAAAAATGTCTGGACATAAATATATTATTCTGTTGCATGTGGGAATTTTTTTATTCTCTAATTATTACCTTTAACATTTTCCTTCCCTTCTCTTTCTTCATCTTTTCCCAAAGAAACTTATAAACCCTAAAGAGCTGAACCCACTTAACTGAAGCATCTACCACAAAGAGGTGTCTATTTCCATTTGCAGCAGCAATTTCAGCTTCTCACTTGCAGTGTGCAGTTCCACTTTTCATCAATAGTGGTTCCATGCAGAGAACAAGATCTAAAAGTGCTGAGAAGCATAAGAAACCATCCCCCAAACTGCTGTCATATAACTTGAAGAGGAAGGGAGCCCAAAGATCAGGAAAGAGGCCACAGGATCTGAAAGCTGAGTGGGATCAGATATACTGGAGAAAGTTTTCCAAGATCGAGTTCCCGAAACAGCCATCATTCATCCGGCGGTGAGACAGAGAAAGCACATATGTGCTCACCAGGACCTGCTAAAGGGTCTAGAGTTACGCAGAAACATCTCCTTGTGCTTTTTTTGTGCTTCTCTGGGGAATATGCTTTTATACGACAATCTTTTCTTATTACATAAAAATCCAGTAACTTATCAATAGATTAATGACCATCTGTGACTTCCCTGGAAGTGGTAAGAATAAACGAAGTATCCTTTTTTCTTTATAATTTCAAAGTTATATGCAGAATACCCTAAGTTGTTTTTATTACCTTTAATTAGCTTAATAATCTTCACATATCCTTGTTGAATAACTGCTAACTTAATGTGTTGCCATAATGCATTTTTAAATTACTGCTTTAAAAAATTCAGTGCTGATTTTTAGTTTCCGCTCACTGTATTAATTATCTATAAATATGTGTGAGATTTCCTTCAGCAGATTTTCACAATCTCCTTATTATCCCTATATAGACACTTTAAAGTGCTACAACAATTCAAAGTTCAACATCCCTGTAATTTACTCAACCGTATAATTGATATTTATAAGCTCAGCAGACCTGGAAGGAAAGAGACATATTAGCCAGCCCAGCTCAGGTTCAGAGACTTTTAATTTGCATGTGTGTCCGTGAGATCTTGTTTTCAGAGACAAACAGGCCCGCCTTCCTTTGTGCTCAGATATGTGCCTCTTGGGACACAGTTTCTCCTTTTGAGCAAGAGATGATTTCCCCGAGCTCATTCATCCCTATAACAAGCTTGAGTTGAAAAGAAAAGTGAACAAACCAGTTTGTGAGCAGCGTGCTGGGGATGGGTAGTTGGACTCTCTTTAAAGCATTATTAACAAGGGTAGAATGAAAAACGAAATGCCTAAGTCCTAGCTCTGTCACTTACTTGCTATACAATGAGGAATGTGTCACTTACTGTCACAGAACCTCTATTTACTCATCCATGCAGTGGAGATGACATTTGCCCAAGATAAAGCCCAGTACTTGTGTGAGGAACTGAGACAATACAGAGAGTGCTTTGAAAGCAGCAAAATGTTGTAAAGTGCAAAGTCAGAATTATTCATGCTATGAATCTATGAGGGTCTAGGGGGAGGGGTGCCTAACCAGTGGTTCTCTAAGTACGCTCCCCAGTTCAGCACCATCGGTACCACCGTCGGGGAAACTGATAGTTCCTACTGCATCTGACACTCTCGGGTAAGCCCAGCCTGCTGTGTTTTCACAAACCCTCCAGGAGAGTCTGATGCACGCTAGTTGGAGAACCAGTACCTAGCTTGTATCTGTGATCTATCAAAGTAGATTTGGATTTGATTCACCATGAAGAGTCAAAAGGGGAAAAAAACAGCAATGAAGTATCTCAGTTTTTCTGCATCTTCCATGGGCAGTGGTGTTGGGTAGTAGTTGAAAGTCGTGTCCTATAATTGACTGCTTTGGGTCAGATCTTGACCCTACTACTTGGGTAGTTTTTGGCAAGTTACCTAACCTCTGTGTCTCAGGGGTTCACCGAGGCTAATGTGATCTAAAAGAGTAAATTCATATGAAACACGGTGCCTGGAACACAGCAAGGGCTCACAACCTGTTAGCTATCATTATTCTCTAGGATTTTGTTTTCTGCTCCAGCCCCCAGTAGTGCATTTGACCCATCTGGTTCCCTAACTATGTAAGCAAAATGAGAATAAAGAAAATATTGTCCATTGGTTTGGGTATATATATGATTCGTCTATGCAGACCCAGGCAAACCCCAATAGCAAATTCACAGAATAATCCCCAATAGTCTTCTCAGTTTGCAAGTACCCTAAGCCCCTCTTCCCTTTCATTTGTGACTCTGGTGCTGCAGGTTTGTGAATCCTCATTGTGCCTCTGCAAATGTGAACTGTTATCCATCCACCCAACCTTCAAAGTATGGGAGGCAGAGTTGAAGGAGAAAAAGAAAGTCAGCCTAGCCGATTATTTTTATGAACACGTACAATCAATTTCAAACAGTCAGTGGAGCCTTCCTACAGAGAAAATAATCCTCAAGAATTCACCATTTCATGGGGAGCAGGTAGTCATTAATTTCATACAAACATACAACGTATATTCATTAATCTATTTGTGAGGTACTCAGAATTTTCCAGGTGCAATGCTCATTACTGGTATTAAATGCACTGCAATTGCCAGAAGCAGACAGTGAAATAATACAAATAAATCCATGTGCATGGAAAAAAGCCTTGGGAAATCTCTGAGACACTACAATTAAGGGGCGGTAGACGGCAGCTCTTCTGAAGGAGAATAGGGGAATCAAGAGCTCTCGATATGGCTTCATGAAGGATTATTCTAAGATCTGAGGGCAAAAAGAGAAGCCCTGCAGGGGAAATGGGAAATGCAGGTTGGAATCAAAGAGACTAGAGGGAGGATAAAGATAGGAAAAGAATGTCAGAGGGGCAGCTTGGTCAACAGCATTCTACTCTAGGTGAAAAAAGGAGGTGATAGGAGAATAGCCCTTTAACTAATACAGCCAGCTCTCAACTTACTAACCAGCTCTGCTCCTCGTTCATTTCTAAGTCAGCAGGTTGAAACTCAGAAAACATTTTCCCATGGAAACATTATTCATGGTGGTTTGGCTTTCTGGACAGCCCATAATAAGGTATTTAACCCAAAATGAAATTGAATATAGAACCTAATCCTTAAACGTATGGTTTCAACTGTGTCTAACCAACATTTTTAATATTGTGCCTTTGGGAAAACAGAGTTCAAGTTCAAGAGTGGGACGTGTCAAATGAGTTCTGAGCTTCGGCCAGCAGCTTAGCCCATGTTCTCTGTGCCTAGAATGTTCTTCCCCCAAATGACCACATGATGACACAAACAGCACATTCTCAGGAATGTCATCCCTGACCATCTTATTTAAACTTTGAACACCCAACACACAGCACTCCCTAATTCTCTTCTGTTTTATTTTTCTCCACAGCACACCATCAGACATTATATATATATATATATGTATATATATATATATACACACACATATATACATGTATATGTGTGTGTGTATATATATATATATATACACATACAGTAATATATATATATACACTAATATGTATATACTAATATATACATGTGGGGACAGAGCTCCAGAGAGCAGTTTCCAGGCTCTCGGCCTCACATGGAAAGGTGCTGACTCGGGTAGTAGATGGCCATCAGCTGTGGCTAGTTGGCCGTCAACTGTAACCAGTTAGCCAATTAGCCACTGAAACAACTGCCGAGGCTGCACTGGGGAGTCGAGTTGAGTGAGTCGGTCGGTTGGCAGGCAGAGCAGCAGATGGCAGGTTGCAGATTGTGTGACTCCAGCCTCCAGTGAGACTATAGTGGTGTGACTCCCCTACCTATGGCTCCGTGGGTGTTCCTTTTTGGCCTAGCCACATCCTGCGTTCTTATGCGGGGAGCAGGACCAGAGACCCCGCAGGCCGCCCCACATGACAAATGGCGGAGCGAGCAGGGTCTCCCGCATGACAATATACCAAACATATATATATATTATATATATTTACATATACTAATATATCATATACATACACTAATATGTATTTATATTTATATATATTAGTGTATGTATATGACATATATAGATAGAGATAGATAGATAGATAGATAGATAGATAGATAGATAGATAGATAGATAGATAGATAGATATAGAGAGAGAGAGAGAGACTTATTTATTTACTTATTGATTGCCTCTCCTGGGAGAATGTAAATTCATTGCAGATAGGGATTCTAGTCCATTTGCTCAGCACTGTATCATCAGTGCCTAAAGCACCATCTGATACACGTCAGGCAACATATATGTTGTACTCAAGTATTTACTTTTTAATCTATTTATTCTCTGTAGGTTGGAAACCTGGGTCTGGGACAGGGGCCAGGTAGATTTGCCTGAACACATGGTAATACACAAGAGACATGAAACCTCTAAATAAGTCTTCTGAAATAAAGGCTCTAAATCAGAGAGGCAATATGTGTGGACTGGCAAAGCAGAGTGGGGAGAAGGGCAAGGGAGAGAATTTTGGAATGCCCCACTGTGCATGAAAGATTCTGAGCCCAGGAGCAAAACTCTTAGTTCTTCTCTTCTCTGTGATACTTACTAGCATGTGACCGTGGACAAGACATTAACTCTCCAGAACTGTTGTTTCTCAATGTTCAGCAGAGATAAGATGCTCTTTGTACCCTGCAGTGCTGTTGGTGAAGATCTACTGAGTAATACATGTGAAAGTGGTCTGTAAACGATAAAGTACATTCCCAAAATAAGGAAATAATGGTGACAAATGGGTGAATTCTACAAATACATAGGGTGATTAAATCTGCAATTGTCCTTTGTGGAATGCTGGGGCTGTAGTTTTCTGAATAGCCAACCTGTAACTCTTAGCTCAATAATGTACACATGAAAAGTAAGTATGAAGACTAAGGTAAAATGTGTGTGCAATTGGCCTTCTTGACAAAAGGGAAAAAACAACTTAAGAAAATATTCAATGATAATATGATGAAAAAACGTTGTTTTGAATTACAAAATTATATCTTAGCTCAAACATACTTTCTCAGAGAAGATTTCCCAGACATAGCCCTATCTGTTATCCTTCTATCCATCAAAAATGTAATCTCTCCTTGCTCATAACACCCATTTTCTTTTTCTTTAATAGCCTCTAACACAATGGATAATTATATGAGTAAAACATATAATTTATTTGTTTACTGAGTAGCTCTCCTCACCATCCCCATCCTACAAGTTCCATGACCACAGGACCATTTTTGACTTGCTTAGTGATGAACACCCAGAACCTAGCACAGTACCTGCCACATAGCAAGGACTCAATAAATAGTAGTTGTGTGATCAAATTAATGAGTCAGTAAATGAATGAATAAATGAACGATGAATGAATGAAGACATGAATGCATACACACGTACATACATAAGGGCTTGAAGATCAGGGTTTTCACAGGATTACTGGATCTACCTGGTAATTTCTCCCATGGATGAGCTAATAATGAAATATGGTGGTATTGCATTCTGTTTTAGCAAAGAAGGCGTTCCTGGTAAAATAGTTAACTGCTGCCTGATGAGAAGAGCTGAAATGATCTGTGGGTCCCCGGTTTTGCTCTTATTTTTGTTGAAGTCTTGTATTGGCACAGGCACAGGCAAGTCCTGCTTGACTGGCTAAACCTGTCAGGAAAAGCCCTGTTTAATTACAGCCAGAGAACCCTGGCACACCATTCACAAGTCTGTCTTCAGACAGGTTTGTCCAACAAGGCCCAGATATGTGAGTCTGCTCTTCTAGTCTGGCTGATCGGTCTGCAGTGGGAGGGGCAGAGGCCACATGGGGAACTGAAAATCTTAGAACGAAGGCCAGCCACAGAGCTCTCTCCCTACGAGTTCCCGATACACAGGCCTGAAAGACCGCCAGCCATGATTTTAACTAGAACAAGCAGGCACTGATGAAAATAAGGAAAAAACAATTCAGTCATCTGCAAAAGAGCAGATTCGACTTTTTTCATCATTTGCTAATTAGAAAGGGCTCTAGCTTGGGAGTCAGATATCCAATTGATTTTGGACTCTATCTTAATGTGTTATTTAGAATTTTCTCTTTCCTCTTTGCAAAATGAAGATAAAAATAACTTCTAAATGTTATGAAGGTAGAAGTATATGTATATAGCAGGCACATAGTAAGAATTTGAAAATTAGTTTTTATATTTAATTCCTGAATTGTATGAATGTCTCGTAGGTCTTGCCATATAAACTGCACAGGGGTGTGCTCCTCTAGCTCAATGGTTGCCAAGCTTGGCAGTCCAAGGTGGATAACGTGGAGTACTTTTAAGAAGGCTGTGCCTGGGTATTACCTCCAAGGATCCTGTAAGTTGCAGACTGGAATTCTGGACATTTTAAACTTTCCCAGGTGACGCAACTGAGCAGAGACGGTCAAGGGCCACTTCTCTGGCTGAAGAACCCCCAGCCCAAAATCTGACACCAAGCAAAACAAAACTCTCTTTTACCCCATAAACACTAATACCAGTTCTTTCCAACAGAAAGTAAGCCCTTGTTGTTCTACAATGAGTTTATTTAGAAATAGTCTTGGAGGAAGTTACTATAATTTGGTTTTAGGATTTAAAAGTCCTTCTATGGAGCAAGTTTCGAGGAGAAAAAGCAATGGGGCATCAAGAGCGTAAAGTAGTACACAGAAGGGAGTTTGGGGACAGCAAATGGGCATTGAATCTACTCTCAGTTTTCCACTATCTCTCTTTTTTCTCCAGAGCTATTAGCAAACTCAAACCGTTGTACTCAATTGCCATATAGAACTTTGTCCTCAATCTCTCGATATTTTTCTCTTTGTCTCTTTGTTTAACTTCTTAGTGAGTGTCCTTTTCCTTATGGCAGTTATCTTTTGGGTATTTTACCTGCTCTTTTATTGTAAAACCACATGATTTTGGGGGGAAGAGCGTGGGGAATGAATGAATGAATGAATGAATAAATAAATAAATAAATAAATAAATAAATAAATAAAACAGTTCATAATTTGCTGAAACCTCACGCTGCATTACTTCATAAAAATTAAAAGATCCTACTGGATACCAATAACTCAGACTGACTCTTAGGCATAGTAATAGGAGTAATAAAAAGCAGAAGTGATCATTTCTGAACACTTACTTTGTGCCAGACACTATTTGGAGTAGTTTGCCTCTATTAACTCATTCCGTCATCAACAACTTTATGACTTAGATTATTTCCATTCTACAGATGAGGAATGTGAGGTATTAAATAACATCCCCAAATTCCTATAGCTAGAAAGTAGAAGAGTTAGGAGTAGCATTGCTAGAGAAAAATACACAACATCCAGTGAAATCAGAATTTCAGAAAAGCAATGACTCACTCATTTTTAGCATAGCCACGTCCCAAATACTACATGGGACATACTTATACTAAAAAATTATGGTCCCGTGTAATATTTGAGATGTATTATAGTTATACTAAAAATGAGTCATTGTTTACCTAAAATTCTACTTTAACTGGGTGACCTGCACTTTTATTTGCTAAATCTGGCGATTCTATGCAATGACTAATAGTTAGGACTCAAAGTCAAACCATCCCACTCCAGAATATGTGCTCTTAGCCCTGTGCTCTACTGTTTCTGCCTTCAGGAATGATGGCCAATTCCATGGTTCTGGAGCTTGGGGACAGGGGTTGATGCAGATTTGGCTGCCACATACGAGGGCTGTGCCAGCTGCCGGCCTCTCTGTCTCTTCCTCTCCCCACAAGACAATTCAGCCCTGCTCCCAGTGTGTAACCTAAAGCAATGACTTTGGCCTTGCTGCCACCAACATAGGGTTCAGTCAATTCAACCATGATGTGGTGTCCTAGATCTGAGAGGTGGTCCCTCATTTCCTCTTTCATCATCAGTCCATGTGGACCCCAATATCTCAATAGCTATACTTCTGCCTAGACTCCCATTCTGAGTGGCCACATAGGCAAAGGGACTTAGTGCTTCTGCCCTTCCAAGGCTGAGTGACTCTTACTTACTAGGACAGTCCACCTTTTTTATCTTGAATTTCTGTCCATCACTGATTACTTCTGAAACTTCTGCCTCCAAGACAGCAGACTTAGCCTGCTGGGCAGAACCTTCTCTGTGCAAGCCTGTTCTTAGTATTCCCCTGACAGCTCCTGGCCTATGCCAATGGATGGCTCCAGCTCTAGGCTCTAGTTCCTCCCACCTGCCCTGTCCAGCTGCAACAACCAGCCAGTCAGCCTTGGCTGGATCCCAAGCTAAGACAACACGAGCAGTATCTTCCCACTGGCACCTTCCGAAAACCGTGCTTTATCCTCTTTTAGAGATTTCAATTCACTAATTCTGCAGACTTGGACCTCTGTCTGAAAGTTTAGAGTGCTTAGAGGTCCACAGGGGGTGTGACAAGAGGCGTGCACAAAAGCTTTGTTTATCTCCAAAGAACTAAATAGTACCCAGTAAACCCGGAAGCAGATATTAGGAGAGGAAAACCGATCCAAATTCAAGAATTATAGGAAACTTGGGTTGAATTTTTTAATAACAAATCATGCCAGACAACCTAATTAGCATTTTGATGGTGTTATGACATGACTAGTTAATGTAACAGTTGGTGGTAATATCCTGGATGTTTCTTTTAATGAATCATTTGATAGTATCTCATGAAATTTTTACTCACTATATAGTTTGTCGCAATTTGCTCAATGCCTCTTAATAAACATGCAGACAAACAAGTTTCCCACCCAAGGGAGCTTACAATCAACTAGAAAAGTCAAGCAGAGAAGGGATCCCCACAGGAAGGAAAAAACTTACTACCAACAGAGGCTGCTCTAAAACACCAAGTGCACTGGCCGTATCATCAGTCATCTTCCTAAACACTTATTAAATGCTGATCGGCACACACACGGTGATGTGCAAGGATCTAGCTCAAGGGAGTGAAACAGACATGGTCCATGCCCTGCAGGAACTGACAAGCCAACGAGCTGTAGTTATAAAGTGGAGGGAAAACATTGCACCTCACTTCTGTACTCGACCCTTGCCTGGTAGCTCACTGAATGAGTGTTGCTTTTGCCTGTGAAATACAGTCATTCTGTTTGCTGGGCTGATTTCCTTCCCCATGCTTGGGAATAGAGGTGGTGATCTCTGCAGCTTCTGAATATGTTTCCCCTAAAATAAATTCAATGTGCTTTTTGATGGTTTGTCATATCTCAAGTCCTTCCATATATAACAAGGCCTCCTTTTAAAGATCTTTTATCTGGGTTCTAACTTCATTGTTAATACATGTTTGAGTGTATTCTGCTCACCTTTAATAGCAGATTGCAAAAGCAACTTTCCAGTGAAGTATTCCCTTTCTAATGGTGCATTAAGCCTTAATGTAATTCACCTGTGCTTCTGTGTATATAGGTGTATAAACCTATGTGTGAGCACCTCCATCCATAATTACGTGTTATATGAAATATGAATATGTTAAAGGACAATCAGGATGTACTGTGTATTCCCAAGTTTATACACATTGCACTGACATACTCATCCTCTCATTTTGTCTCACAAGATCTTATGAAAAAAGAAAGGTTACTGTCTACGTTCATCATAGATGAGAACACAAGAGTACGGAGAGCGGTCACACAGCAAGTGCTAAGACTGCAATTTGAAACAATCGTCAGACTGCAGACGTAGGCTCCTCGCTACCCCTCTATTGCTGTGATTGAAACTTTATTTTTGAAGTCTGTATATGTAAAAATCCACCCTGGGGATTTTGAGGCTCAACCCGTTTGAGATGCAGCGAGGCATCAAACGCAGTCATCCCACAGTAGCTTCTGGACAGACACTAGTTAAAACGTCTCTGGGGGACAGCTTGCCACAACTGTCCCCTCAGTGTGCCTTTGCTGTACACAGAAGGGGCAGGTGCTCAGAGCTCCTCAGCTGGGTTCTGTCTTCGCTGCCATCTCCTAGGATGTTTGTGCTCTGACTGGCAACTTTCACCCTGACAATGCAGCCCCACCCCTTACCTTGTATCCCTTTCACTCTCCAACTGCATTTCCAAAGAATTCTCAAACACAATACATTTTACTTTTCTGTGCTAGTGAAGATTTATGAGGGTACGAAGTGTATACCAGCAGGCAATTACAGCCCACTTGAAAATGCCTTCACAGACGGCTGAAATCTGATAAGGAGGCAGAGTGAGAGTCTCAGAGGGAGCCAGCCTTCCATTCTGCTTTTCCAATGTTCAAATCACCACAATCTGGGAACACAATATTTTTTAACTTGTGAAGGTTTACTTTTGTGCTGCAATATATGACACTCTCAAATATTTTCCAGGACCACAGCTTTGGACCTTGCGCGCACTGGGTTGGACAGAACATATCTTCCAGCCATCCTGCTCACCTGAGAAGCTTTCCATTGCTGCAAGCACAGCTTTAAGTGACTTATTAGAAGCAAATAAGTCACCCTGCTTTTCACTGCATGTCACCACAACCTTTGCCACAAGTTGGTTAGACCAAGATTGTCACCTGACCCTAACTAGCCATTTATATGCTGTCTAGTGATTCATGAATCAGCTGCACGTGAGAATTTCACCCACAGGATGCTTCATGCTTTCATGCTAGACAACTAAAAATGAACCCAATCAACTATTCTCTCTCTCTCTCTCCCTTTCTCAGAGAATTTGAAAGTGAGAAACAGAAAGAAACAGAGGTATAAAATGCATATAGAGCCAAGAGGCAGAAGTCAGGAAGAGAGAGTGAAGTTGAGGATATTAGTTGGTAGAAGCAAGAGCCATAAAACTGTCAACCATAATGACTGCTCTTGGGAGTAGAAGCCTAGAATGCTTGCTTTTGAGGTAGGATGCAGAAAACCAGAGATAGAGTGTAACCACGTACCGCCATGCTGTCAGGGCCAGCTTCATGGGTGTAGGACCTGGGTAGGCTCGCTGGCCCTGTGCAAGAAAGGGCCCAACACGTGGTTTAAAGCTGTTGCCACTATCTTGAAATTCTTCATAGACTTTGAACAGGTGCCCCATATTTATATTTTGCACCAAACCTGGCAAATTATGCAATGGGTTCTGCTTCCTATTGTCTTTAAGACAACCTTTTGGCAGATGAGATTGTTTTCTACTTCTTGTGGTGGAAGATCTAAGCTTTGTGAGTCTTGAAGTATTTGTGATCATGAGAGCCCTCTTTAAGAAAAAAGGATACAGAATTATGAATATGAAAGTAGGTTTGAAGTGATAATTTACCTAAATTAAGGACAAAGCACAACAAAAATGCCCATGACTGAGTTTCTCTTCGTTCTTTGCAACCTGAAAGAGCCCAACACGCACCCGCCCATGCTGATCTATTGGCTTCTCAAAAAAACTGTTCAAAAACACCTCAGTTGACTGCTTAGGGTCCCCTGGCTACCAGGAGTGGTTGGCAGAGTAAGCTCTGAGGAGAAGGGCTTACAAAGACCTCTTGGTCTAGACAGTTCCTTCCAGCTACACTAGCAGAAACTTTTCTTACACCCGTTTCCCTGGGCTTTTCTTTCTTATTCTAGTTTCTTTCCAGCCTTTTTATAAACCAAACCACTCTCAACACCATACCAAAAAAACTACACCTCTTGGTTGTATAGAAACCTGAAATGTTCTGTTCTCCAGTTTTTACTCAGTGAAAATGTTTTCTCTTTCCTTATTCCCTTTTACGTGTTTTTTTAAGTATTCAGTTCAATTAGGAGTTTTTCTGCCCTTTTTATTAAATGTAGTGGTGTGACAACGGTTAGTAAAATTACGTAGGTTTAAAGTGTACATTTCTATAATACATCATCTATATATCACACTGTGTGCTCCCTATTCCCTTTGAATTGTCCAGATATCAAAGCAATTTCTTTGCTATGATATTGTTTTAATATTTAACAGCTTAAGCTATTGTCTTTTAACAGATTCACAAAAGACACCAGCAATATTCTCTACTCCATAGCATTTAAAAAGGAAATTTATCCATATCCCCAACTATACCACACCTTCCTATGCTTAGAACTTGGTTCAGATGTCCTTTTTCTTTAAGATTGTAGGTCTAGACTTGGAGAAGATAGCAAATCTGTTTCAATTTCATTTAGATCATGGTTTAATGAACCAATATATGTGAAAGTATTAAGCACCACATACTACTTAAAGTAGGAATTCAATAAATGCGTACACTTCTTTTTTGTTCATCTGACTCAAAGGCACAAAATATATGGAAGATTGACATTTTAAATGCCTGCGAAAATTTCTTTTCCTGAAAAAAAATATTGTGACCCAACTTTCACCTATAAGACTGAGTAATGAAGTTCAAAAATACTCATTGTCTCATTTTAATTTTTTCTCTGTTATTCCAAAGCATAATTCTTAATTCTAAAATGTGCAGAGTAGCCTTAAATTAAGTTAATTGCTAGAATTAGTTGAAATATTTCACTATCTCTCCCCACTGTACAATGGCACGCTGGTTTTAAAGCAGTTAACAGTTCTAGAAAATAATATATTAGCAGTCAAAAATATGAATCAATGATATTACTTTAATACTATTTCAGAAGCAACCAGAATGGTTGAATTAATAACATCCTATTATTTTATTATTGCATAAGAATTTATAGCTGTGCTGACACCTCTTCGGGACTAAGTCTCCCATTTATTGGACGCTATTGGAAAATGTACGGCAAAGCCTTCTCCCATGTCCCTCCATGTGGGGAATCACCACAGTGATCCAGGCTAGATCACTTTCTTAACTCTAACCCAATACCACATTATTTTGTCTCTCCAGGTTCACACAAAGTTCATGCATAAAAATACCTGCCAAAACCAGAGGTCAGCTAATCAACAAGGTAGCACTTAAAGACTTAAACTTAAGCCTAACTTGTATTCGATAAGAAATATATTATGGGCTCTCCATCAGCAACTAACTTTAACAGGGTAATCTATCTTTAGATTTATGCTTTTGAACATTGACAAAGGTTGTTTTTGTCTGGCTATACTGAACTTGAATTTACCAAGCTATAGGCCAAAGTATGTGAGAAGAAGACTTCAAAGGGTTATAAATTGAAGAAAGAATTACATTCAATACTGTTTCTTCAGCAAGAGAGTTTGGGGCAGTTTGGGGGCTCCACAGGTTGAAAAGCTTACCCCAATTGCCGTGTATTGTGAGGCAAATTTTATATTTTGATCTTCAATTGCCATTTGGATCTATAATAGCTGCCTGTTGTCAAAGCAGTTGATAACAGAGGCTGATTATCCCAGCCACCTATTCATTTCAATGTTTCCTGAGCATCTAACACACTAAACATGGTTTTAAGTACCAGGGATATGACATGGAACAAGACATTACTTTCCTGGAGATCATACTCCAGTCCCCTTCCTGACCCACTGATATAATTTACAGGCCACTGACCCTGTAGCCAGAGGCAGAATGAGGAATGTTTCAATCCTATAATTTCCAGTGTCCCTAGTTCCTAATCTTAGAAGAGGCTTCTAAATTAAATTAAAGTTATAAACCATTTATATTCCACAACGTTCAAAGATTTTTACCCCTGGAATATAGCAATAACCACTACGAAGTCATTATATTACTTTAAGTATTTAATAAAGTTTTATTCACGGAAAAGAAGGAAATTGTGCAAGTGTCATTTGGCTATAATAAAATCTGAGATCCAAGAGAAGATAGGCAGGAATTATTATGCTCAGCTCTACCAACATAGATTCTTTCTTCCCACTTTCTTTTGATTCTTGGTTGATAGCTCTCAAGAAAATAAATATGCATGTTTTTCCAAGAAACAAGACAAGCAAATGTAGAACACAATGTGGAAGGTAGACGAGATCTTGTGAATTATCAATCCAATACTTTCAATGTACATGGGAGAAAAATGGGCTTTGCTCGTGCTGCTTCCACTCCGAGGACAGCCTTACTCCCCTCCTTCACGGAGCTGAATCCTCATCCTCAGGAAGTGCTCTTCCCAGCATCACCTCCTCCGACTCCGAGGCTAATCCCAAAGCCCTTTGCTGTGTTCCCATTGGTCCTATATATATCTCCTTCAAAGCATACGTGATATTGGACTGAAATTATTTGGTCATGTGTCTCTTTTTCCTAAGTACACTGAAGTATTCAATGGCAGGAACCACATCTCTTTGTTTATCTCTGTGTCTCAGTCTGCAGCAGGGACCGATGCATGGTGGGTCCCAACAGTGCCTGTGAACTGATGTGACCTGAGAGTTTATATGGTGAATTAACGGCAGATCCAGGACTAAGACACAGTTCTCCTAATTCATGGTCTTGGGTCCTTTCTACAACACTACACAAAGGAGTATGTGGGAGGAGAAAGGCTCATAAATCAAAAACAGAAGCCTTTGAACAGTTTTCTTTAGGCCAAATGAATGAGAATTAATGGATGTTTTTGCCCCAAAGCCTATGCCACCCACCTGATCCCATGACTAATCTTCAGCTGCTTAAGATCAGCAGTCTCAGCTCCAATGAAAGAGAGGGGAAGGATATCAATAGTTGCTGAGCACCTGCTATGTGCCAGGAGCTTAGCACATACAATCTCATTTAAAGCCAGGTTTCTGTGGAATTCTACATTCTGATTTGTTTTGTTTTTATCTTTCCTGGTGAAATTCTTTTTAAATAGCTACAAAGGGGTGGGGGGGGAAGAAATTTAACCAACAGGGTTTGAGAGACCCAAGGTCTCCTGGTAGCCAATGGAAGTGATAATGGCCCGATAGCCTGATAGTAGCTTAGGTTAAAGATGATGGAGCTAGAATTGATGGAGATGGGGAAACCCATCAAAATGTCAAGCACAGCCAGGTCTACCATGAGATGTAGCTCCTCAAACTTCACCTTGTTTATAGGGCTTCAAAAAAATAAATAACAAGAAGTCTCAAAGTGATTGCTAAGTGTTAGTTCAGATAGGCTGCATCCTCATGATTCTCCTGGCTTTTTCTTCTTGCTTATAAATCCATGATTTCAAGATGGCTGCCCTAGCACCAGCTGTCTCAACTTATTCCAGACAGAAAGCGTGAAAGGTAAGTACCGGCCACTTTTGTGCCTTTTATCAGGAAATACAAATTCTAGGAGACTCCCCCCATTAGGTTCTTCCTATATCCCACTGGTCAGAACAATACCACATGACCACACCTGGCTGTATCAGAAGATGGAGAGGGGAAGGGCATTGAGAATAGCTGGTGGGTTAGCCAACAAACAGTATATATCATAGGCTTCTAGAAAGTGAATTGAGGCTGGGAAGACTTAAGATTACCTCCTCCTTCCCCCCATAAGTCTAGTATATCTAGTATAGCTCACCACTCGTTACTCAAATAACCAAGAATCAGAAGGTTACTTACTCGGTCCAATATAAAGTCTTATCTCTCAATGCCTCTTGGAGAGGGGCTTAGGATACTTCATACTCGTTAATCTAAAAGCCAGATTCTCGGCATTTTCTCTTTTAAAAAAATTCATTTTATTTATGCTTTGCACCTTGATGTATTCTATTATATTCTGAAGAGGAACATTTGTAATTTCCCTTTTTTTGTGCCCTCAGCACATAGCAGGAGTTTAATAAATGATGTATCGGTGATTAGATGGGTGAACATAGCCTGAAACTAGCTAAAGTGTAACACAGACGCTTCAGAGGAATTGGGCTCGCAAACAATCGGAATAAAAGCAGGTTGAGGGCTGACACTGCTAACGGGAGGTACTCCGAGCTGATAGGAAAGTGAAAAGCTCCTTAATCAAATGCCATCATGACACAGTTTTGCTAAGCTACCAATTTCCTGTGCCATCAGAAGCCACCCCTGACCTACACCAAAAGCAACAGAAAAGAAGACAAATATTAGCATCTAAAAACACATGTTCTGTTTTTGGATCCCCCCCCCCTCAGTGAAATTTGAATTGTTCCCATTAGGTGTTAACCGAGTCAGCAGTTTCTAGGAAGCCTGAAGACACCTGGTGCACATCGCTGTTCCTCTTCCCTCTCTCCTGCCCGCATGTACCCAGTGACTACGAATATACAGGTTTCTTTTCGTTTTGTTTTTTTAATTTTGAATCTTGGTTCTTTTTATTCTGACTATATAGAAATGTACTTAATTGGGTCTTTGTCATTTGGGCAGAGTGAACAGATGGAGGAAAAAAATTATTAGCTAAATTTTCCCACCTCATTGATTAAGCCCATCACAAAGCAGATTAGAAAATTCGTGATTCCTTTTTATGCTTTAGTGATCATTTAAGCCACTAAGCAGTTTAGGAATTCCTAAAACAAAGCTATTTAATCATTATAATCATCATGACCCACATCTCTAGCTTGAGGAACAAAGACAACACATCCTTTTCTTTTTCTCCCCCAAATATACTTGCTCAACGCCTTCATTCCCCCTTCCCCATAAATCTAGTATCTCTCTCTGTGGCTCACCACTCACTACGCAAATAACCGAGACTCAGAATGTTACTTACTCAGTCCAATATAAAGTCTTATCTCTAAATGCCTCTCAAAGAGGAGACTGGGATGTCTCATAAATCTAAAAGTCAGATTCTCAACATTTCTCTTTAAAGAAATGTATTTTATTTATGCTTTGAACTTTGATATTTTCTATTACAATCTACTTTATGCCCAAAGGATGCTGTTTATAACCCCTAAAATGACTTGACTGCACCTCCTATTGCACTTGAGGGTAAAGGGACACTATTTGCAACTGTCACATGCTGTTGTTGTCACATGCTGTTGCTACTGAAACAAACCCAGTGCCTCCTCACCAGCTGGTGCAATGACTTTATCTACCACCTTCCAGACGTTCACAGACTATAGCGCCATTCCATTCCTTTGGGCTACCACAGCTAGAGCTGTTTGAACACATTAGCACTGAAATATGAACATCATGCCAGGGTTAGGGGTGCAGAGGGAAAGCTTAGTAGCCTCAGTCACACATTGGGCAAAATACTAGCAGTTCCCTCTCTACACCCCAGACTCTAGGGTTACTGGTAGATCTCAATTGCATTTCAAATTTGCCCTTCACTCCTGGTCACTTCCCCGTCAAGCAGCCCATACAAGCCCTTTCATGGTGACTGCAAAGCCTTTCAGCCTTTGATGAGTTCCAATGTTTCTTTTTTTTTACATAACTGAAAGGAGATGCTCAAAAGTCACAAAATGACAATCTGCCCCTTTATAGAACTCACCTAGACAGAAAAAGAGACAGGCATATTTTATGTTGCAAATTCACTAGATCTCTAAAAGTAATGCTGTTTTGCCCCTGTTTTTACCACAGAGAACTAAGAGGGGAAGAACCCAGACTATTTTCAACAAGCTGGGTCACGTTGGTCAACTCATTTCATCTTTCTGCATTGCTTCTTTTTGCACATCTCAGACAGAGATTATCTTATATTTCCTGCCTAACTTCAAGTATTTTATAAAACTGATGAGCTAGCAGATGTGGTACCAAAAAAACAGTTTTAAAAATTATCCCAATACATATGTAATATGATCATCAATATGACCTGATAGTTCTAAGGAAAGTCTTCCACTGAAAAATTGAAATGAGTATAGAAGAGGCCTTGTTTCCAAGAACATACTTTGCTTAAAGTAGGAAACCACCTTCATAGCAGTGAGAACTCTAAGAATTTCATCATTGTAATTTTTTTTTTCTGGAATCAAAACTGCCTTCGCTACACACCCTGAAGCCATTTCAATAAAGGCTCTTCCTAGTGGGCACTCAGAGGAAGTCATTTGTTTGATGTATATATTTAATTTTGTGTACATTTTAGTGCCTCATCTGCAAATCCCACTTTCTATATTTATCTTGAGATCCTCTACGGGCCTGCAGATGTAAACCTACGCCTTCCAAGCAAAAGAACCTGGGGACTTAAAGGCAGTTTTGTCAAAAACAACGATATAGTAAATAAAAATCAAGGTCAAGGTTTAATATCAGCTTATTGCCTTTGAACCTAAATTTTATAGTCGAGGCAAAATACTGGACTGATTTTCTTTCCTCCTTGATGACTTCATTGCTGGACTGGATATATAACATCTTTGCTTTGAAAAGAATGAATGCTTTAGAACCAATTTTCTCTAAATCATTTTTCAAGATTTCCTGTTACTTCATCTAAAGCTGCTTTCCATTAATAATTCCTCAGCACAAAGCATCTAGACACACAGACACCATAATTAGGGGGTTTCAATTACCTATGTGAGGAGGCAGGTAATTGACAATCTAATTAGTCTCATTTCAATTACCATTTTTCTCTTCATTAGAGCAGTTAGTTGGAGTGGCGAAGGTTTGTAAAACATTCCAAGACCACAGCATTTTCAAGCTAGACGTACTAAAGATTAAGGCTGGACCTCTCCAAGACGAAGGGAGCTCAAGCTATAGGAAGGCAGTGTCCAAGATAGCTGCGGTGTGCAAGAATCAGGCAAGCATATTGGAAGCTCATCAAGCAAGAATATGATTCAAAGCCCTGGGGTAGAATCTGGCAAGTGACTCAGATAGGACTCATTTATTGTCCAAAGGAGAGGTTATTTGATACGTGCATCATTGAGTGAATTAATAATCATTCTTATTCATGGGGTGTTTGCTATGGATCAAAGACCACATAAGCACCTGATATGCAGTATTTTCTCATTTTCATGAAAACCTCGACTCGTTTAATATTATCATCCCCATTTTACAGGTAAGGAAACTGAATGGCAGTGAATAGGCAGTTTTCTGACCCTGGATTCCATGCTCTGAAATTTCGCATTCATTTCCTGACCCATGGAGAACTTGGTTTTGGATTTCAACAGACTTTAGGCATTCCAACTCCTCCACCTACCAACTGTTTCCCCCAAAATATTAAGTTCTCTTTCATCCTTCTAATTTAAAAATTTGCCTTTTTCTTGTTACTGAATATAGGTAAGTGGGTATATATGTATGTATATGTATAAAAATGTTCATGTGTAGGTATGGAAAATAAAAAGTACGTAAAGGACAAAACACAAAAACTTTCTATGGACTTTGGGTGAAAAGGACATGTGGATATATGTTCTTGGCGTGTATATATACAAATAATGCAAATGTATACAAACAATATCACTCAGATGCTGGATGTTGATAGTGGGGGGGAATTGTTCATGTATGGGCGCAGGATATATGGGATCTCCCTGAACATTCCATTCGATTTGCCTATGAACCTAAAATTGTTCTAGAAAATTGTTCTATTTAAAAAATATAAACATAAATAGTCTCAGAGGGAAAACTGACAGTTGCTAGATGAGAGGGGGATGGGGATGAGGGCGAATGGGAAGGGATTAGACGGCAGAAGTTGGTAACTACAATATGGCCACAGGGATATGAAAGACAGTGTGGGGAATATAATCAACAATGTTGTAAAGATTGGGTGTCAGATGGGCACATGTCTCATTAGGGAGACCACTTCATGGACAGTGTGATGCTTGCCCATTGCACTGTACAACTGAAGCTGAATAATATTGTCTGTCAACTATAATTTATATTTATATAGTCACAGGATATGGAAGTACAGCATAGGGAATAGAGTCAATGGAATTGTAATAGAGATATACGATGTCAGAGGGGCAACAGATTCGGGGAAGGGGTTATCACTTTCTGAAGGGTGAAATGTCTATTACATTGTTTTGTACACCTGAAACTAATTAAAAAAAAAAAAGCATGTCATCTGTTTGATAACCAGTCATCTGCTATGGCTTGACCTACCAATGACTTAATAAAGCAAAAAATGTGAATATATATATATATATATAAACTTCAAGGTCAACGGTGATATGAAGCCCCTTAAAGGCAATTCCAACATTAATCCGAGCTTGTACAACTTCTTCTCTGAGCCCTACTCTTTGGTTGGGTACAACTTGCTCCCAACCATCCTGTGCCCTAAGTGGCCCCTCTCCATTCAGCATGCTAGTCAGCCTATCTGTGCTTCAAAGCTCCTCTGCCCCTTCATATCAATACTTTCCTGAATCTTCCAAGACAACTTAAAGTTAAAGAAGAGTTGATACTTACAAGGGTAACAGATCTTTACTCAATGTATATGGCTGTCAGGAACATATTCATTTATTTCGGAGAAATAAATGAATGATATTTAGTGAAAATTTAATCCAAAGGTCATCAGGACATTTGATTCTAGATTATAAGAAGATAATCTTAAAAATAGGAACGAAGTCACCAACCTTCTGGGCTAGTGCTGTGCAACAGAAATCTAACACAAACCACAAATGCAAACCATGCACATAAATTTAAATTTTCTAATCATCACACTTAAAAAGTAAAAAGAAAAAGGTAAAATTAACTTTTAAATTCTACTTTATTTAATCCAGTATATCTAAAATATTTTCATCTTAATGTGTGAGCAATACGAACATTATTATTGAGATATTTCACATTCTTCCTTTGAACCCAGTCCTTGATTGGTCTGTATTTTACAACTTCGGCATGTCTCAGTTTGGACCAGCCACATTTCAAGTGCTCGACAGCTGGCTGAGGCTGGTGCCTACATATTGGACAACACAGGTCCAGACTTCTCATGACATCTTATTCATTCCCCAGTTAGCCAGAGTCACAGGTAGTTTCTCCATTCCCCCCAAGGATACAGGAGCTCCTCTGACACAGGATAGAATTCCAACTAGAATGCAAGTGAGACAGGCTTGAAAACAAGGGTGACATTTGTATCCAGCTCTGTTGCCTTTACAAATGCTTTAGCATGTTATATTTCACTCGGGCCTCAAAGGCAACACCCCGTTTTATAATTCCTATTTTAGAATTTAAGGTTCCACTGATTAATGATAGATTCAGAGACCATGTTCTAGCTATGTGATTTTAGACAAATTAACCTCTCTGAGACTTGAGTTTCATGCAAGTATAATAAAGATAATATAATCCCTGGCATAGAAGGTGATTGTGAAGGTTAGAATGTATGTAAAGTACCACAGAATAAATGCTCCAAAGGGTAGTGAATATTCAAACTGTGCAGACTCCAAGTCAAATATTCGTTGCCCTAGATCATGCTGTCTCCAGGACCAGGTAGGTCTGGAAAATTTCACAAAAAAGGCAGAAGCCCAGCATCTGGCAGAGAATTTCACATCCAGATGATGCTGTCTTTGATGCTGTAACCATCCTTTCTAAAGTCACATTTTCTTAGTTCTCAAGCATTGTACCCAGTTCTTCACCTAACTTTATAACATTTTCAGGCTTGGACTGTAAAATAAAGTCATTGGGTGACTTTCATTTTGATACTAAATTTGACAGATCTAGATGGCTCAAACTTTGTAAGTGTTCAGTTCTCTTCTGTTGGGTGGATCGATGGATGCCTGGACTTTGACCAAAAACCTAGAGTCCTGAATTTCTTGACACTGTATTTGCTCAATCCCACTCAATTGCCTCTAGGAATCAGAAATCCCTGGGGTACTGATCAGCTCAGAACTTGTAGTTACCAGAGTAACACTGTCCAGGTGGCAAAAATGTTCTGTGGACTTGAAATACCAGCATACTTCGTATGATCCCATATAGTCACCTGCTTGTTTTAATTACACATGAGATTGTTCTAATTATAATAAAAACTCTAACCCCAGCTTGACTCTCTTCGATTTCATCAGAAATTTTAAAAGCACCCTGGGTATTTATTGTGCACATAGTTCATACACTTACATCCTGAGTTTTTGACAGTCTTTCATGACTCCCACAAGCAGAAAATAGGCCAGGAGTAACATGAATTTTGAGATTTTTTTAATTGATAATTCTAAAATGCCATTCTGTTTATCATAACAGCCATGGAATGTGAGTTACCAAGGAGAGCTGGGATACGAATAATCTTTCAATACTCGCAGAGCTATTAGAAGAAGTAGGAGCATAAAGTCAAGTTTCCAAGTAGGCAAGATTAGGGTGAAGCAGCCCACAGGGGTCCATACAGAGTCAGAAATCCAGGTACTCAAGATGAAGGCTAAAAGTAATATTGCCTGTTCCGTTTCTCAGATGAACTTCAATCAGTTTTGTTTCTTTCTTATGCTACTGTTGCATTTTAGATGCTCTAAATTTTGCTCAATACACTCTACCTATACGGAGCATAACCATTCTTCACCAGGTTGTTCTTTGAATGACCGACCGCATATTTCAGAAGTTGTTCACCTGACCTAGAGACCCTGAGGGACTGTTGTTTCTATTAATGTGCTTTTGTGGCCCTGATGATAATCCCGGGAATCCCAGGATTCAGATAACTGGAGATCGCTGACCACCATCTTGACTGAGAAAGATTAAGCTACTTGCTGTCTCCATGTGGAGGCTTGAAGTTAGCTAAGATCAAGCTGTGACTTTGGCTATAGAACACTTCCCAAACTTTCAAAGGATCAGCGTGGAGCTTCACTTACTGACCGTGGCTTAAGCGAAGACCATCTAGTACTGAACTGGTATAGTTCCCTTCTTTAGTACAGTCCTGGAAGTGTCACTTGGCAGGTAGGAGAGTTCCAGTGTACTTTTTAGATAACGCTGTATATTAGTTTTTAACTGAGATTGAGCTGGAGACTTTCTTCCTTTTAGAAATACTTTAAAAGGGGAAGAACAAAACGTACAAATCATTTCCCACCAACAAAAAGACAATGTTCCGTTAACCTGGTTCTTTCAAATGCTCACGGCCTCTTTGGTTCACCAACTGTCATACATTTGCTCCCTCAGAGCACAAAAGCCTTCTTTGAGGTTCAGAGGTTGAGTTTTATCCGCACCCCCAGGGATACAGGGTTGCTCTCCCCCACATTCGAGGGCTCTGGAGTACTGCTGCTGGCCTCCTTTGAGAGGGGCTAGGTTTTCTAATGAATGAGTTGTGAAATGAGTTTGGAGGCTCCTTAGGAGACAGACGAGGCTGCTTTGTCTTCCCAATGTCAACAGCATCTGTCTGTTGCACATCAAAGCAAAACCAACACCTAAGCAAATCAATCTATCCCTAGAACTTCTGTAAAACATTAACTCCCCAAAGCAAGGAAGAAAACAGGATGGTGATGTGACTCACACTTTAGGTAAAGAAAAACAGTGCTCAGTGTGCAGCCTGTTAAAATTATTTTCAGCCGGTGAATTCTTTCTATTATTATAACTAGACCATTGACTAAGATCAACTTTTGGTTAAGGTAAGGATGCAACATTTCAAAGTCACTCTTGGAATGGACTCTGATTAGAAAAATCAAGTAAAATTATATAGTTTTCTAGGTAGAATTTTGTACCATCAGGTGTCCTATCACAAGGGGATTCATGTACTCAGGTATATATATTTCTAATTCAATTATAATAAGTCTATAGGACCATAGAAGCAATTATGGGGAAAATCATATGGGGATAAAAAGGGGCAAAAAAATCTATGGTGCATCCACAAGTTCAGGTTCACTTTGCAGAGATTTCTATAGTTAAAAATCATGGAAACACTTAAAAAACAACAACAAGAAGGCAAACAATGAAAAAAAAAGATAAGGAACACTTACTCGCCATTTCCAGTAGGAATTGGAAAATATTTGAAAATTGAAATGTGGAGATGCTTTAATTGTAAGGTACAATCTCCTATTCCAAGTTGTCGTTAACAGACTAGATCCATTGAGCTTGACACTTAAACCTATGTTTAATATTTGCCAATCAAATACATTTTGGCCATAGTCATAGCTGCCAACTATGAAATAGATTAGATTGCTCTGTTTTGATAGCTGAAATAACAGGAACCAAACATGAGAAATCAATACAGTTATTATGGTCATTTCATCAACAATTGTTCAGCTACTGCCAATTATCACAGCTGAAAAGAGACTGAAATCCCCATAGAATGGTTGCTTCCAGACTATCATGTATGGCAAGTTCAATTTTTCTGTACCTGTTTCTGTAAAATGTGAGGCATATAGCACCATTTCCCGTTTCTGAGAGCATACTGAAGATACCCTTTCATCAAGCTTTCTAACAAAACTTTTCAGAGCTTGCCTGGGGCTTTACCTAGTTTCACTTTTATTATACAGAAAAATAAATAAAAAATATATATTTTATATATAAAAAAATATATATATTTTTATATATAAAATCAGTAGGACAGAGATGATGCTTTCCCTTATTTGTTGGATAACAAGCATCTGCGTTATTCATTGTTTTTCTGTTTTCCATGTTTCAAGTCTCTTGCTTCAAGGTCTTTTTGTAAACTTGAAGAATGGCAGCTCTTCTGCTAGATGATAGGTGTTAGGAGAATCAGACTGTTTCTTACTTGTCACCTATTAATCTGAGAACCTGACATAGCATCTTCAACTCAGAGGACAGTCCAATTTTTGCTGTATGATTGGATGGATTTTCAACCTGGACTGATTTTCACAGAGAATCCAACTAATCTGAAAAGTAAGAATAATGGTGTTTGGCTAATTGAGTAACCAGGATTATCTGCGATGAGTAACTCTCACCAAATGAAGTAACACGAGAGACTTCTCACGTCACATAAGAATAGAGAACAAGACGTCAAGGTACTCCAAACCACCATAGCTTATTACATTGACATGCTATATTAAAATAATTTGGGTACTCTTCCTCAATGACCGCCTCTGTAAACTAGGCTTTACTTTTAACCAGGGGTAAGAATTATTCTTAGAAGACTGTTAGACTCCATCTCATTTTAAACGGTATATTCAGACAACTACAATGGCAACAAATCTCCATGATTATATTACGCACAACCTATTGTATAAACTACAAGGAAATCAATGAAGGGAATATCAAAGCCTCAGAAACATACAGCTACCTGTGTTGATGAGAAATTCACCAGTGCCATTTTCTTATAAACTTTCATCCATGATTCTGCTCTATAGTATCTGCATCTAATAAAAGCAATTATAAACATTTTGGGTTTTTGACATTATAATACATATAGTGTTTACTTATCAAGCTAGAAATTTAACATCTGGAGAATTCTGGTAATTCCTGCAGTGAAGAAAACTGTTCTCCTTGGTAACACTCAGTCCTCAAATGAATTCAAATTATAAATATTTTGTTTATTTTTATTGCATTTAAAAAAATAGTAGTAGTTATGAGGTATCATTCTAGAACATTCTGCATAATGCCTACTCTATACAAAGCCATGTGTTCTGTGCTGGTGAGGTGAGGTTGCATCAGATAGATTCCTATACTCAATGGGTGTTATAGTCCCGCAGGAAGACACAGGCAATAAAAACACAAAAAGTCATTTTTAGGAGGTGCTCTGTGCTACACAGAGAGAAATGAGAAGCGAAGGAAGGGTGGGGCAGTGAGGACAAATGTCAGCCTTAGAAAAGGCCTCCCTAAGGAAACCACCTGCCATGGAGCAGGCTTTGGGATAGGCTACTTTACAACCTACCATAAAAGAAAAAAACTCTAGATATGTCTTTTAAAATGAAGTACAACCTTGGCTGCAAAGGCCTCTAATTCTATGGACAGAGCGTGTTCTATATGAAGGGCATACCAGGAGCCGAACAATGTCAAGAACACTGTGTTGTTCTGAGTTTGACAGGAGTGTCTGAAGCAGAGTTTCCTGAAGTCCAAGTGCTCTTTACCTAGAGGCCCTATTTGGAATGGCTTTCTTCTTCCTTTCACCAACCCAAATGCATTAATGCTGAGAGGAGTTCCAACTCCCTCATATGTGACATCATTTAAGTCTCAGATAGTCTTACACTGTAGCTGTTCTGCGTGTTAGTTACCCTTTTAAAACTACCATGTTTCCCTGAAAATAAGCCAAAACCGGAAAATAAGCCCTAGCATGATTTTTCAGGATGATATCCCCTGAACAGAAGCCCTAAACCGTCTTTTGGAGCAAATCTTAATATAAGACCTGGTCTTATTTTCGGGGGAACACAGTAGTTTATAAACCCTCTAAAAATGTCCTTGCTGCATCTCCTACCAGCGTCAGCAAAATATTCTGCCCATTCAAAGACATTCTTGGACAGGAGGTGGCCAAGACCCATAGTTTGCTGACTACATCTAGAGTATTCTAGAACAATCTCTATGACAGGCAGGTTTCTAAGAATGAAGTTAACTTAAGCAAAGATTCAGGACTCATATATATTAATACACACAAAGTTACTCTCTCTCTCTCTCTCTCACACACACACACACACACACACACACACACACTCATTTATACACTCACAGACCTGCCGTTGAAGAATTCAATGTGAAGAAACAGATGGCGTATTGGTTCTCAATCCTGGCTATGCATTAGAATCATCTGAGAAGTTCTTTTAAAATACCCATGCTCAGATCCCACAACAAACTAATAGAATGTCTGGATGGGAGCCTGGGAATCTGTGTTTTTTCAAAGTTCTCCAGATGATTCTACTTTGCAGCTTAGTTTAAAATAAATTTTTCAGACCTGTGGCTTCCTTCAGCCTTACCTGGGGGTTGTTAAAACCCAGATTGATGCCCCACCCCTAGAGTTTCTGATTCAGTAAGTCTGGGATGGGCTCCTAGAATTTGTTTTTTCTAACAATTTTCCAGGCTGTATTGACGCTGCTGGTCTGGGACCACACTTTGAGACCCACTGTCATAGAGAATGGAAACATGATCCAGGTGAGAGCTTTCCTGCAGGCAAGATTTTTTGGTGAGTTTTGTTAATTGGTATTTTTTCTTTTGGTTTTTTTTCCTTAACTTAAAAGTGGAGGAAACTAGGGTTTCCTCCACTTCTAGTGGAGGAAAGTAGGGTTAACTAGGGTTCAAGTAAAAGAAAGTTAAGAGAGCTACTTAAAGGCAGGGACCACGTAAAGGAATAGAATAAAATCTTAACAAATATTTGTTTAATTTAAGACAAAGCAAGGACTAACAGAGTAGGGGAGGTAAAGATTTTGCTCTCTTGGTGGAGAACGAAGAAATGCTAAGTAAATAGCAAAGACATTTCAAAGACTGCTTTGAACTTATTTCCCAATAACATACAGAATGTCCATGTTGAAGAAAACATACCAAAGCCAAAAATAGCAGTTGAAAGATTTAATTGAATATATATTCTGGGCCCAGTATTTTGGGGAGCCATTCAAAAGAGAAAACATACAACCTTCAAGAAAGTCAATGCCATAAAAACTGGCAAAAGTGCATATCTATTGAAATGTTCACATGTGAGAGTCTTACATGCACTTGTCAATTTATTTAATAAGTAGAGAATCCCAGAAATGCTACATGGTTTTAGATACTCCTCTCATGATCTCCCAGAAGACAACCTAATGAAACCTTGCTGCTCAAAGTGTGGTTGCTGGACCAGCAGAATTGCTATTGCCTAGGAGCTGGTTAGAAACAGGACCTCGGGCCGGCTAGTGGCTCAGGCAGTTGGAGCTCCGTGCTCCTAACTCCAAAGGTTGCCGGTTCGATTCCCACATGGGCCAATGGGCTCTCAACCACAAGGTTACCGGTTCAACTCCTCAAGTCCCGCAAGGGATGGTGGGCTGCACCCCCTGCAACTTGCAATGGCAATTGGACCTGGAGCTGAACGGCGCCCTTCCACAACTAAGATTGAAAGGACAACAACTTGACTTGGATAAAAGTCCTGGAAGTACACACTGTTCCCCAATAAAGTCCTGTAAAAAAAAAAAAAAAAAAAAAAAGGGAAAGAAACAGGACCTCATTCTGACCTCAGTGGGCCATAGGTGCTTTTGTCTTTATGTGTCCCTTTCTTCTTAAAAAAAAAAAAAGTATATTATGATTATGCTGATACACCAATATATTAATATTATATCAAAACTTTTCTTCAACCTAAAAGTTCATTTTCTTCATATTTTAAGAGAAATTAAAACATTGCCTTGAGTCTCTCAGACTGTGTCTAATAGAGAAGTCAGCCCTGGTGAGAAGTAGAATCTTAAGCTGCACTCCAGAGCTACCAAATTAGAATCCACATTTTAACAAAATCTTCAAATGACTCAAATGCACATTAAAGTTTGAGAAACACTGTATGTAAAGTTCACTTTCGCTTAAAACAAACAAAAAACACAAAAACTAATTCTGACTTTTCCATAGTTTCTGAATCCTGAAGATACTCTACCATGTTCTCTGTGCTACACAGTCGGCTGTGTGTTTCCAGAATCTTCAGTGGCCTTGGGGCTGCGCTGCTGAAAATTACCAAGTTCTACATCAAGATGGACATGGAAGATGTGAGGGGAATTATATCAAGGTTCTTATCCTTCAAAATCACTGAGCAGTTATAGAGGTATGAGATTCTAGAAGCCACTCAATATTTCTGACTGCATAGAATAGTTCACAGAAAATGCTTGGAATCCTGATACTACACTCTGATAATATCGGTGATTATAGGTAGTATTACACGATGATACTGGTGGTTGTGGGCTTGAGTATGAATTGAGGCACCCATTCTTCACTGGCCATAAAACAGACGAGGGTTATGTCATAACATAAGCATTTTTTCTCTATTTTTCTACAAACATTCATGAATACAATTTTTTTAAAAAAATATACATTTGTGTTGAAATATGCTTCACATCAAAGAGAAAGATATAGCAACTCAGTAGTATGAAATTTATCACCAGTATTTGGGACAGCTATTCTGAAGTTTGTTTGTTTTTTATCTCAGTCATTCTCAAACCCTTTCAGTAGTGAAATTACTTTAAAATGTTAAACATTTAAAAATAAACCAAAAAATAACTCAGCATGGGCCCTAGACCTAAATATAAAACACAAAACTGTAAAACTTATAGAAGATAGAACAGGAGTGAATCGAGGTGACTTTGGATTTGACGATGACTTTTCAATCATAACACCAAAAGCACGTGCCATGAAAGAGCATATTAGTAAGTTGGTTGGAATTCATTAAAATTTAAAGCCTCTGCTCTGCAAAAGACACTGTTAAAAGAACACAAAGATAAGTCACAGACTGAGAGAAAATATTTGAAAAACACTTATCTGATAAAGAACTGCTATCTGAAACACACAAAGAACTCTTAAAACTCAACAACGAGAAAAATAACCTAATTGAAAAACGAGCAAAATATCTGAACAAACACTTCCCTAAAGAAGATATACAGATGATAAATAAGCATATGAAAAGATATTCAACATCATATGCCATTAGGGAATTACAAATTAGAACAACAATGAGATAACACTACATCACAGTCATTATTACAATGACTAACATTCAAAACACTAACACCACTGAATACTGAGGAGGATGTGGAACAACAGCAACTCTCATTCATTGTTGATGGAAAGGCAAAGTGGTACAGCCACTCTGGAAGACAGTTTGGTGGTCTCTTACATAGTCTTACCATGTGATCCACTAATAGCACTTCTAGGTATTTATGCAAATGAGTTGAAAACTTATGTCCACACAAAAACTTGCACATGAATTTTAATAGCAGTTTTATTCATAATTGCTAAAAAACGGGAGCAATCAAGATGTCCTTCAATAGGTAAATGGATAAGTGATGGTACATCTATAAAATGGAAGAGTATTCAGTGATAAAAAAGAAATGAGCTATCAAGCCACACGAGGACATGGAGAGAACTTAGATGCATATTATTAAATGAAAGAAGCCTATCAGAAAAGGCTACATACTGTATGATTCTATTTGACATTCTGGAGAAGGTGAACTATGGAGAGAGTAGAAGGTCAATGGTTGCCAAGGTTTTAAGAGGAGGTCAGGAGGGATGAACAGGTGAAACAGAGAAATTTTAGAGCAGTGAAACTTTTCTATATGAAACTGTAATGGTGGATGCATTTCATCCACCATGACAAATGACATTATGCATTTGTCAAAATGCTTAGAGCTATACAATGGAAAGAGTGAGCCCTAATGTAAACTCTGGACCTTAATTAATAATAATATTTTGGTATTGGTTTATCAACTCTAAAAATTATACCACTCTATGCTAATTATAGGGGAAGATGTTAACAATATGGGGATGTTAATAACAGATCAATGTGTGTTCGTTGGAAAGAGTATATAAAAACTCTGTACTTTCCGCTCAATTTTCTATAAACCTAAAACAGCTCTGAAAAATAAAATCTACCGATTAAAAAAATAAATAAAACAGCACTGCTCTACATGACACAGAAACAGAAGGCTCAGAATCTTCCCCTGCTCCAATTCCTCTCAGAAGCCATCGCTCCAAGCAGGCTACTGAACTCATCAAATTTTTTATAGCAAAACCAAGTGAAAATTACTTTAACTGAGTCCTAGACTTCATTCTTGACAATCTCTGGGCCTAGACCACATACACAACTATTGTGCAAAGAAAAAGAAAAAGAAAAAAAAAAGGTGGAAGAATGCAGCAAGAGTAATCACAGACAATACATACTAGGAAAAATGTAAACTATTTTGCATTATTTTATTTAATCTTCACAATAATCTGTGACATGTATTGTAATATAACCCTCTTATAGGAACAAAACAGCTCAGAGACAGCATGTGATTTTCTAAGTTACATAGCAAATTATCGTGAGAGTCAAGTTTCAAACTCTGATGTATTATATACTGACACTTGTGCTCTTTCCATTATGCAAACATTTTTTCTCAATTCTGTGGGAATTCCCTGAAGTTATAACCCCTGGAGAGGGGGTGTTATTTTATATTGGTACAATGTACTTAAAACATTTTTCCAGCAAAATATTAACATGTCTTCTCCAAAAATTAACATTCTCATCAAAACTCCAATCAAATATAACCTATATCTTGTTATTGTAGTGTGTGGGCAGCAGCAGGTCACAGCTCTCATTAGAACAAGATATGGGCAAGGTTAAAAACAAAAAAAAAAAACAAAAAAAAAAACCCCCCCCAAACCCAAAAAAAAAATGTCAAGGTTTGCTGGGAAACAAATGGTAGCATACTTTCAAGGAAATGGGTGGGTAAAGGAATCAGGCAGAAATATCCAAAAGATAAGCAAAAAAATTAGAAATCAAGTAATCCACCTGCATCAAGAGATGAACAATCCGGGAATAAACAGAAATAGAGCAAGATGAAGACAGAACTCCAACCAGCAGGAAGATACACTGACCGGGTCTGAGCTATTGAGCTGCCTCGTCCCTGCAGCTTTATATGCTTCCTGAGAAGAGCCGATTGACAGGTTGAAATATATGAGACTTACCTGGCTCAAGTGAACACGTGGAGGGATTAGTTCCTATGATATTTTTTTTTTCTTTTCCTAATAACAACAGCAATGATATGTGCTGAGCAGTAAAGCAGTATGCTAAATTATAATCATCTAATCTAGTGATCAAAGAGACCCAAAGAAAAAGCATTATCTCCATTTTATGGATGAGAAAAGTATAGCTCCACAAGCTTAAACAAATTACAGAGAGTAAGCATGAACAGAGACTGAGGTGCAAATTCTGTTATGAAATCAGTGACCTCAGCCGCTAAAACATGCTGCCTTGCTACTAAATATTGGGTGATGATAAACTACTACTCTCTTACATATTTTAAAGGTCTGTTTCATTCATTTTGACAACATTAATAGTTAAAATGGGATGGCCTTTCTTGAAGATGAAGCTTTAAGATGGTAGAAAGCATGGTAGAGTTGCACCAGGTTGGTCAACATTTATGTGATGCAATAGAGACGTGTTGGCCTTGCCAACCACTCTGGCAGCACCAAAACCTCATCTTGTTCCACTATTGTGCCCCCAGCACCAAGTACATTGCCTGGAATTTAGTAAGTGTTTAACAGATGTTTGATAAAGGAACAATAAGAATATATTATTAGCATTATAGTTAAGAGAATGGACTCAAAGTCAAACACAACGTCTGTTTCAAATCCTTGTTCCACTCCCACTTATTCAATGTATGACCTTGGTCAACTTACAATGTCTCACTGAGCCTTAATTTCCTGATCTATAACAGGGACCATCATAATACCTACCCTACATTATTGGAATGATGAGAATGAGATCAGACATTGAAAGCATTAAGTACAGTGACTGCTTTATAGAAAGTAATGAATAGTAACTCCTTCATCTTCTATTTTATATAACCTGTCGTTGGCAGATTTAAAAAAAGCAGTCAAACTTTTCCATTAAGTAGACTAGAAAGTACAATAGTTTCAACATTAAAATATATACTTCTATGATTGATATTAATATGCCTATCTTATTTAAGGTATTAATTTAGAGATACAGTAGATGATTTCTTCAGGTAAATACTGAATTGAAGTGGAATTGTTGGGTCATGAGATAGTTCGATTTTTAATTTTTTGAGGAATCTCCAAACTGTTTTCCATAGTGGCTGAACCAATCTACAATCCCACCAACAGTGCACGAGGGTTCCCTTTTCTCCACATCCTCACGTGCACTTGTTTGTTGATTTATTGATGATGGCCTTTCTGACAGGGGTGAGGTGGTATCTCATTGTGGTATTTATTTGCATTTCTCTGATGATTAGTGATGTTGAGCATCTTTTCGTATGTCTATTGGCATTCTGTATGTCCTTTTGGGGAAATGTCTATTCAGGTCCCCTGCCATTCTTTAATTGGATTGTTTGTTTTTATGTTGCTAAGTTGTATGAATTCTTTATAAATTTTGGATATTAACCCCTTATCAGATGTCATTGGCAAATATCTGAAACTAATATAAAATAATGTTGAATGTCAACTGTAACTGAAAAATTTTTTTAAAAAAATACAGTCAATGATTTTCTCAATGAATGCTAAATTATTTAAGTAGCAAAACGAATCTTCTTTGCAAATTAAAATTCCTGTCTCACTAACCTGATACCTGTTTATCACTAACCTGATAACTGTTCCTCCTTGGAATTGTGTCAATCATCAGTTCTTCAGGTTGTGGCCATTCCATGAAAGTCACAGCAAATAGGGCTCTGATTTGTCAGTTACACTTCATAGCGATGAGGGCACACAGATAAAATCTATTAGGCCAGCAGGGCACCCATTAATGTTGCAGTGGCAGTAATTAAATCCGGATGGAAAAATAACTACAAATATTTCCCCAAAACTGAACCAGATGTTTTGGCAACTGGATGAAGGCACAAACCTGAAAAACTCCACATGCCACGGACAAAGCCTCTTCAGAAGCGCACCTTCTGTGAGCCATAGACTGCACACTGTCTCAGGCTGCCAGCAACATTAAATAACAGCAAAAAGGGTCTCCCCTCGTGGGTAACTACAGTCCATCCAAGCGCGCAAAGAAACAATTGGAAGAACCATCAATTTATTAAAAGCCCCTCTACTAATGAAGCAAAATGATGAACACATATATATTTCCACATGTGAGGCCACGATCAATTCATAGTGGCACGCCAGCTTAGTCATGCTTCATATATCATCTTTCTAGGTAGCTTACACAGAATACAATTTCCTAATTAATAGGCAGTAAAAATATTAATTACCGCCATATTCATTTAGTGTTCATTTAATGAATGAAAACTTAAAATACATTTCCATGGCTGGCCAAAGGTGACCTGGGGGACCCCTCAATAACCAACGTTATTTTATATTTTATTTTTAACTTTAGATTGTTGCTATTTTTTCTTCTAGGTTTGCTTCTCTTAAGACACCCACTCTGGTCTATTTCTCCTCACAGAACATCATTTAAATATCGAGCCAAAATGTTTTCCAATGAGGCAGAGCTCACTCTTGTCCTGGCATGTGTATCTACCATGAAGCTGTCATGATAGCCTGTCAAGAAATGAGATGAGAAAAGTTATTTGATCTATGGACTTAAATTAATAACGGTGGCGCTGGTTTCCATCAGCAAGGCCAGAAGCACAGGCTGAGAAGAGCCCTGGAAGAGCTGGCCTTTAATTCAGTGCATGCACCTTGAATATCGTGAAGGCAGGAATAAGAAGTTCGCCAGCCATTGCATCTCCAGGACCATGAAGTACAACAGAGTGACACCAGCTACCGTCTCCTTTGGCTGGTGAATTTCATTCTGTCAAGTCAATTGCTACCCTGGAACCTATCTGATTAGTGTTAATTTATTTCCAGTGTTAAGGAGGTTAACGGCACTGTTATTTTTTTCTGCTACTGAGTTTTACTGTGTGTCTGCAGGATGATATTCTGAGTAACCTCATCAGAGGAAGGAATCACAGAGAGGATGTACCTAACAATAAATAACCTTTAAAAATAATGTGTCCTTCAGAGGGAGGAAATAAAGCAATATAATGTTAATTGTGTTGAGTATGGAGGAAACATTTTTCATCCATCAAAAGAGACAGAATAATGGCTGCACATTCCTTAAAACACGATATCACACAAAATCCTAATAAAGGACTGAAGCTGTACTTCCAAGCAGCGCCTGTCAGTTCAAACTGAAATTCACAAAGGTAAAGGTTACAGATATTTTCTAATTAGCCTTCATAACTCTTCTGGCTTTATGTTCTTTGTCAAATACTCCTGCATGAACCTGAGCCTCCCACAGTGGAGAAACACAGCGAGGAGACACGTTATCTTAACTCAGTACCAAGACACCGTATACTCCAAACCGAAGGCTTTCCTCCATGGCGACCAGCTGAATGACCGTCTTGTGTCCTCCCCACCCTCCCCACAGCCCCGCCCCCCAGCTCTTGGTTCCTATCATGACTTGTTGATCTGATAGTAGCTAACTTTCTGAAGTTCACAAAGGTGTATAAAAGTTCACAGAATTATAAACACAATTTAGAATGCTAATCTAAAATTATCATCTAATCTAACTAGAGAGACAGGTGTGCGTATTCTGTGGCTCTGTGGTTTGGTGATTCTCATTGAAAACACTGTTCTTGAAATTGTTTGAGGGGTACTCAGTTCGTTATTCTATAGTCAGATTTATTTTTTTTCCTTGTAATATCCTGACTCCTTAGCAGTATACTAAATTCCATTTGGAGAGGAAAACAAAAAAATCTGCTATTCGTGAACTATTGCCAACGAAGAAATTCCCAAGTACTACTACGGCGAGTGATTCCCAACATCAACTGGAGTGAAGTGTGAATACAGATTTAAGATGACCTCTCAGCCTAAAAGAGTAGGAGACCTACTCTCCCACTTGAGGAACAAAGTTGAGCTAGCTAAAGCAAGAACTAAGATGTTTTCATGTAGCCGTATGCCTTACACCAATGTAGAATAAGCATGGAACTTCACCCACCACAGGTCCAAGCCATTGCAAAGGTCAGATTCAACTCTTGAAAATATCTGTTCTTTTAGAAAAAGCAAATATTCTTTTTCTTCCACCTCTTTATTATTTCTTGCCCTGCACTACCAGTACCACTTTGTGGGCTCTCCCACAAAGAAATATAGAGAAGTTAGAAAATAACAAAGGGGAACTGATGCTGGGAAATCAGCTGTCTTGACTCACTAGCTAAGTGATTTGCTCTTTTTCACCACCTTTGCAGAATACAGTTCAAACATTCATACACATTATCAAAACTATAAAGTATTTCATGCCATGGACCTCTGGGATCACTCTTAAATATCACAATTATAAATATCTATGAATCCCAGTAGTCATACACAGATACACATATGTATATGTAATTTTCCCCCTGGCCTTTTGACAGACAACTCCTTGAGTCATCTATCCCTTTGTGATCCTTTCTGTGTGGTCAGTGGTTTCCACTACCTACAGAAATTAACAGACGTTGTACCAGAAGAGAAAAAGGCTTGACCAACATTTATTTACTATCTCCCATGTACTTTAGACTCATGAACTCTTATTACAACTGGAAGAGTGTATGTGCTTATCTCCAGGGCACACCTGAGGATACTAAAACTTAGAGAAGCCGGGTAATTGCAGTGATCACACAGCTGTTAGTGCATATGGAAATGACTTCAAAGCTTGTACTCTTCATACTGCATCTCTCTGCCTCCAAATTCTGTGCACCCTGTGTTAGTGTGCCCCACCCTGAGAAACAACCAACATCTCCTGGCTAAACATTAGTCCAGACATCAAGTATCATCCATTTTAACACAGGTCATTTTGACATAATGACATAGGTCATTAAACTCTGAGCACTGAAAAGGAATTGGTTTGGGTTGTGAATCACTGTTTTAAAAAACCATCCACATGTCCCTGGTAAAAATTAGAGATATAAAGATAATCATTCCCGTTAGTACTATGGTTTGTATGGTATATATATTTTTCCTATCGTACTGTCATGTGAATGTGCTATTGGTTGCGAGCTCAGACACCCACTTGAGTGAATTTAAGCCCTAGGGATTTGGAAGGGTAATTGCTAAGCAAATTGAAAGGAGAAGCTAAATAATCAGCATCAGAAAACAGGAAGGAGGCGAGGGAATCTAGGGATGAGAAATTATCTGTAAAGAGCATTGTCACCACTGCCACTGGACAGCTCTGCCACCACTGAACGCCTACTCCAAGGTTCCTACCACTTCTGCTGGGCTACACCATCTCCGTGCAATATCACCCACTCAACATGCAAAGTCCTGAGTGAAACAATAAGACTGTCTGAGTCTAGGTCATTGTCCTTTCATCTATCTGGCCTGCAGGCCATGGGGAGAAATTGGCTAGATTCTATAGTAAAGTGGTGAGCCAGGCTGACACCAAGAGTCATGCAGCAGAGACTCATCAAAAACAGAAAAGGAGTTCCTTTGTTCAACAGCCAAAAAATAAGAAAGTATCCACTACAAGTAACCTTGAAAGATTTTTCCAAATGGTTCTATCCACCATAAATAATTTTTGATTTGACTGAGTAAGAACATAGACAGATGAATACGCTTTCTTTAATTCCTGTCCATAAGTTTATTTGGTTTTTGTTAATTTTAAATACCGTGTTTCCCCGAAAATAAGACCTAACTGGACCATCAGCTCTAATGCGTCTTTTGGAGCAAAAATTAATATAAGACCTGGTATTATATTATATTATATTAAGACCAGGTGTTATTTTATAGTAAAATAAGACCAGGTCTTATATTAATTTTTGCTCCAAAAGACACATTAGAGCTGATGGTCCGGCTAGGTCTTATTTTCGGGAAAACACATTATGTCAATATTTATTTTCAGATATTTGTTTCTGATCAGTATTACAACTCATGATCAGTGTGATATGAGAAAGAATCTCTTACAGTACAATTTATACCTCTTTTCATTATTGCTGCTTGAAAATATGGAAAAACATTGCTCTTGAAAAAATTAGCACCCAAGACGGGGTTGTGACCCAAAGGAGCTGAAGTCAAGAGTCTTGCTTTCCCATCTGTGTTTTACCTCCTACTCTCTCTGAACTCTACTGGGATCTCTCCTCCGAGCCCATGTCCCTCATTTGTGAATTAGGGCTAGGAATACCCTGGCAGGATGTCTCTGAGGATGAAATGTGGTAGTGCCTAGCAGATAGTAAGCACTCAATGTTTACTCAATCTAAATGTTTATCTTTATGCAGGACTGCATCCAATGGTTATATGCTATTAATAATCACAAGTTCTTCCTGTAACGACTTTGGGCTCATAAGAGCAGAACAAAGTCATTATACAAAGAAATTGTGATTATTCTGTATCCTCCGAGGTTCTAAACTGGCAGTTCAGAGGGAGGCTGCCTTTATTGTGTTCTAACACTTAAACCGCATCTATAAATCACATTCAATACAACCATATTTTCCTTCACCCTTTACAGTAAGTATTGAGAGTCTTTCTGAATGAATTCATTTTGCCCAGGGAGCTTCATCAATTGATAAGACATGAAGGTGTGAAGCATTTGAATGGACTAATGGTATGGAAGGTGGGCACAGAGAAGTGTGAAGCACACTTTCTGCCTCTTGGGAACTTACAATTTAGTTGAGGAGTAAAGAACAGGGTCAGACGTGTATACACCCATCCTAACAGTAAGTTCATCATGTATTTGAATATACTAACCAATAGGCTGTTTGAGCTTAAGGATAGAGTGATTATTAGAATCTAGCATCATCAAGGAAGGGGGAGGTTAAAGTTCATGAGAAATGTTTGCTCTTGAGAAGGAAGTTAAAATGTAATTTGAATAGGAGAGGAGAGAGAGAAGTTTATCCAAGTTATATAGGATAAGATACAGCAGGACGGAATAGGGATGTTTTCCTGCATACTAAAAACAAAAAGTCTTTTTTTCAATATCCAGAGCTTTCAGTGAACCAGAAAAATCCAGGCATTTTCCCATTTCCACCTTTAGAGTAAATTTCTCTTCTTCTTCACTAGGCCACCTGAATATTAGTGTTGATGTATTATCTGGTCTCATAACATTCCTCATAACCTCTTTCATCTTGAATCTGCATACTGGTCATAACCATCAAACTACTTTTAAATCATATTACTATACTTTATATAAATCCTCCTCCCCAGTTTCATGAAGGCTTGTCTCAAATTGTTCAGTTTTTCAAAAATGATTTCCCCCAAAACGGTTCTAGAATCCCTGGAGACCTTCCATGCATAGTTCCCTCAGGGCTTTTCTGTTTCTGAGCTTCCTCACCCATACAGAGCAGAAAGAGTATTCCAAAGGGACCTTTACATTTACAATATGGAAGGGAGCTCAGGGACTTTATATGCCAAGAGGGTTCTAAACAAAAAACATTTTGTGAGGCTCTGCTTGAAATGTTTTTTGTTGTTGTTATTGTTGTAATGCCAGCTATGGTAATTGTGCTGTCCCTGAAGTACTACAAGTAGATGGCTTATTTTCATGGTGATTCAAACCATTATTGTTCGACTAGGTGTTTACTGTCCTGACCTCATCAGATGACTGCTGATTATTTTTCTCAGGAGAATCATAAATGTTTTTCCTGCTCTTGGTGCATTTTATTTTTCTTGCTTGGAATGTGTACTTATCTTTGGTCTCAAGGTACTTACAATCTGCCTTTATCCTAAACCCTGGTTATAGACACATCAAATGGGCATGGGATGCCTGAGTATATTCACTTACTAAGCATTAATTTCAATCTCTCAACATTTCAGTCCTTAGCTTCTGGATTCATTTGGACACTATTTACATATTTAAAAATTGGTTTTGTGGCATAATTTTGCTAATATTGCCCCTGGAGTTAATAAAATTATGCAATTTCTATTTCAACAGATTTAGTCAAGACTTTTTGGTCATTTGCAGCTATAACAAAGAAACACTTACAAGACAACACACACTCTCATGGGCTTAGAGCAAATGTATATAGTATAGTTGTCAGAGATGCTCTTAGATGAGACTAGCATTCCATCAAGGTTTACTGACTTAAGATTAGCAACGGAGGCTCTGAGACTCAGACAGGTGGCATTGGTCACTAACACTCCCATTTAATGAGCCCTAAGGAAACTGAAGTAAAAGACCTCTATTCAATGAGTGAAATAAGAGCAAAACAGATGTCAGAGAGAGAAGAAAACAGAACGCAAGAAAATGGGTGGCTTTTATTTTAAATACTCTTCCACAAAGTTTTTGGACCATTCTGTATGTCTGTTTATTTGTTTGTTAGTTTATGCTGAGCTGTTATTCTTCTCCCAAGTTAAAGGCTGGCCATCTACTGCACATGGGTGAAAGGAGAAAAATCTTGCCTGCCTTATACTATCTTTTATTTATTTATTTTTCACTTAGCAAACATAAATTAAAGTTTATTGTGGCTCACTCAAGCCTTTGAGTCAATGGTCTTTGAGACCATTGCAAATTGTAGAAGAAAAATACAAAAGAAGAGAAAGAGGGATTGAATTTGGGGGAGAAGAGCAATGAGGTAAAATGCTTGTACATCAGCATCCAACTCCTTACAATTTTGTTAAAATGACACCTTGAGTAGCCCAGGTATGTTAGTTATCTATAGCTGTGCAACAAACTACCCCCAAACAGCAAATATTTATTATCTCCCATTTCCCGTATGTTAGAAATGCAGGTATGGTTCAGCTGGGTGACTGGCGCAAAGTCTTCCAAAGGTTAAAGTCAAACTGTTGGCAGAGGATTCAGCCCCATCTTAAACTTGACTTGGGGAGGATCTTCTACCAGGCTCATTTACATGACTGTTGACAATGGTCACTTCCTTGCTAGTTAGGGACTGAGGGCTTCAGTTCCTTGCTCTCTGTTGGCCAGAGACTTACCTCGTTTCTTGGTCTCTCCATGGCCATATTATAGCATGACAGACAGCTTCTTTGAGAATAAGCAAACAATCATGTTTAAGATGAAAGCCCTGGTTTTTTTGTAACTTAATCTAGGAAATGTTATTCCATCATTTTTGCCATATTCTGTTTCTTAGAAGTGAGTCAGTAGGTCCAGCCCACAATGAGGGGTGAGAATTCTGCAAGTGCCAGAAATCCCAGTAAGTGAGGATCACTGGGGACCATTTTAAAGGCTACCTACTACACCCACCTATATAGGCTTGAAGATGTTGAGACCATTTGCTTTACTCATGTTTTCTTAGTTAAGAGATACGAAGACTAGAAATCAAGTTCCTAAAATGGTCAATCCAGCCAAGATACCGATATGTCCTGGTTTTCCCAAGACAATCATAGTTTAAGCCTATTGTCCTGGTGTGATAATAAATAATGCCCCCATTCACTTTCAAAAATACCCAAATTTGAATAATTAATTACACAAGAGCTGTTCAATAAACTGTTCTGTGCTACATGGAAATGTTCTATATTTGTGCTGTTCGATATGGTAGCTGCTAGAAATGTGTAGCTAAACACTTAAAACATTGCCCAGTTTGATCCCATTCTGCTCTATGTGGTGATCTGGAGAACATCACTTTACTCTCTAGACGTCAAACAAGGAACTCTCACCTCTAAAGGAAAAGTCAAACTTCTCTGTAGCTTTGATTTCACCTCCTATATTCATTTTCTCTCTTGCCATTTCAATCACTCAGATCAAAATACTGTCTTCAGCCACTACTTCTCCATCAACTTGTTCTTGCTAAAGTCACAAATAATTTGACACATCTCATAGAGGTCTTTAAATCTCATCTTTTTAAATTTCTGATCACTCCTGATTCTTGAAACATTTTTTTTATACTATTGATGACTCCAATCTCTATTGGTTTTCCTCCTACCTTTCTAGTTGGTATTTCTCAATCTCCTTTATTATCCCTTCTTTTTCTTTCTATTCTCAATAGAAATAAATTTAGAATAAATATATTCTAAATTTAGCAATAAATTTAGCAATATTGATGGATTATGTCGATTCTAACTATAAGATGCATCTCAAATCATTTCAATTCCTTCCATTTCTACTGCATTCTGCACAACCCAAGCCACCATCATCTTATCCATCATTATAGTCTCATAATGGGTCTGGTGCCTTCTGCTCTTGCTTTTCTCCATTCAGCAGACAGTGATCTTTTTTAAATACAAGTAAAATCTCTTCACTATATTTTAGTAGCCCACAAACTCTACCTGGCCTGGCCCCAGGCTTCCTAGAACTTTATCTCATGCCATTCTCCCTGACCTCCTGCCAAAGAGGACAATTTTTGAGTTCCGCAAGTACACCAAGAATTTTCCTGGCCCAGGGTCTTCTCCTGGTCTGATTCCTCTGCTTGCGATATCCTCCTTGACTTGGTTAACTCCTCTCTCTTTCTGTCAAGTTCAAGTCTTAACTTGTAAAAGCATCCCTTATAAGATCATTCCACAGAAATTCATGACCTTATTATTCTCCCAAAACATCCGGTATTTTCTAACATTTATTATAATTTAATGGGTTTATTCATTTAATGTATGAACTTCTCCTCTACACTATAAGTTCCATTGCTCAACAATGTTGTCTTTTTGTTCCACACTGTACAAAATGTTGAGCATGGTGCCTGGCACATACTAGGTGTTTAACAAATATTTGCTTGTTGAATAAATTTCCTTGCATAATGTAGTGCACCATTTGGCCTTTGCCTCAACAACTGTTTGAAATTCCTCTGAGAGCAGTTTAACACTCTTTGATAATTCATCTGCTTGCTCTAGTCAAGCCCTTTCAAATCTACTCTTAACTTTTTGTCAGTTCTCACATTTGGAGAGTATCAACTGGCATCTGGGAGGGTAACATGCACAGAGCAAAAGAATTCAACCTGAATCATAGTCAGACAGCCCCCATGGTTTTGTCACCTTAAGACCGTGCTCTCAGCGCTGAGAGAATTACCAAGTCGCGGCTAAGAATAATGCACTGAGTCCTTGTTGAGTTCTTAACTCAGCCCTCAAGTTCGACTGTCTCTGGTTACCTCTCTGGCCATCTAATTTTAGGCTGCACTTCTATCCTTGCTTTTTGGGGCTCCCTGAGCAGTTTGATTGATTTGCTTAAGACATTGTTCTTTTATATTTCAGATGTGACAAGTTTGAACCTACTAAGTATACACAGCGTACGTTAGCACAGCCCAAGGATCTCTCATTTCTTTGCCTCTCTTCCCATCCTCTCTGGCCCTCTTCCCAACACACTCCTAGTGTGTTGCCTTTGCAGACAGCTTTGATTTGTTCTGGTATGGCCAAACCCTGTTTTCTCCTTCCCAATATTAAAAGATGACTTCAGCAATGCCTACAAAATTCTTTTTCACTTATAAAGCTTTTGGCTTTGTCTCAGCTTTCGCTTCCCCTCCATAAAATACTTCCCACATCTTTGTCCAGTTCAGTTGGTACATGTGACTCTCCATGTTTGCACCTATAGGATTGCAATCTTTTCCTTTTCTGATTAATTCTTTTTGATGATAGAACACTTATTCAACTTTTGTTATACAATCAACAACCATCGCTATTAGGAGTACTCGGAAGGAGACCGTCATTTCTAGCAACTGATGGCATTCTCCAGAGAGTCTTTGCATTCTGTATTTTTGATTCTCTGATCACTTTTAACCATTTGCTATAGTTTATATCCCATGGACTCAACGTTTCACTATCCAGAAAGCCTCTGAGACTTCTCCTTTTAACCTTTCTGTCTGTAAAGGCTGACTTAAAGGACTCTAGAAAAGTCCACTGCTTTATTACCATAATTTCTCATTGTTTTTACTATAAAGAGCAAGATCTTGTTTACAGACTATGTCCAGAACAAATCCTCCCTTCTCTTTTTATGTTCTAGTACTGTAAAACTATATTTCTATAGAAACATATCATGTGCATATTCATTAAATATTCTATTAATACAAAAGTATCTAACTAGCATATATTCTCTGTTGCTCAATAACATTAATATGCTTTTTGATTTTCTGCTGAGGCCTCTGCCCTTTGGCTAACACCACTGTGTTGAGATGTCAAATATATCAGTGTATGACCTTGAACAACTCACTTAAGCTTTTTGAATCTCAGTTTGTGTGTCTATAAGATGGACATAAATAGTACCAGATGTCTCAGTGGGTTATGTATTAATAGCAGGATGTGAGGACCAAGTGAGAGAGATATGGAAAGACTATGCCAGCCTCCAGATTTCCAGGGATAGAGACCAAATCATCTCGGAGCAAACCTTTTTAATTCAAGGAAGAGTTTCCCACATGTCCGACTTATACTTATGCAAATACAGGGTAAATAGATTCCCACTGTCTGTGAGACAAAGGGGAGCAATGAGAAAATGTTACAAAATCTTGCATGACTCAATCAAGACTTTCCTTAGACCTCTGATATGAAAAGTTGGTTATTGTGGAGGAGACCAATTTGCATAAGGAGCTCAGGGTCTTTGGAAGAGCATATTCCAAGACCCATAATACCTACTCACAGTGATGTGATGTCAAAGAGACTCATGGGATGGACAAGGGTAGCAGTCAAAAAATGAGTGTCAGGGAAGTGGGAGGACGTCAGGCTTGTATAGCGATGAACTTTAGGCACAATAACTGAGTAATGGAGAATGAGCAGAGGAGCTACAAGCTTATACCCAAAGTGAGTCACCATTATATCCTGGGAAAGGACATGGAGAATAATGGTTTCCCAGCAGTGCATGACCAGCCTTCAAAAGGAAAGTTCTAGGGCTCCAAGAAGGAACAACAGTGGCAGACTGATCGGATTCTCCTTCCCTCTTCTCCTCTGTTTTTACTTCCTCTTCTTTCTCCTTCACCTCTGTCTCCCACTCTCTTTGGCACTTTAAAAAAGTACCAAATGCCGTTTGACTAAATAGGCACCAATGTTTTTGGAAAATATCAAGGTGGTAGATTCCATAAAGAAAATACTATATTTCATGAGAATAGTTTAGGTAAGCACAGAAGCAAATAATTTAAAAATATATACATGTGACTATATGTATACCTTGACCCAGTAGCAAAGACCATACTCTTTATAATAGTGAAAGAGTTTTATAAACAACAACACTCTATGTAAAAGATGAGGGGTTTTTGTCCCAGCTTTTTTCTGTGAACATTTTCTGAGGCCCAACATTCTATCGAATCGTCCCAGGTCATCTGAAGGGCTCCCAGAGATCAACCAAGATCTAGAATAAAATTGAACCATTTAAGGAGAGTTTAGAACTCTCCTTAACTCTGAAATAAGATGATGGAGGGGATGTTTGAGACAATTTTAGACTAAAAATACCATAGCCAATTTGTTATGAGTTTGCATGGCAAAAGCTATAGCAAGGCTTTTTAAATAATTTCCCAGTTTCCATGAAAATAGTAGAAAGTAGAAGAGAAAAATTCAGATACCACTCACCCCTGCTCTTGTACCTTACCTCTGATGTAAAGTGTCTGCCACCTCCTATATATCCAGGAACTTAAATTTTGGGGGTTTCTATTCTTAGCCAAGTTTTTGGCTTTTAGCTAGGTCTCCATCTCCCTTCCCAAAGCTGCACCACAGAGACCACCATCCTTAGCTAAACTCCTCTGGCCACATGGCAGACATGGCCTCTTCCTTAAGTATTCATTATCTAGCCCAGCCCAACACCATTTCTCTGCCATACAGCAACGAAACTCATGTCCTCTTTTCCATTTTGTGTTTTCATTATTTTCTTTTCCTTACAAGACAACAAAACAACCCAACAACTTTTCTCTCCCATTTTCCACACCCACAATCTTCTGTCATACCTACTCCCAGATACCAGTTTCCAAAACCAATTTCCTGTTCCCTGCAAGGTGTTCTGAAATTGTTCCCATGGTATTCTCACTATAGCCTATCGTAGTACCTGGCATATATCAGGTACTCCATAAATACATTTGGCATTAACTATTTTTCTTAATGAACCCAGTATAAAGGATATTGAATTATTTTCAGACATTTAAGAATATTCAGCCTTACTATGATATTAGCCTTGTTTTTCAGAAATATTTATTGCCTCCATCCTTCTCTCTTTCTAACTGCACCTCATATTATTATCAATAATCATGATTGTTATATATTTATTTTAGTTTGTTGATTTATTTATATGCCACCTGGTTACTTATTCTACAAAAGAACTTAAGATGACTGATAAGAATACCGAAAATATGGCAATATGACATAATTTTAAAATAAGTTTCAAAAAGTCAGGAAAACAAGGGTACAGATATAAAATGGGTTTTAGAATAACGTGAATGCAAAGCTTCATACCCCAGAAACTCATAAAACTGCTCTGGACAGATCTCATTTCGCTCACAAATTCCTAGCTACCAGCCCCCAAAGGGAAACCCAATCATTTTAACAATCCATGGAGTTTTAAGAGAAAAACAAAGAAGTCACTCAGAAGAAACAATGCTTTGAGATGTTAAGATCAGACAGGAATGTGTCCCGTGGGGAGCATTGAAGAGTAGAGTGTCTTGCAGTGAACCACGGCCTCATAGCGCACGTACAGGGAGCACGCAGCAGGTTTATAGGAGTGTTTGAACAGGGTTCCGCACTGAAAGCCCACGGCATCTTTCCCAGAGACAATGGAGTGTAAACACCTTGACGGGCTCCCACTATGAATGATATGGTGCAGACACACAGATCTCTGCAAAGCTGACATAATCCAGAGGTAAATATAAAAATCTGGAAGAACAGATGCGTGCATAACTTCTAGAAAATTATTTCTGGAGATAGCTTTTCTCACCTGAGTTTTGATTTAAAATTAGGTGCCAGCCACGACCAACAGACAAACCAACCACTGGTCCAGCACAGTATACATTATATGGGATCCTCAAGTCAACCCACATTGTGAGAATTATTATTCATATTATGTTAATGGGGAAGTTGGGGCTCTGAGAAGTAAAATAACTGGTCCAAGACCACCAAAGCTAGAAAGTAAGGTGATAGGGGTTTGAAACCCAAGGCTTAGTTTCAAACTCCTACTCATTTTATTTAATTATGAGAATTCTCAAACATTCAGAAATACATAGACATTAATGTAGTAAATGGCCATATATACCCACCACCCATATTTGACACATGTTAACATTTCTGCTTGCTGTAGTCAGTGCATTAAGTTGCCTTCTTTTAATGCCTTTTGGTGTCTAAGAGATGGAAACAGACTAACAGAGATTGGAAGATGGCTTTTTTCCAAGCATACCAGTAGGGAAATTTTATAGCTGCCTTCTCTTACAAATTTCTAACTGCCCAAAATGCTCTGGGATGCATTATTTAAACATACTGTGCCTTTTTCCCCCTTGATTTGCATGCAGGCACAGTTGGAGACTAAAACCTTAATGGTGCCCTAGAGAAGAAAAGGCTCAGCTGTTGGTTCATCTGCCAACTTCTGATGAGGGTCAGTGCCAGTTGCCCCCACCTCCACCCCCAAAAAATCCCTCATAACTCAAAACACAATGTGTGATTTGTCGATATTTTTTTTCTTCAATTTGACTGAATATGAATAAGACATGTTGGCAGAATATCTATTTCAAGAGTGCTATTTTCTAGGGAAGTGAATCTTTTCATCTAAGTTCGATGGTAAAATTTTTAATTTAAGAAGTTAAAGGGGATTCAAGATGTCATAATCATGGGTGTGTGTTGATTTGAAATACATTTTTCATTTTCTTCCACATCCTATTTAGTGGGGACTCTGGGTGACCACAAAAGCAGAAGAATATTCTAACCCAAAAATGGCCTTAAATTTTAGGAATTAGAATGAAAAAAACCATTAGCTGCTCAACCCCTTACCTCACCCTTAATTAATACTGTAATGAGAGGCTGAAGGCCTCTGGAAGAGCAGTGGCAGATACTGACAAAAATACATATAGAGAGATTCTCTTTAAATAATTCATACAAAACAGGACAAGGTAACCTATTTATTTGTTACAACATTTAAATTTAAAAATGGTATAGCTGAAACCTCATAACTTTCATTTGGACTATTAGGTCTAAATCACCACAAATTAAGGAACTGGTGATGGATACAATTGACATTGGAGTTAGCCGTCCTGAATTTCCAATGTCCCATTACTGGCATCCAGAAACTAATAAATACCAACAATAATCCCCAAAGACATCAGTTTGCTTATCAATGTTGCATATACCAAGCTGTCTCAAAAAATTTGAAGTCCTTATCTTTCTTCAGCCAACTTTAAAAATTTGCACTCAGTTCAAATTTTAAAAGATATTTTTAAAGCTCTCCCATAGCGTGCTAGTATGACCTGAAATAATTTTCCTATAGACCCTTTTTTCTTTCCAAGCAGGCAGTAAATGCTTAGACTTTGCACCTAAGAATGATATACAATGGCAGACACAGCTTGTGTGCCTACTAAACCAGAGATGTAAAACAATGATATGGATTACTTGGACAAAAAATCCCCAATATTTTTTGCGTGTGATTGTGTGTTTCCTGAAAATATCCATTTGGAATCATAAATATTTGCAATTAGGAAGTCCTTAGTGATTTTAATGATTGATTTTCCTTCATTTTTTAGAATTGTACACTGAGGCCAGAAAGTTTAAGTGGTTTGTCCCAAATCACATGGCATTTCCATGGCAGTCAGCAATTGATACAAGTCCCTTGACTCTTCTCGTCATTCCACAAAGCTTGCATTGGTATCTGAATTTTCCAGGCAATATTTCTTAAAGTTTTCTTCTCCCCTCCTCCATATTTTTTTTTCTTTTTAATTTTCTACTTTACCCTGTGCATGGACACAAAGATTTTCTCTGTTTAACTCAAATTGCAATGACTTTTGTAGCTGTTCAAAAGGAGTAAGTCTTCTGTTTGTTTAATAGTCAGGTATATTTCTCCTGTCTCACAGAAGCAACCACTGCCCCCCTCTCTTTCTTTGGCCTAATAAAAAGATAGTCAAACCGGGCCACATAGTTTTAATACCCTCCCCCACAAAATTATACACACACACATACACACACACACACGCGCGCACACATACACATACACAAACACCCACAGTAAGGCAACAAAACCAATCACTGGAAAGCAATCCAATAAAAGAGACAGAGTTTTCTGACAAGGTCCATATAAGTCTTATTTCATCACTAATTTCACACTCCTGAACTCTGGCTGATCTTGGTCTAACATCCTCCTGTTACTATTTCTTAGTGCCCCAGCTCCAACTGGACATTGGATATGGAGCATGAATTTGTCCATTAAGGACACCATGCCTGTAATCAAATACTAAGACAATATTATCTCAGAGTGTACATAGGGTATCACTTTCTTGCTCTTCTTAAGTATTCATAGCTAAATGATTTATGGCCACACAAATGGATATAATGTCCCATAATATATAACAGGACTAATATTTAATGTGTTTCTTTTTTACTTTGTTTGAATAAAATCCACAAAAATACTTTTAGCAAATGATCATTAATTATGTGCATTGTCAAATGTGCTAGGGTTCTAATAAGCAGGCCTCAGGATTTACAGTCCCCGGCTGTCTGCTGGTGCCCATAAATTCAATGTGGGTGACGCACTCAATAAAACGGCCCCATCACCGGAACAGAAGCCTCAAATGGTTCACTTTTGGATACACTCCGGATTTTTTTCCAATGCCTGTGACACAAGCAGAAAATACCCTTTCCAGAATGTTATTCAAAGAAACCTCGTAGAATATCTGAAGTTGTTTTTTCTTAATATGATTCTATGATCCACAAGGGCTAAGTTTGGCCTTCAGCCTATGGATTTTATCAACTGCGTACTTTGGATAGATGGACTACCTGGGACACAAATGAAAACCACAGTGGCTTCCTGGGGAATATTTATCAGCAAATATATTTTCCAAAAAAATAAAGATTTTAAAGAAAAAAAATGTTTAAATAGAGTTGTGACTTTGTAGTCAATTTACTTAATCTTCAATGTCTTAGCAAATCCATTACGCACTTGGGATGTCAGAGGGGTCTACAAATTACCAAGTTGTTTGAAGTTTGCTGCTTTCTGAAGTGGCTTTGGTCATTTGTTTTCATAGAAATGTTATTTCTTCAACTCACAAGGTATGCAATAGCAAGGTCTTTTGAGACAGCTGTCTGAATAGAAAATGATTATTCAAGTTTCCAAAGAAAGATGACTTGTTCTTTATATGAAGTCCTCCAAGGACCATTTAGCATTTTAAGAATATGAAAAGACCAAACTTCAATTTTCAAAATCTGTAGGAAGTATCTGTGCAAAAGGAGAGAAATGCAGAGAATAAATGGTAGGATGAGCTGCTTTGATCTGAGGTAAAGAGAAAAAATGTAGAGTATTTAGTCTTGAATTCTTTTTTGTCTGGAAATCTCCAAATACTTTAGATCAAAAAAGAATAAAGGAAGTTTGGTGTTACTGTCTTATTAGTTGAATATCAGATTGTGGACTGAAGAAATGTTTGAACCTTCAGTGTAAGCCAGAATTAATGATAGAGTGTATCAAACTTGATACTAGGGTAAGTGATGAATCATATCAAGAGTTTGTTTTTTTTATCTTTCTGGAAAATCTATCTTTTAGTGGCTTAAAGTATTCAACTAAGGACAGGAAAATGTATACATCCTCTGCCTTTTATATATTGGGAAACTGCATAGCAGAAAGGAAGAAGTGAACATTGCCATTAGAGATTTCATCTAGAAGATACACTTGTAGTTAACCTCCAACCCAAACTATCACAGAAAGTAACAATACAACAAAAGTGGAAAACACGTGAAATACAGCAACAACAACAAACATTCCACCTATCAAAAAAGTTTAAAGAAAATGAATGGAATAAAGAACAAGAGAGGGGTCAAGATGGCAGACTAGGTAAATGCTGTGCTTACTTCTTCTCATGACCACATGAATACAATTAAACTACAGAGCAACCATCACTGAGAATCACCTAATGCCTAGCTGAACAGAAGTCCCTCAACTAAGGACATACAGAAGAAGACACATCCAGACTGAGAGGGTCGGAGACACAGAACATACTGGTCTCACATCTACATGTGGCGTGTGAAAATCAGGATGACTATCTTAGCTGTGAAAGCCTCCCCCGAGGGGTGAGTTTTCCCAGTCCAACACCAGGCTCCCCCGCCCAGGGTTCCAGTACCGGGAAGAGAAGTCCCCATAACTTCTGTCTGTGAAAAACAGCAGAGAGTGTGACTGAATGAGATGAAGGGTGACTGGAGTCCCAGACATTCCTTTTAAAGGGCCTGCATGCAAATTTTCTCACTGATGAACTCACTCTCTCTGAGCTCCAGTGCTGGGGCAGCAGCTCAAAAGGTATCAGGGACATATGAGGAGAAATTGAATTGTCTGACTTGGGCTGGAGGGGTAGCTTTCTTCTAGACAGGACTGCTGGCAGAATCCATTGTCCCTTTATTGAGCTCTCCCCCCACCTAGTGTGCAGATGCAGGTGGCCGCTACATCTGAGTCTTCATCAACCTGGCTAACACCATTTGCCCCACCCTGACAATTCCCAGAAACCCTTCCCCACCCAACTTGCAGGCCCACCCAAGCCACTTCCAGCAGCTTCAGCACACAAAAGGCCTGTTTTGGCACGTGCTGTGGACGTTCCTAAAATCTGTCAAGGTTTCACAAAACCCAAACAACAGCATCTGGAAGTGGCACGCCTGTACATCTTACTAAGCAGCCCCAATCCTGGCACTGGTGGCAGCCAGCCTTGATTCAAGCCTTGGCCTCTCCCAGGTGGCCAGCTGTAGATTGTTTTTTGGCTCATGCCAGTCGGCCCTAGGCAGGGCAGAAATAGAAGCAGACCTTGGTATTTGTCAGGTCCCCTCCTAGGAGGCCCTGGAGTTAGCACACCTGGTGGCCAGATTCGGACTGCACAAGAACACCATCTGGCTGCCTCTGTGAAAGACATACCAAAAGGAAGACTGGGAAGGCACCAGAGCCCTGCTAAAGTGATCCTGCTCTGTGGGGTCAGCCCCTGAACAAGATCTCCTCCACTGTAGTCATGGCAGGTCCTCACAACCAATCAGCCTGACATGCAAACAGCAACCAAGGCTCAATTACAACAGAAGGGCACAAACAATCCACACACGGGACACACTTGGAGCAGCTGGCTCAGGTGAACAGAGAAACTGTGCCACTGGGCCCCCCAGGACACTTACTACATAAGGCCACTCTACTAAGACTGGGAGACAAAGCAGCTCAACCTAGTACATAGAAACAAACACAGAGAGGCAGCCATAATGGGGAGACAAAAAAACATGTCACAAATGAAAGAACAGAACAAAGCTCCAGAAAAAGACCTAACAAAATGGAGACAAGCAATCTACCAGACACAGAGTTCCAAACACTGGTTATAAGGTTATTCAATAATCTCAGTGAGAACTTCAACAAAAAGAGAGGAAACATAAAAGTGGAGATAGAAAACATAAAAATAACCAGTTAGAAATGAAGAATACAATAACTGAAATAAAGAACACATTAGAGGGAATAAACAGTAGATTAGATGAAGTGAAGGATCAAGTCAGCGACTTGGAAGAAAGGGTGGCAGAAAACACCCAATCAAAATGGCAAAAAGAAAAAAGGGGCTTCTGGGACAACATCAAGCATTACAATATTTGCATCATAGAGGTAGCAGAAGGAAAAGAGAGAGAGCAAGGACTTGAACATCTATTTGAAGAAATAATGATGAAAAACTTCCCTAACCTGGCAAAGGAAATAGACATACAAGCCCAGAAAATGCAAAATTCCAAACAAGATGAAGCCAAAGCGGCCCACACCAAGACACATTATAATTAAAATGCCAAAGGTTAAAAACAAACAGAGAACCTTAAGAGCAGCAAGAGGAAAGCAGTTTGTTACCTGCAAGGGATCTCCCATAAGACCCTCTGCTGATTTCACAACACAAACTTTGCAGGCCAGAAGAGATTGGCACAAAACATTCAAGGTGATGAAAAACAGGGACCTACAACCAAGATTAGTCTGCCCAGCAAGTTTATCATTTAGAATAGAAGAAAGATGATTTCCCAGACAAGAAAAAGCTAAAAGAGTTCATCACTACCAAACCAATATTACAAGAAATGTTAAAGGGAGTTCCTTGAGAAGGAAAAAAAAAGATAAAAAATATGAAAAATAAAATGGCAATAACTACATATCCATAATTGCTTTAAATGTAAATGGATTAAATATTCCAATCAAAATACATAAGGTGGCTGAGTGGATAAGAAAACCAGACCCTTACTTGCTGCCTACATGAGACACACTTCAGATCGAAAGACACACAGACTGAAAGCAAAGGAATGGAAAAAGATATTTCATGAAAACGGAAATGGAAAAAAAAAAACAACAAAAAAAAAAACACACCAAAACGCTGAGATAACAATATTTATACCACACAAAACAGACTTTGAAACAAAGACTTTAATAAGAGACAAAGAATGACCCAGTAATCCCAATTTTGGGGGATTTTTTGGGATCCCAATATTTACTAAAAGAAACCCAAAACACCACTTCAAAGGGTCATGTGCATCCACATGTTCTTTGCAGCATTGTTTACAATAGCCAAGATATAGAGGCAGCTTGAGTGTCAATCAATAGATGAATGGATACAGAAGAGGTGATACATATATACAATGGAATAATATTCAGCCTTTAAAAAGAATGAAATCTTTCTATCTGTAACAACATGGATGGACCTAGAGGATGTTGCGCTGAGTGGAATAAGTAAAACAGAGAGCGACAAATGTCATATGATTTCACTTACATGTGGAATCGAAAGAACAAAATAGATGAACAAACCAAAGAGAAACAAACTCATAGAGACAAAGAACATTTTGATGATTGCCAGATAGGAGGAGGATTGGGTTGATGGGTGAGAAACGGAAGGGATTACGAAGTACAAGTCGGTTGTTACACAGTAGTCATGGGGATGTAAAGTATAGCATAAGGAATATAGTCAATAATATTGTAATAACTATGTAAGGTGTCAGATGGATACTAGATTTGTCAGAGTGATCACTTCATATGTTACATGAATGTCTGATCACTATGTTGTACACCTGAAACTAATACAGTATTGCATGTCAACTGTAATTGAAAAAAATTTGTTTAATTATTTTTTTAAAAAGTAAGAGAAATGCATTTGAGACCCCTGGTTTCCAGACATAACAATTTCCAGTTGGGGAAACTGCACCCATGGGGTACAGAAACTGCACCCACGGGGTACAGAATACAGGCTTCTTAATTCTCTGGCCAGGGCTTTTTCCATTCTACAAGGCTAAACCTTTGTAGAGATACACTATACTGCAAACCACAAATTATTTTTCCCTTATGTCAAGACTGCCAAACTCTGCACAGGACCCAGTCTTCCAGCTTCTCTTTCCTGAATAGCAGGCCTTTCTTAGTTTCATTCATGTATTGTTTTATACACTGGTATCAACTTCATTTTCAAAGAATGGATTCCTATCCCTGACACTGTGGGAGCTCATCTAACCAACGAGATACAGTTTATGCATATTTGCTTCAAAGATCTGGTAAACCTCCTGAGAGTGACTACTAAACCTCCCTAGGACTACTCCTCCCACGCCAGGAAAGCAGCCTGCTCTGATTTCCAGGACAGACAACCCTCTTTCTTACAGCAGGCAGGGCTGTATTACCACCTCTTTTCCTCATCTTCAGGTCATCTGTCATTATCTGCTACTCCCTTTCGGGGTTTTTTTACTAGGGATCAAAATAAGGAATTTCCTGGTCCCTTGAAATCCCATCTATTGTTCAGCCTTCTCTGTGCCTATTCAGGACGGCTCTTGGATCTTTAAAGGAAACCACTTTTAGAGACTGTTGCTGCTAGTATGTCTGCATTGTTGTCTTATTATCTGCTTGGTTTTAAAGGGATTGTGTTAAAGTCATTTAGTACAGTAAGTCTTAAGGCATTGCCACCATTGTGTTCCCAAAAGCATTTTGTTTCTGAGCTCTTTCATGGGAAAAGTTATTTATTTGGGTTTGATGTTGTACTTTGAGAATGGGAAAAGGGGTTACTGGGGTCAGATGTCCCCATTAAGAAAGGAACTGTAACATTAAACAAGAGCACCAGAGGAGGATTTATTATTTTCTGAGTGATTCACCCTTCAGGAAGAAAATATTTGTCTCTCCTGAGCAGAGAGAAATTGTTTCACAATGTTCACAACTGAAACTTCGGTAGAGAAACAAGATTAAAGTTAGGCATCTCTGAATTTAGCTATCCAAAGTAGATTTTTCTTATGATTCATAAGTTAATGATCAAGTGGTATGTTGAGATATGAGATAGGGTGGGGAGAGCAAAAATAACTTCTGTAGGAGAACACAGTGTAACTAATCGTGAAAATGAGAAAGGTGCTTCAAAATCAGGGTTTTACCTACCTACACTTGAAACAGAGAACCTCTTCTGGTGTAAATTGTTCAAATAGTGTTGTTTGCCTGCAAAGCTTTAAAATGTTAATTTGTTTAGAAGAATAAGATCAGAATGGCAATTCAACACTTACCATGTGAACCCCTAAAGTAGGGACTCACTAACAAAAGCTTTTTCAATATTTTGGCAAGTAGTCACATCTGGCAATTTCATTAACCCACAAGTTTTTCATCTGGAAATGCATCCAGATGTTTCAAGTGAATTTGTATTGGATCTGAAAGAATCTGGTACTCTTGGCAAAGTTCTGTTTTGTAGACCGATATCAGACCCTTTACCTTCATGTGCATGAAAGGGTCCAGATTTCGTTTCTGTGTGATTTAAACCCATTGCAAAGGCAAAACGCTTTTGCAATGTGTGTACTCCATTCTGATGGGTCTGAAGATTTGTTCTGCTCTCTCCTTACAGGCCACCCATGAACAGGAAAAAAAAAAAAGATCATCCCTAGAGTTTAATGGAGAGTGTAAAGTTTTAATATTTTATTAGGTACTATGTCCTCACAACAACTGGCAATTCCCCATTGAACTAAACTAAAAGAAACTTAATGAATCAGAAAGACCCAAGAAAGTGATCTATCACATCTCCCTTCTCACCTTTGAAACAGATTATATTTACAACTCTAACCAATAAAATATCCAACACTTTTAAAACCCCTTATAGAAGCAGATTCTGTAATCATTATTGTTGGTTCCATCTAATTCTTACAAACACTCAGGGAAAATAAAATTGAGTTCATTTGGAATCACTGGGTATTAACAACCCCCCCCCCCAATACTATAGTTTCTGGGGTACTGGGGGAAGCAAGGAAAGTAAGTTTATTGCTCATTCTCTCCATCTTTCCTGACCTTCAGAGCTGTTTGGTTTGACAGCTCAAGACGTAACCTGTAACAGCTCCATGGGGTTGATCTAACCCTATTGCTCACCTAACTCTTCTGCTACTTTTCATGTTTAAGATTCTGGATTCAAATCAGACTCTTCCACCTACAAGCTACGAGGCTTTGGGCAAATCACAAAATCAGTCATTCAGTTTCTTCATCAGGAAAATGATGATTATAATAGTACATACTCAAAGGCTTGTTTAAGGATGAAAATGAGGTTATTTATGCAAAGTCCTTATCATGATAACTGATCAAAAATTGTTAGCTATGATTATGGGTATTTTTAAAACTACTATCACTAATGTTTTCTTCATGCCTCCCTTTACCTACCAGTTCTGATAACGCGCACTCAGCCTTTTAGACCCTTGACCACAAAACAGAGATTTTTCCATAAAAACCATTTCAGAGCATGTGATATAGTCCCAGATCTAAGTCATGGGGACCTTGACATCACCCTGTACCCAACATTTGGGTTAACTCTTTACATTCCATATACCTCCCTTAGTTCTGAGAATGTCTCTATGATATAAAAGGAACCAATATGATTATTTCTATATTACCAACGAAGCAACTGAAGCTCATAAGAAGTCAATAACTATCTAAGGCCACATACACACACAAAAAATGGGGTCTTCCACCCTGAGTTCACGTCTCCAAGCCCAGAAAGTCTTCCATCACACCATACTGCCTAGAACTCACATCTGAAAGTTCTGGTTTCTACCCTGACTTGGAGTTCTGGCAAGTCTCAGAGAAGGGGATCCCAGAGGGGTAAGAGTGTGAGGAGGAGGTGGCCCCCATGTTTCAGTGTCTCTCATGTCTTCCTTCCTTTACCAAAAAGTAAAAAAAAAAAAGAAAAACTTCTAGTTTGACTTCAGCACATGTTTAAAGCTCCCTATTTCTCAAACTTCCCTCATTTGGGAAATGCAGCCCACTAGTAGTAATTTCCAATTTTGAGTATGCATGAGAATCACTTTGGGAAATTTGATTCAGTGGGTCAAGGACTGGGGCCCAGATGTGTGAATCTCTCATTAACACTCCAGTACATATTGGTGGCTGTACTCCAATTTCCCCACTGGAGCAGAGACCGCTCAAGTACTAGGACATTGTAAATTTTCAATTCGTACTTTCTCCAGGTGGTAGCTGCACTCTAATCCCTTCCGCTAATTCTGCACCCACTCAAGATAATATCTTTTCATGTTAAATTTGCTGACCAGATAATATGTGTAGGCATCAAGCATCTATGTTATGTAGATCACTTTCCTGCAATATAGCAAGTCTGACACTGTCATAAAAGAAAATTAGAGTAGTCTGACAGGATTTCAGCAGCCACCAGTTATTTCTTAAGATGATTTTAAACCAGATGCATTATCTACAGAGAACACTGAATGGGTCCTAAATTATTGCTCTTGGTAATGGGGAGTTTTATTTTATTATTTCTAAGATATATTGCTCTGATAATATAGTACAGAAGATAGTAACAGACTTTGCTCCTTTACAGCATTATAGAATTAGAATTCAGTTCACATCCCAAACCCTTAGTGTTTCAAACGTGTCTGGTTACAGCCTGGACCATCAGGCCTATCTTTGTAGAGTTGATTCTCATGAATCAACTTTGAGTTTCTCCAGTGGTCCATAGGCTCGGAGATCTTCTGCATGATCTGAAGACTCATCTAAAGTATGAGACCCTGCAAGTCTGTGTGAATACATATTGTGGATGTGTATATGTATGTTTGTGTGTGTTAATATATTATAAAGCTATATATATATATATATATATATACACACACACATATATATATATATAAATGTAATCACAAAGAAATATCTGGGAAAGTTTTACGAGACTATTTCAAGATGGAATGTCAACATAATATAGCATATAATGACATGTGTATGAGCTATATACACATATGTATATACATACATAATACACATACATACACATACATGTGTATACACACACACACATACACACAATGACATGAAGGTAAATGTTTAACTAGCTCTTTGGGGGGAAAGGCACTGGTTTGCAATGTTTGCCAATTTCCATGGTGTAAATACTCCAGTGGCTGATTTAAAGATACCAACATAACTGAACACACAAAATCTTCTTTCCTGAGCTGGCAGGCTCTAACATACAACAACTGAATACCTCTCTCATTTTCTCTTTGTCTTAAGAGGAAGATTTAACCAGCTGACCTTGAAGGTGTTTCAACATTTAACATTATGCTTTCTCTATTTATATATGTACCCTATAATTAATTGCTATAGCTTGGATAGGCATGTAGGTGGTCCACAGAGCCTGTAATCCTACTGAAAGCAAAAAGTTTATCAAAGCAGAGATTTAAAGACCACCACACAAATTTAGGGATTTGAAATCTACTGCTTTCCCCAGGGTTTCTAGTCCCATGTGTTGGCAGAAATGGATTTTCTATTGGCCTATTTATCATTGTAATCATTCCTTCCCATTCGATCTGCATATTTTTATGGGTTTTTTTCCTTCGAAATGATTCCCTTTGTTTCAGACGTTAAAATAAGAAATTTTCTTCCATGCCCCACCAAAAAGTAAAGGGGGACAGAAGTTAATTGTGTCTGAACTGAAATGTAACTACGGCCCTATTAAAGAGGTGTAGTTATAGGCTATTGATCGCAGTGCACAGGAAAAGCTTGTCATGTAAAGTCAAGAGGTTAATGTAATTACAAGAATGGGCACCAGGATCAGCTGTAGCCCAGAAGTGGAGAATAACTAAAAGCTGCTTTAGAGACACATAATGTTGTCAAAGCATAAATAATTCATCCTAGCATTCGAGAAGAAATTACTCCTCTGTTCCAGCATATTATTCAGCCATTAAAATCTTGCCTTCTAAAGACTTTTGATGTAGTCATATTTTCAGTTCTAAGTCATTCGGAGGCATGCCACCTTCATTAAGCCTTATATTGTATAGTTTTCAGAGTATTAGAGAGGATGTGAAATAGATCCACAATTTGTTTAATAACCACAGTAGAGTTCAGATAAGAGGAAAGAAGCTGGAGGATTTATGCTACATCTAGTAGCTAAAAAGGGATGAAAATTAAGCACTGTGGGGTGGAATTCTTCGTTGGTGAGCTGGGCCAAGTTCTATTCACTCCCTGTTTCTCACTGGCACCAAATCCTTGCCGATTCAATCCTTGAAACATAGCTGCAGAGCCAAAGAAGTAGAAGAGAAATAGTGATGGGTCTCACACCATTCTTGTAAGTATGATCACGTCAACTGCTCACCAGCTCTGGTAAAAATGTTCTGATGGTGTGGTTTGGAATTGAATCTGCTTTTGTTGCTGTTGTTATTGATTTTCTTTCAATCTATGCACTTAGAAACAAAGTTTTGCACATCTATGGTAAATTATAGCTTCAGGCCCCTCAGAATCAGTACACAACTACTATGTCTATCATGATTACAACTATAATTTCTACTGTGTTGTGCTCAGTATGTAAAAGGCAGTACATAAGACAAGTAATATGAGAAGAAGTATAATTATGAAATCATAGAACCAAAAATGACCTTAGGGGGACAAATGTAGTTTCACCACTTAGAAGTTAGAAGTTCCATTCTCTAACTTTCTCTGTCCTGCCCTGTGCCCCAGATGGATGAGCCCAGATCCTTGACCCTCTGACTTCCCTTTGGAGATCAGCCAATGAGAGACTCAAGCCGACAATGGGAGAACAGGAGGAAAAAAGGTGGGAATATTTCATCCCTTCTCCCTCTCTGCTGGAGTGCAGTTCTGGGGGTGACTGTGGCCTCTATAGCTGCTTTGGAATGACCCTTCTTTCCAGTTTTCACATCTTTGGTTTCATTCAAACTTTGGTAGCACTTGTTTCTGTAGACCTGTAAGTTCTTACCACCATGTCAAGTCTCTGAGTGTTTCAGCATCATTGGTTGGCTCTCTCTCAATAGTCCCTTTATTGAAAGTCTTCAAAAATCCCAGCTCAATGTGCTAGACATTTTTGCAAAGATCTTGACTGATATATACAGCTAGTCAAGGAGCAGTAGAACAAGTCCTCTTTAGTATATTCTCTAGACAAAATTCCTGCTCTTTAATTCTTAAGGCATTATAACAGTTGCTAAAGCCATGATTAAAAAGCCTTAGAGGAAAGTCATATCAAAACAAGACTCTGAAACTTCAGAGTCAGACATTCAGAGAAAAGTGGCATCTTTTTGATATTCTAGGTCATACCATCAACCAGTTGGTTACCCTCTAACCAGTCCGGGGGAAAGTAGGAAGCTGACATCAGATCAGCTCCCTCCCTACTCATGTTAGAACTGAACTATGCCTCTGCTTAAATGTCCAGAAGCCTAATCTCTCCACCAGGAAAAACAACTGTATACCCCACCTTAGGGTAAGTGCCCCTAGTGAGAGGCAACCCATTGTATGTGGCTCATTATATACATTGACTATTGTATATTTCAATCATTAAAAGATTTTTCTCCTTTTAAATATTATATTCTTCTGGATTATTCCTGGTTTAAATTCTGCAATGAACTAATACACTCTTCATTATTAATAAAGGATATAAAGTATGTAATCAAAACATCTGAGACATTTCCATTCACAGAGCTTACCAGAATGGAAGCCCTGGGCAGTACCTGCTGCAGCGGTGATGCTGGGGTCCATATCAAGCTCTGCCAAGCTACTCTCCATGGCACTAGCAAATTTCTATTTAGCATCAGCACCTACAACTCATCCTTTATTTCATTTTCTCTTTACCTCCATGTCAAATCCATTAGCTTATCGTATCATTTTCATCTCAAAAATATATCCTAAACCTCTCTATTTCTGTTATCCTTAATACCTGGTGCAACCTACCATCGTCTCTCACCTGGGTTAATATTAGTATAATAACCTCACTGCTTCCATTGTTGCCTCCCAATAAACCCCTTTGTACACAGAGCAGCAAGGTTGATGTTGCTAAAATGTACATCTGATTACATCATTCCTCCCAATTAAGCCCTCCAATGGCTCCCTTGATCTACAAGGTTCCTATGTAAACTTAGAGTTTTCTGTCCTTGTTCCCCTCACTCATGAAGCACTAACCTCTCTGGCCTTCCTTCTAAGCTTCAAATACAGTTCCTTTCTCTCTCATGGTTTTCTTGTTCTTTTGCCCAGAATAATCAGTCCTCAATTTTTACTTGGTTGCTATGTCTTATCATTCAAATTTCAACTCAAATGCCACCCCCTCAAGGATACCATTGTAACCACACTCTAATACCCTGCCGTCAAACTCTGTTTCATCACATCTTACTATGTTGTTTTCTTCTAGTATTTATTACTATCTGAAATATAACATTTATTTATATTTGTATTGTCTGACTTCACATATAGAATGTGAGCTCCATGAGATGAGGAATCTTGTCTGTACTGTTTACTCCTTTCTCTCCAGTTCCTAGCATGACACAGGCACAAAGTAGGGACTCATTTGCTGAATTTGATTCACCTGTTACTGTAATAGAGCAGCAAGGCAAAATGGTGTGGACCCATGTTTATTGATTTTCACCAAATTTTATCAATTAACTCTTCACCTTATGCTCAAATTAATTTACCTCCTTCCTACTAGACATCAGCTAAGCCTTAACCTGCTCTGTTCAGTGGTAGAAAATGCTAGAATATGTGCAATAGGAAATTGTTCTCATTTTCAATGACTGTCTCACAAGCGATTTTTTTAAACTTTGACTCATATAAAGCTAACCTACTTGTCAAGTAAAGAGCATGGAATTTTAAAATACAGAAATGAGACAAAATGAAAGAGAGTTGACAAGAAGAAAAATATCTAAAACCCAAGTATTTTCCAGGATGAGAAAATTCTGCTTACACCAGACCACCAGAGAGGAGCTGTAAGGTGTTGCCTCTCTCTAAAAACTTCAAAATCAAAAGGATACTGCATAAGACAAAAGAGTAGATAAACACTGTGCCTTCTTCCTTCCATGAACACATTAAAATTACAACTAAATTGCAGAACAATCAACCTAGAGAACCATCTGAAGTCTGGCTGAACAGAAGTTTTATAATTACAGATATGAAGAAGGAGCCACGTTAAGACTGGTAGGAGGGATGGAGATGCGAAACCAGCTGGCTCCAAACCTCTATGTGGTGGATGAGGAGGGATATCTTGGTCACAGACATTCCCCCCCGGAGGAACAAAGGACAAAAGCCCCACTCCAGGCTTGCTGGTGCTGGGAAGAGGAGCCCCCACAACATCTGCCTGTGAAAAACAGTGGGGATTCCAACCATCCTGGTGGCATGAAAGGCTGCGGGAAACCCAGACATCCTCTTAAATGGCCCATGAGCAGACTCACTCACTTGTAGGCACTCACCTTGGGCTCCAGTGGAGGGATGGTGAGTCGAGGGGCATCAGAGGCATGTGGGGAGCAGACTGAAGTGTGTGGCATCAAGGCCAGGGCTGGAAGACAATCCCATTTTCACTGTGAGGAGTCCTTCTCCTGTGCAACTAGGCAGGCAGCCACCATCTTTAATGTGCTGAGCCCACCCCCTTATGGTCAAATCTGAATCTCATTGGTCTGGTGAGCTCTGGGGCTCCACCCTGCTAATTCACTGGGAACCCACCCCACCCAATTCCCCCAACACCAGGAGGCACTTTCTTTGTGAAGAGCCAGCCCCACCTGCGTGCACTCTATTTTGGGAACCTATCAAAGTCTACAGGTACCAGGTGGGTGACGACTGGCTCAGCATGCTCTGAGACTTTTGCTGAGTAGCTCCAGGCTCGGCACTGGCACCAATCCAGAGTCCACATTAACCTGGTGACCACAATGCTTCCCACTGTAGTGACTCTCTCAGGCTCTGCCTCACACAACTTGCATACCGCCCAAGGCTTTATCAGCGGCTGAACTTTAAGAGAGCCGCAGGTGGCAGCAGGCCTCAGGGTCTCCTGGCTTTTTGGAGAACTACTCCAGGCTCGGTACTGGTGCCTAACATTCTCAGTTCACAGCATGGCCTCCCCCACGTGCCTTCAGGTTTAGTACAGGCAGCAAAAAACTGCAGATCACTTTGTAGCTCCTACCAGGTAGTCCCAGCCAGTCACAAGCAGCGGGTGATCTGGTCCTGCACCAGAGCCCCTCCCAAGAGGTTCCAGAACCAATATATTTGGAAATTGGCTTCAGACCACAGCAGAACACCACCCAATTAGCCCCACAAGCAGCACACACAAAAGGCAGTCTCAATAGGCAGCAGAGCCTGCTGGGGCAAATCCCACTCAGTGGGGTAAGCCTCCCACAGCAGTCCATAAGCTGTAGACATGGCCAAACCCCACAGCCAGTCAGCCTGAGGGTCAGTCCCACCCACTAAGTGCCAATAGCAATCAAGGCTCAACTATAACAGGAGGGCACACACAACCAACACAGGGACACTCCTGGAGCACCCAGAGCAGGTGACCAAGGAGACTGTGCCAGGTCCCCACAGAGCACCTACTACCTAACGCCATCTGGCAAGACTAGGAGACATAGCAGATCTACATCATAAATAGAAATAAAAGCAGGGAGGCAGCCAAAATGAGGCAACAAAGAAATACCTTCCCCAAAAAAAGAACAGAGAAAACCCCTGAAAAAGAACTAAATGTAATGGAAGCAAGCAACCTACCAGAGACAGAGTTTAAAACACTGCTTATAAGGATGCTCAAGGAACTTAGCGAGAACTTCAGCAAGCATAAACAAGGACATAGAAACCATAAAAAGAACCAGTCAGAGTGAAGACTACAGTAACTGAAATGAAGAATTATCTAGAAGGAATTACCAGTAGACTAGATGAAGCAGAGGATCAAATCAAAGATTTGGAAGACAAGGTAATGGAAAACACCCAATTGGGACAGCAAAAGAAAAGAATCCAAAAAAAAATGAAGATAGTTTAGGAGACCTCTGGGACAACATCAAGTGTAACAACAGTCATATCATAGGGGTACCAGAAGATGAAGAGAGAAAGCAAGGGATTGAGAACCTGTTTGAAGAAATAATGACTGAAAACTTCCCTAACCTGGTAAAGGAAATAGATACACAAGCCCAGGAAACACAGAGTCCCAAACAAGATGAACCCAAACAGCCCCACACCAAGACACATTATAATTAAAATGGCAAAGATTAAAGACAAAGAGAGAATCCTAAAAGCAGCAAGAGAAAAGCAACTAGTAACTTACAAACAAGCTCCCATAAGATTGTCAGCTGATTTCACAACAGAAACTTTGCAGGTCAGAAGGGATTGGCACAGAATATACAATGTGATGAAAAGCAGAGACCTACAACCAAGGGTACTCTACCCAGCAAAGCCATCATTTAGAATCAAAGGACAGATAAAGTGCTTCCCAGACAAGAAAAAGCTAAAGGAATTCATCACCAGCAAACCAGTATTACAAGAAATCTTAGAGGAAATTCTTTAAGACAGAAAAAAATTCAAAATTATTAATAGTAAAATGACAATAGCTACATATCTATCAACAATTACTTTCAATGTAAATGGTTTCAATGCTTCAATCTAAAGACATAGGGGGGCTGAATGGACAAGAAAACAAAATCCTTACATATGCTGCCTACAAAAGAATCACTTCAGATTGAAAGACACACACAGATAGAAAGTAAAGGGATGGAAAAAGATATTTCATAAAAATGGAAACAACAACAAAAAAAGCTGGAGTAACCACACTTATACCAGATAAAATAGACTTTAAAACTAAGGCTATAACAAGAGACAAACAAGAACCCAGTAATCCCACTTTGGAGTGTTTATCTGAAGAAACCCAAAATGCTACTTCGAGGGGACGTGTGCATCCACATGTTCATTGCAGCATTGTTTACAATGGCCGAGATGTGGAAGCAGCCTGGGTGTCTGTCGATGGAAGAATGGATAAAGAGGAGGTGGTACATGTTTACAGTGGAATATTGCTCGGCCATGGGAGGGAATGGGTTCTTTTCATCTGCAGCTCCATGAATTGACCTGGAAGGTATTGTGCTGAGTGAAGTATGTCAGACAGAGAAAGACAGATACAATATGATTTTGCTTATATGTAGAATCTAAAGAACAAAATAAACAAAGAAATCAGAAACAAACTCACAGATACAGAGAATATTTTGATGGTTGCCAGATGGAAGGGGGTTGGGAGGGTGTGTGAAAAAAGGGGAAGGGATTAAGAAGTACAAACTGGTTGTTACAAAGTAGTCATGGGGATGAAGGGTATTGCTTAAGGAATATAGTCAATAATATTGTAATAACTATGTATGGGGTCAGATAGTACTAGATTTGTTGGGGTGATAGATGGGAGGAGTTTGGGGGCAGGGTAAAAACGGTGAAGGGATTAAGAAATACAAATTGGTAGTTACAAAATAATTTTGGGTATGTAAAGTAAAGCACAGGGAATATAGTCAATGATATGGCAATAACTATGTATAATGCCAGGTAGGCACTAGCCTAGTCAAGGGGATCACTTCTTAAATTATACAAATGTCTAACCATTATGCTGTACACCTGAAATTAATATAAAATAATGTTGAATGTCAACTGCAATTGAAAAATTAAAAAGGAAAGGAGAAAGTTGAAGAGAAATAAGTGGTCCAAATTTACAGGTATGAAACAAATAAGTCACTGGGTTGTAATATACAGCATAGGTGATATAATCAATAATATTATGAGAACATGGTATGGTGTCAGATGGTTGCTGGACTTACCATGGTGATCATTTCTTTAGGCACATAAATGTTGAATAACTATGGTGTACCCCTGAAACTCATATAATATTGTATGTTAGCTATATTTTAATGGGTTTTTTTATGATTAGTGCATAAGAGTGGGGATTTAGAAATCTTGCCCTCTACTCACACGAACTTTATCTTGGTAGTCAACAGAGAAAGTTTGAAGGAGCATACCTCTGAATCAGAAATCCCTGTGTACTGCTTATTAGATCTTGAGCAAGTTAGGTACGTGGCTGAGGCTCACTTTCCAAGGAGGGTACTAATACCTGCCTACCTCTAGAAAAGACTGCAGTGAGTCAGATGACCCAATATGTATGTAAGTGCCTTGTGACATGTCAATCAATATGCAGATACTCACGCACCACTGTAATCATTACTGCAGTGAGAGACATAGAAAAATGATTTACAGAGACACGTGAAGGACACCTACAGGGAGCATTACAAGTGTGTACAAATAATATTCCCTAAGTGCTAAACATTTACAGAGAAGACAGGGAAAAGCATGGCTTTGAGGAGGGTTGGGAGCTGGGAGAGCTTAATCTAGAAGGTTTCCATAGAGAAGAGGAGACTTTAACAAAGACCAAAAGGAAGAAGTCATCATTTAGCATACAGAAAGAGGAAGGGATGATTGAGAGATGTAACCGCTGCCCAGAGGTCAGTGATTTAAGGAAGCGAAGCAGAAGCAGGTGTAGGAAATGCCAGGCAGGTTTGTCTGACAGGAGGACAAAAGCCGGGGTTGTAACAAGAGATGAGCTGAATTAACCTCGAGAGGAACACAATGGCGGGAGGGCTTCAAACTTCAGACTAGGAGATTGCGTTCAGGTCAGGAGGCAGGCAAGGATATGATTAAAAGAATATCTGGACCCACTGAGAATCCTAACACCTTCTGCAGCAAAAGGAGCATGCCTGCATTCAAAGGCCAGAGAGAGAGCTCCACTGCACTATTCCAAGTCAGGCCACATCTGGAGAACTGGGTTTTGTCTTCAGTGCCACGTTTTTCAAAGGATGTTGACATGAAAGCCTTCAGAAAAGGGTGACCAGAGTGGAGAGGTGAATGAAACTCTTGCCATGCAAGGAAGAATTGAGGGGGCTGGTATTATGATGGAACCCAGAAAAAGTCAATGAATGTGATATAACTTTCTTTTCTTTTTGGGTTGATCTCAGCTGACTTGAAGAGATTAAAGAAATTTTAAGGCTTAGGAAAACTTCACAAGGTTGAGAGATCAGAGAGATGTGTAGGGCAGTCCATTTACCTGAAAGCCAGAAGGTTTGAATTTAGCTCAACTTTGTCCCAATGTGTGAGTATATTACTTACTTTCTAAGTCCTTAATTAATTCATGCTTTTTTTTTTTTAATCTGCTTAGACTTGAAAATCTCCAAATTGTTCACAGAACTAGCTAGTCTTAGGAGCACAAGAACTTGTCTAGTTAATTAAATCTAGTGGTCACGTAAGTTACCAGAAAGATTGACTAATTTTCCTGGTCCTCATTTGGTCTTACCTAAAAGGATGCACAACAGAGCAGTAGAAATGGGAGGAGTTTGTCAGTGGTGAAAAATGGGCAAAATAATAAACACTTCACAGAGTATTGGAATCCAATTACCCAAGAGATTATACCAGAGTCACAGATTTAAAAAAAAACTCACTATAAGTGAGGTTTAGAAAGAAAGTAGGTGGGGAGCCAGAGAGAAAAAAAGATGGTCTCAAACTGTGTTTAATAGAATCTTTGTGTTATGGACTAAATATCTGCGTTCCTCCCAACCCCCATATTCATATGATGAAGCCCTTACCCCTAAAGTGATGGCATTTGGAGATGTGGCCTTTGGGAGGTAATTAGATTTAAATGAGGTCATAACGGTGTGATTAGTGTTAAGAGAAGGACGACAAACCAGGGCGCGCGCGCGCGCGCTCTCTCTCTCTCTCTCTCTCTCTCTCCCTCCCTCCCTCCTTCCCTCCCTCTCTCCCTCTTCCTCTGAATCTGTCATGTGGAGGACACAGCAAGAAATTGGCCATCTACAAGCCAGAAAGAGAACCCTCACCAAAAAACCAAGCTTTCTGGCACCCTGATCTCAGGCTTCCAGCCTCCAGAACTGAGAAAGAAATTTCTGTTGCGAAAGCTACCCAGTCTATAATATTTTGTTAGCTCAGCCCCAGCTATCTAAGACATCTAGTGTTTCTGAATGCTAAGTGCTATTACTTCTCAGGAAAAAAAAAAAAAAAAGTTCTGTGGTAAAATTGGAAATGGTGGGTTCAACAAAATAAAAGAGCTTTCTTTACTGCACAATTTCTCAGCACCTTTATTATGTTCAAGGGTCTTGTGACTCAATAAGGACATTGTACAAAGCAGTTTCTTTTCTTTTCTTTTCTTTTTTTTTAAACCACAGAGGTGACCTTCCTCCTCACAACAGCTTTCTCCCTGCAAGCATTGTAGGCAGAGGAGTGTTTATCAAACACCACTTTACAAAAAGCCTGGAGAGCGCTGCCCCTGGGTTGGATGGTCCCAGTAGGGACCATAAGAGTGCTCAGCTCATTCTGTGGGAATAGAACAAGAATCCCTAAATCAACCATTACACACTAATTAAGCACCTACTATTTGTCAATTGCTGTAGGAGATATGGAGATTAAAACCTACCACCACTATTCCCAGAAGTTTTCAGGATACTGAGAAAATAAAACTTGCACATATGAAAAGACAAATAACTGTGTAAGCCTCTCTTATTTGCTAAGTATCAAAAAGAGCAGGCTAGTGTAGATTGAAAATATGGCAGGAGCCTGGTAAGCTCACCATAACTTCAGCAGTCAAGGGAGATTTCTCCAGGAGGGATGTTTATTGCCATTTCTGGAACGATGAGCAGGACCAGACCAGTTTATAGGAAGAGTCTGACATTGTAGTAGAGTGAGTAGTGTGATCAAAGGGGCAGGCAAACCACAGGGGTATTGAGAGACATTGAAGTTATGAGCTGAAAGTTCTAGAACAATGGGGATAATGCTGGAAAATGGAGGGGGCGGGGTACTGATTAAAAAGAGACTCAAATACCAAATGCAGGACATTTGAGCCCTGTCATACAGGCAGTGGTAAGCTGCTAAAGTTTAAGAGCAAATGTGTGACATGATCAGAATACTGATGTCACCTTCAACTTCACAGTAACAGACTGAAGTTACCAACTACTTGTTGGCCTCCATTTCAAGGCAAAGAACTTATTTTTGGAGCAAAGCATTCATTCCGTTCCAGGAAGAATTCAGGGAGAAGGGTGGAGAGAGAAGTTTCTGTTTTCTCTCTTCTTCTTGCAAATAAACAATCCTTCTGCTGCAGGAAAGGGTTCTGTGGGCTATTTTTAGCCTCCTGCCAGTGGACCCCAGTGATAGAAGACATAGATACGTTCTAATAAGAGATTCAGATATCCTGCTCGGCCAGCTCTGCACACAGTTTAAGTCAACATTCTAAAAATAATACAATAAACTTATACAACCAGGAAAGACAAGCTGTGGATTGCAAAGTGATATAAAGTGTTTCCTCGTTCGTTTTGGAAGTTTCTTTGAATTTCAGCCAAGAAAAAGCCACCATCATGTCTGAGGAAAGGAGCCTCAAAGGAAGTGTGGAGAGACTGTCTTTCTGAGTATTTTTACATGGACGGGACGGCGATACTCTGAGTCATCCTTTGCCCACCAGGAGCGATGCTTTAGTGGAGGAGAAGAGCAGGATGGCTGGAGCCCTCTGGACACTCTGCATTCATGTCATGAGTGTCCACGCTCTGCCTGACCCGCGGACGAATTTCAGTGGATGACTCTAAGTTGAGGAATGAGGATGGCAGTGAAGAAGGGAGACAGAGTTATGGAGTGACTGGCCCTGCATCCTCCTTCCTCATCCTGCCCCGTCACGGTCATCCTGCCCCGTCACGGTCAGCCTCACTCGCCATCTGATCACCGACACTGTAGGACCATGAAGCAAGTCGCCATGCTCCCAGGAGCTGTGTCTGTCGCAAAGGCTTTCTCAGTGGACAGGGTGAGGGAGAGGTACCGCTTAGGGAACCACAGCCTTACTCGTAGGACTAGATCTCTTGGTTACTGGTTCTACTCAATTTGCCAAGAGTCATTTTAGAAATCTGATTTTTTCCCCCGTGAATATCCCTAAACATTACGTACTGCTTCCAGGTAAAATACCATGCATCCATATTGGAAAGCTTTCTCCTTTTCAAACTATCTTTGATTTAGGCAGGTCTGGATTCCCTTTATACTCTAGTAAACCTAAGACTTAGGAGATCCGCCCACTGGCAAGTCTGGTTAGAAATAAAAGAAACTGCAACAAAGGACTGGCACGGCCAGAAAAGCAAAATTTTCAAATATTCTGAAATTATTTTTCAGGCTACTCTGCTGACCTCCTAGAAAACCATTGGTTTCCATTGAGTGTTAGTCAGAAACCACTGCTGCCTTGGCCGCTGCCGCCCCTTCTGACATATGTGGTCGGCCTCTGCACCCATAGGCGGTAGACGTCCTTGCAAGTGCATGGACATTCGTTCCGTCTCGTGAACGAATGCAACTGGACGGAACAATAAGCAAAAATGAAGTCCCCGTGGAACAGACCACAAACTGAATATTCAGTTGTCACTCCCCCCGTTTTAAATGAAACTGCCTTCAGCTCTCCTCTTTTGAAGGAAAAGCCTGAAAGTCCAGCCCTTCACTTTTTTCTGGCTTGTGCTTACTCTCAACAATGCAATCAATCGAGCTCTGCTGTGGAGGAGAGCGTGGAGTGACAACATCCAATCCTATCACCAGTCCAGCCAGTTCTATCACCAGCGCTCCCCTGAAAGCTCATTTATGAAAAAATACAATTAAGCGGGTCTGCCGGGGCCTGCCCCTTGGGGAACTTTGTGTCATGGCCTTGAGGAGAAAGAAATTCACCTTGAGCTGCAAGAAAGTGACCGACGTTCTCTACACATGATGTTATGTGCCTGATTGAATGCAGCGAAAAATAGATCCAGACTGCCCAGCATCTAGACGCTGATGGTGACGTTGGAGCTAGGAGGCAGACAAGATGACGTCACAGCGTCAGGACACGTACCTGAGATGATAAATCAAGAGACACACTCTTCACTCTGTTAGAAACAAGCATCTACAAACCCGGGAAGAAAAGCAGCAGCTTGTTACCATTTCAAAACCACAAACTAAGCAGGGATTTGAGCCCTGACTACAAGGAAGCAGAGAGGCAAAGCAAGGACACAAGCCCTCTCTGTAAGGGCTTGACAGAGGGAAATAAATCAGCTGCATGGAAGACACAAAGCAGCCCCCACAGGCAAGGGAGTGAGGGAGTGTGTTTGTTCTTCCTGAAGTTTCTGAAGCATCTTTGAGGCTCATCAACTGTGGAGGAACCGAGATGAAAGATGATCAGGATTGGAGTGGCTGCTGGAAGCTGTGATGAGCCCTGTTCTCCTGAGTGAGCAGGCAAAATGCCAGCTGTGTGCCTAATAGGGCAGGGCAATAGATACTGAGCCTTAGGTCCTGGGGCCTTACAATTCTCTCTGACCATGGCTGGACTCTGAGCTGGCGCAATAGCGTATTAGCAGGGCCGATAGCTTGGTAACTGCACCAGTCAGCCACTACCTGGGAGAGCCAATGTGTTAAAGCACAGAAAGCAAGTCACTGACAGTAAATGAGGAGGAAAGCAGGAAGAGGAGGCTGAAAAACCAGCTACCCGCCATATGGAACAGTTGTGGACAGAGTGACCCTGTGGTTTATTGTGCATACAGGGACACTTCCTATTAATAATTATACAACTGGAGTAAACTGAAACTGCTCTGGCAAATCAGGATGGAGGGTCACTTCAGTTAAGGAAAATGTCAAGAGAGAAAATGGAAGTGACCTCATTTTAGCTCTTCTTTCTCCAAGGGATATCTATGCCTATTCCCCCATCCAACTCCAGAGTCTGGGAAAAGAGTAGAAGATCCTGCTCTTCTTGGGTAGAGTCAGAGATCAAGGTCAGCCCTACAAGGATGGAGTCTCCTCTGCAAATGGTGTGACACAGGCACTCCTAACTGGAGATAGAAAGATGGTTATTGGGTCAGATGGACATGGGTTTGGGTCCAGACTCTGGCACTCCTTAACCTTTTTAAGCCCCACTAAATTTTCTCAAATCTAAAATAAGCAGAGACTTCTACTTGGGATGACTGGGGGAATGCAACGCGAGAAGGTATGCTTATAAATATTACTGCAGCTCACAAAACACCAGGCACTCTTCTAATCCCATACGTGATTTGCCTGTATTTATGTGTATTATTTCTTTCAAGGCAGAGTGCCTGGCAAAGAGCAAGTTTTCAAAATCTGCTAATTGTCACCTCAGTTGATTCTGTCTCTTCTTCTTTCTTGGTTTACAATTTTCATTATTATGGGAAGAAAGCATGAAGAAGACAATCATGAGCCAAATACAGTGTTTGTCACTGTCCTAGAGGCCTCATGATCAAATTATTTTGCAATTAGATGTATAAACACAAACTCTGAGAAGTTATGTGCAGGAAAACAAGGCAGGGTGGTGTGGGAGAAAAATTACAGAATCAATCTAGTTTGGACAAAGTTTTCAGGAAAGGCCTCACGGAGGAGGTAGCACCTACAGGCTGTGCCCTAAAAGGCAAAGAGGAGGCAACCCTCTGAGAGTGGCGCAAGGACATTCGAAGCGGGAAGAGGAGAGAGGAACAGGAGAAGGGCAGAAGACTACCCCAAAGTAAGACTCTAGCTGTGGGTAGTAGACACACCATGGAGGACCTTGATAATAATTTATTAATACATGTTTGCTGTGTACCTATTATGTGCTCTTCTAGCCCCCAAATGTTTGAATTTAATAGAAGCCGTTGAAGAATTCAAACTGGGAAGAAGAAGCATGACCTATTTACGCTTAGAAAATATCTTGCTGAATGCGGAGTAGAGAATCAGTGGGGAAGGGGAGAGGAATTGAAGAGTGCAAGTAGAAAGATTCAAAGCACAGTGAATGGTGACTTGGACTGATGCCACCTTAATGGAACTTATGAGAAGTGGCTAGACTGAGAATATATTTGAGGTGATGCTGATAAGACTTGTTGATCCAGAGTGTGGAGAGGAAGAGGAAGGTATCAAGAAGAATTCCACTCTGAGACTTGGATCCCTGGATAAACACGGGGAGAGGACTAAGCTTGAGAAGGAAATTTAAAGTGCTGTTTGAATATGTAAATTTTCAGATATTTGTCAGATAATGAAATGGAGAGCTCAAATAGGCAGGTGTATATGGATCTGAAGCCCAAAGGAAAGATGTACGTAAGTGGCAATAGTTAGAATATACATGATATTTAAAGACAAAGATGGATGCAATCATTTGGAAAACCTATAGAAAGAGAAAAGGACAAAACATGTTAAAAACATGCATTTCCCAATTCCCTCACTGACCTTAAGAATTATTTTAAAAACAATAATAATTAGTTTGATCTTTTGCAAAAGAAGATATCTCATTAATAACCACTTAATTTTTTTATTATGTAGCTGTGTAAGGCCTTTCCCCATATTTCTGTTAGTATAGCCATATTTTTGACTTGTGAATGCTCTTTATATATTGAGGATATATACTTTTACTATGTATGTTACAAATAATTTCTACTCTGTCATTTGCCATTTAAAATTCTTTAGGCGATTGTGTATGTTTCCGATCTTTTTTTTTAGTAGTATGGTTTTTTTTTGGGGGGACAAGAGGGTGGGAGTAGATAAATTTAGACTTTTTCTTCATGATTTTGCCTTTGGTGTAATGTTTAGAGAGTCCTTGCCCACTACGATGGTTTTAGAATAAAATCATAGAAACTCATAAGCTTGTTTTATCTTGGTAATTTTTTAAAAAACTAAAAATAGCCTAAGAACATATCAAAAATGTATTTGTTAAATATATGACTTCACATAATAGAATACTTTTCAGCCATTAAAAATAATATGTGCCTCTATTTACTGACATTGAACCGTGTCTACTGTACATTTTGTAAAAAAAAAAAAAAAGAAGAGAGAGAATATAAAATATCATTATAACATGATCCCCTTTTTGAAAAACTTTCTGTATTAACTATATTTCTACCTATTTCTGTTTCTATAATGAAAGAGTAAACTATTTACATATACCTTATCTTCCAATTAATTCTTGAGCTTATATATTCTCTCCATATGATACCTACTCAAAAAAATTAATTAAATTGTATACACATTAATAAGTGATCATCTATGATTTTAAAAATGTATACTACTAATAATGATAACTATCCTTTATTTACATATAATATGTTCCAAAATTTGGCACATGCATACATCAGTGTAAAGGGGTAGAGAAAGGCAACAAAATTTCAAGTAACACATGATGAAGGTATCACTGCCTTTCACTTAATTAGCAAGTCAGAAATTTGTTGGCTTCCTTTCATAAAACTCTTCCAGCAGTTTTCTGTGAGGCCATCATTCTGGGAGCTAACCTGCCTTTCATAGCCGGGGGCAAAGAGTTCAAATAATTCAGCATTGACATTGACAGCCTCCCACCTACCTTTTTTTGCTCTACTCCGCACACCTCTAGATACCCAGAACCAGCAAGCTATCCTAAGCCTCAGATTCTATTACCCATATAAACCTCCTTTGCCCTCCCTCCACCCAGTTCTCCCGCCAAATCCCCTCCCTATCCTGCAGTGACCTTATATCCTTAGCACAGCTGGTCTTATCCAGGAAGTAGAGGGAAGGCAATCTGATTCAATTAATTTATTCTGAAGTATTAATAGCTGACAGTCTTTTGATCTTCCAGGATTCATTTGCATTGAAAATAAAATTAAGATGTATAAAGGGAGCCACAAAAATGACTCTCATTGATTGAATGTTAGCTAGTATGGCCAATTGAAGTGACAAAATCCAGACAGATATCTTTGGACTGTCCTGCTCTGGCTAAAGGTCTAGCTGGAGGTGAGAGCAAGAAGGTAATTTTGGGGTGGGGAGGAGGGACCGGGAAACATAAGCAAGGAGGCTGCCTTTTGTGATGCTCTGGATTTGCACAATGTCTTTCTTGTCTGCACTTTGAAACCCACAGATCCTCTGCAATCTTCACTTTTGATCTTATCTTGGTTTACCGTAGATCTTTTCCCCTACTTTGGTGGGAGTGACCTCTTTGGCGATAGAGAGGGACCAGCAAGAGTAAGTGGGCTCCTTGGGTCTGATAGTACTCCCCACGGAGAAAGTCAAGGAGGCGTACAGTGCAAGGAAGCCCCCACTTCACTCATTTTTACTCTACGTCCAACCTCCCATTTCCTGTCTCCAAAGAGTCTCACCAGATCCTAAGTTGGCCAGGCCTTGAGAAAGCTGAGAAACCACACTGCCTTGGTCCAAAGAAATGGGGATACAGGGCTAACATTTTTTTCTCTTCCATTAACATTCAAGTATTTTAATGAACACCAGATTTTACTATTTGTTCCTCAGGGAGGACATTTGAGTTTTCTATGGCTCATTTTATTTTTAATATTTAAAAATCTTTTCCCTCAATGAGGCATAACCATAATTGCATTTGTAAGAAGTAGGCTGCATTTGGCTAGTGGAACTGTTCTGTGAATGTAGTGATAAAAATTAACTTCATGTTCCTTTTGTAAGGTGTCTCTCTCTCTCTCTCTCTCTCTCTCTCTCTCTCTCTCTCTCTCTCTCTGTCTTAATTTATCTGAAAGACCTGAAAGTTTTTAAGGCAACATCGATCCTATAATGTGTGAATACCAAAGCCCAATGATTTAAAAGAAGCCCTTTAAGCAGGTATATATATATAAAGAAAAACTCCTGTACAATGGAAAGGGTATTCAAATTGCGCAATCTAACCACAAATACAGCAAATCAGCCCCAAAGTAGAAAGTGGTTAAGGACAGGGAATTGAGAACTAAATTTGAAGCTGACATCTTGACAGCCTTATGACCTAGTTTCAAGCACAAAGCTATACAAGAGTGACAAATGAGGAACAAAAAAGGAGAAGCAGATAGAAAGAACCATACAAAGAGAAAAGAGAAAGAAGATGATGTGGTGGAGTGAGGAGAAGAAAAGGCATTAAAAAACAATTAAAAATACAGAGAACAAACTGATGGTTGCCAGATGGGAGGGGGGTTGGGGGCGCGGTGAAAAGGTGAAGGGATTCAGAAGCACAAATTATTAGTTACAAAAGAGTCACTGGGATGTAAACTACAGTACAGGGAATATAGTCAGTAATATTGTAAAAACTATGTATAGTGTCAGATCATTACTAGACTTATCGGTGGGAATCACTTCATAAATTCTATAAATGTCTAAACACTACAGTGTACACCTGAAACTAATATAAAATGATATTAAATGTCAACTAGAATTAAAAAAATAGTCACAGGGATATATAGTACAGTATAGGGAATATAGTCAATAAATTGTAACAACTATGTACCGTGTCAGATGGGGAATAGACTTGTTTGCGTTATCACTTTGTGAGATATCTAAATGTCTAATCATTATGTTGTTTTGTACACCTGAAACTAATAAAAAAATTAAGACTGAAATGCTATAACAACATAGCAGATAGATAGTCTTAAAGCTGTTCTTTGGTAGGTGATCAAGTCGTGGAATAAATATTATATATTACAATATTTATAATATTTATTATTACATTTATGAATACAAATTTACACTTTTCAATACACTGGTGGACCAATGCTCTCTGTCTACCAAAACAACAATGCAGTGAAAACTGGGAGAGCAGATACCTTTTAGGCTCATTTTCTAACTTGTTAGACAGTTAACACCAAGCACCTCAAATATCTGACTTTTTTTTTCAACTTCTGTGTTCATGTATGGGTAGACATAACATTGGAGAAGATGAATTTCCCAAGACCTTGGCCCAGAGTTTATGGTCAGTGGATCTTTTTAAATCTGTGCCTTTCTTTCGACAAGGAGATGATTTCCAAACTTTCCTTTTCACTCTCAATGTCTCTGGGTTTAAGAGATAACATTAGGACCCTCTCCACCCCTACCCTCTCACCCCCCACCCCCCCAAAAAAAAGCAGAGGAAAGAGAAATATTACAGCATAAACTGGGGTTAGTTGCAGTCTGTATTTCAGCTTTTGGCCCGAACCTAGATTCTACCACTTTTAATTAAAGGTTTATCAGGAAAGCACTACTTTCAGTTTTGTTTACTATTATAAGCAATCTTTCTGAGGCGCGAGCCTCTTACACAGTATTGATATGGCATCAACCAATTGGATGAAATCTGAAGAATGTACTCTTATTTGTAGATGGATATTTTTAAAACCTGTAGGTATTTGTTGATATATATCTGGTACTGAACTTCAATTCAAGATAATCCTCTTGGTGGAAATATTGCTAGAAGGAATGTTCCAAAATGGTCAATCCAAGGTCAGGAGAGACCCCTTGGGGGCATAGGTTTAAAGGATTGATTGAAAAGAATCAGGGTTATATTATAAATTCATTATACACAGATTTCTAGCAAATATGCACATGTATAGAAAATTACTAATAATATATAGATATATTTACAGTGTAATCTTGCTGTTTACTGCTATACTTGCTCACTAACAGGTTCCTAGGTCCCACCTTGTTTGTTGGGGAACATGGTAGGAATCAGTATTTTTAGACTGTCCAGATGATTCTATTATTGATAATTCCAGAACCACATTTTGTCTTCAGCTTGTCTTCAGCTTCAATAATTGCAAACTGTAAAAGTAAACTTGTAGAGTTTTTCAGTCTCCACAACCTAGAGTTCAACAACAGCATTGTTCCTTCTTTCATGCTTGAATGGAGAAAATATGGGGCTCAAACATGGTGGTAAAAGGGCTCCATAACAATTCCTACCCTGAAGAATCCATTAGCATTTAAGGCTTGGATTTTGATAGAAGTAGAATTGGTTGGATCCCACCTCCCAAGAATCTGTTCGCTTTTAATTTGCATAGGTGCAAAGGAGTCCTGCTGGGGAGAAAGGGGTGGAGGGGTTGAAAAAGGAAAAGAAACAAGACTGCATTCTGTTCTTCTTAGAGATTCAAATATGGATCCCTGATTTCTTAGAATAACCCTGCCTGAGACCAGTTTATAAGAAAGACAAGGGAGATCCTTGGAGTGACCTCACCTCGAGGGTGGGAGTGCATACAGCAGCCAGATACAATGTTAAGGCCTGAAGATCATGGGGAGAGACACAAGTAATGCTCCTGGTATACTGTGCAGGTGGTCCTGGAGCCCAGACTGGCACAGCCACCCTGGCAGCATGGGCGTCAAAGGATGGAGAAGGATACTGTCACCCTCCTATAAAGAGTGGCGGTGTGTCTCCCGAACATCACATATAATACAGCAGCAGCAACAAGATGACAGAAGGTAAGTCTTGCCCCAACGGGGCAATTTTCCAGCATCAGTCAGGCGTGCGCTGCTGGAAACTAGCACAGACTATGGCAGATTACTGGGCAGCAGTGACCAGGATTGATGTATGGACTTGATAAACAAATCTGGGAGGCTTTCACACACTGTATCTCCTGACATCAAGTGAGGGTTTAGAGCCAATAAAAATTGGTTATTAAAGTCAATGTAGCCCATTCATAATCCCAAATAGATAAGGGTGGGTAAACTGGTTCTATTTGTACTGTTTGTTTTCCCTGTTGGCTATTTCATAAATCCACTCAACAAAGGAAATCCTGAAGGCTTACCTCCCCTGAGTGACGACTTTGAATGCCCGAAATTCCTTTTGTTAATCATCTCCAATTTATGCCTCAGAAATGGAAGGATTGTTTTCTGTTTTGTTTGTTTTTTTTTAAGATAGGATTTAGGGTGAGATAGATATAGATAGATAGATAGATAGATAGATAGATAGATAGATAGATAGATAGATAGATAGATAGACAGATAGACAGATAGGGTTTTTTTCCCACCAAGTTAAGTATTACCTAGCACACTCTCTCATTGTTTAAATGCCTATTCTTCTGCTTATGCTTTTCTTCACTTCAGCAAAGCTCATCAAGGCAAGGAGCTTTGATGTTAACTGTTTTGTGAATACCATACATGGATTTTATTCTGGAATCCAGCCCTAGCTTTTCCACATTCAGGGTTTGATAAGAAGCATCTCTGTGGGTTTGTCCAATGCTTAATTTCAAATTCCATTTACTGCCCTCCTAAGGTGTTTCCAAAATGAATGAACTGAGATTTTATTTACATATAATTTGAGCTTTTTAAATATTTAAGTTAAAATTTGTCATTCCAACAATGAAGCACTGGTTGAGCAAAATGTTCTGTCTGGAGCTCAATACACTTGTAAAGAGTCAAATAATAAATATGTTTGGCTCTATGTGCCATATAGTCTCTGTCACAACGACCGGACTCTATCATTGAATCGTGAAATATACAATCATAATAAATAAACACATGAATGTGGCTATGTTCCAATAAAACTTTATTTACAAAAACAGGCAGCCAGTCCACAGGTCACAGTTTGTTTACTCCTAGACCTTTATATTCTGCCATAGGTATTTTTGTTTCGCTTTGTTGTGTTTGAACAATGGCAGCTGTCTTTAGGGATCACCCATGAGTAGAGAGGAGACAATAGATTTCAGAAGATAGGGATACAGCCATGAGAACTGTGAAATGCCTAGCTCTGTACAAAAGCATCAGATTGCAACAAATGAAGTCGTTTTAGTAAACAAATACTCTTCCATGTTAAGAAAAAACATTGTAAAGGGGAAAATATATACTGAGGTAAACGCTTGGTATTAATAATGTAAAATAAAGATCTGGTAAATTTGTAGCCTAATCATAAAACCATACCTATTGATACACATAGTGAACAGGATGATGCTGTACAAAAATGATAAAAGAATTACCTTATGTGGATCAATGAATATTTGAAATGCATAGCTACACAAAGTCACCTGTGACCACGTAAGCAACAAAGCTGTATCTCTTAATTGCTGATTAAGCCCATAAATTCTCAGAATGATAGGCATGAACAGCTAAAGCCAAAGAGAGAAGCAAAAAAAGAAAAAAAAAAAAAGGAAACTTGCCTTACTTTGCTCTGGTGTCTATCCATGGCAACCAGCCTCAAAACAGTAAAAGGTAGGGGCCAAAACTTGCCTATTAAAGAAGCCAATAGTTTTTCATTAGCAAGTGTCATTTCCAAAGATAATATGTTGATTTAAACTTTCAACTTTCCTGAGGAAATATTTTTTTATAGGCCCACATTTTAGTAAAGCCTTTTTTACAGGCAATGAATATACAAAAGAGGAAAATGTGGCTTCTCTACGGTTTCTGTCATCATATAAATTCCTCTTGTAATTCTCCACTTTGTAGATCAAAAAAAAAATGAGTTTATTTCAAACTTAAAAAAATAAAATGATAAATCCCTCGCAGTTTATCTGGTAGATATTCAGTAGCTTCTGTGGCTTCTTTGTGAGGCTAGAAAAAAATATTTTTGCACTGGCTTCATGTGTAAAAAATATATTTAAGTTTTAAAGAAAGAGTGAGTTGTGTTAGATATTCTTTTCTGCCCATCTTCTTACCTCTTTTTCTAATTTTAATTTTTAATTAACTTATAGTAAAATTGATTTCTTTGGATGTACAGGTCTGTGAATTTTAACACATGTATAGATTCACGTAAGCACTGCAAGCATCAGGATAATGAACTGTTCCAGTACACCCCCAAGTTCCCTCATGCTATCCCTTTATAGTCACCTCTTTCTCCACCTCTGCCCCCTGGCAACCTCTGTTCTGTTCTGTCACTATAGTTTTGTCTTTTTGAGACTTTTATGTAAAAAGAATCATGTAGTATGCAATTTTTTGAAACTGCGTTCTTTCTCTGAGCATAACGCCTTTGAAATCCAGGCAAACTGTACCATGTGTCAATAGTCCATTCCTTTTCATTGCTGACTGATTTTCCATTATATTTATGTACCACGGATTGTTTACTCATCCACTGAAAACATCTGAGTTTTTTCCAGTTTTGATAAGGATGAGTAGCACTGCTATAAACATTCACGGACAGGTTTTTGTATGAGTGTAAGTTTTCATTTCACTTGGGTAACTACCTAAGAATGCGATGCCGAATCATATGGTAAGTACATATTTAGCTTTCTAAAAAGCTGCCAACTGTCTTCCAAAGTGGCTATACAATTTTTCATTCCCATCAGGAGTGTACGAGACTTCTAATTCCTCTGCATCCTTACCGGCACCCAATATTTTATTGTAGTCATCCTAATTGGTATACAGTAGCAGCTCATCATCCTCCCTTTAAAAAAAAGCTCTTTTTTTTTTTCCTTTCTGCGTTTCAATTTTATACTCTTACTAAAAACGGTATCTTCTAACTCCCTATTCTGTTCAACGTGCTACAGAATCTGTGCCCTAAGGAAGATTACACTCATTCCTTCAACATCTTTCTTTCCTTTTCCCCATTCTTGGTGGTTCCAAGCTCATTGTAGATAAGATTCCTATTTCAGAAGTAGTGAATAAGTGAGTAATAGAGACTGAATCACCTACTTTGGAGCAACACCCTACTTCCAGGGAATAGCCATATTGAGTCAGGTGTGTGTGTGTGGCATTTCTTAAGGAGCAGAACTGGATTGTCCAGTAATGCACCTACAAATTATCTTACACATCCAGGCTTGCACCTAAAGCAGATTCCTACCAAACACAATGTACCTCCATGTATATTGACAATGTACACACTATGACAGCATTACACAAGGCCTTGGGTAGCCTTGGGGTAGTCTTCACATGGACATAAGTAATGGGGAAGAAATAAGCTTTGCAGAAGTGTGGAGGTGAGAATGGGAACAATGGTGTTATGAGAACATGGATGGGGGTGTCCTAAAGAAAGTGTTTGCATTTTATACAGTGGAGGTTTTCAAGATTATAAGTCATACACAATTTTAAAAAGTTTTATGTATGGTGCCAGGTGAGTACTAAACTTACCTGGGGGAATCACTTCGTAAGTTATATGTCTAACCACTGTGCTGTACGCCTGAAACTAATACAATATTGAATGTCAACAGCAATTGAAAAATATAAAAAATAAATAAATAAAATCGTTTTAAAGAGGGACAACTTGACAGCTTAGAATAACTTAGAGAGGGTGAAACAGAAAGAAGGAAAACTGGCTGGGAGGCTCTTGGAATAACTTTCCCCTAAAAATCTTAATGTAGACTCTGCTTTTCCTCTCATGCCCAGTCAATCTCAAGCTCTTCTGTATTCCTTTCTCTGAAACATTCACATCATTCCTACCTCCACTAGCACCTTGATGCTTCCATCTCGGGTTACTAATGGTTCCACATTTACCATATTATTCTCTCCTGGAGAATGTTTGGAACAATTAGCTCATGTAGACTGCAAACATATGGATAACATTTAGATGGGGAAGGGCAGTGGCTTACAAAGTTTTCCTCAATAATACTTTCAGTGTAAACTTTTTGTTTCATACTTTCCTTCCCACGAGAAGAGAGGTTCGAGTTCAGTGTGACGTGAGTGAGTGAAGCCCCTCACCACTCCTTTCTGCCACAGAATCCCAGGAGACCCCCACCCCCCACCCCCGGACGTTGGAATAGACTCACGGCCTTTCTCAGGACTACTTTTTCTTGATGGATTTAAAGAAAGGTAGCTGCTAGAATCTGGACATTCTCAGGGTCAGGTCCCTAAGAACTGCATAAACAAAGTCTGTGAAAATGACTAGACTCAAAACTGCTGGTGCATTCAAGAATTTAGCCCAGGGCCTTGTCCATAGTAGTCGCTTAACATGTAGTTAGCAAATGGAATTGGATCTCACCATTTTATGTGATGCAGCATTTTTTTTTCTGTTTCATTTCATCCTTGCTAGAAGAACAAGTGAAAATGAGTAGATAGAGGAAAAAAGTTTTTGAAATAGAAATACACTAACCAACTAGATGTAGAAATTTAAAATAACTATAAAACTCTTGGCCTGTAGTCACACAATTGTCATAGAGTCATACGATAAAGCACTGCGTGAGGTGTGTATAAAATTTCCTGCGTGGGAAGTTTGTTGAATCCTCTTACCTTCATTGGGGGATAATATGGAATTCCCCTGCTAAATTACATACACTTGGTCAACAGTTCACTAAATAAAACTATCAGAAAGTCAGATAATGTTACTGCTCCGTGCTAAGTGTTACTTGGCAGTACTAACCTTCACCTATTCAACAATTCCAACAATTTATAACTCAGTAGAGTTATAAAAACATTTTCTGAATAAATCTGCCCATCTATTGATTAAAAACCAAGAATCCAAATTAATGCACTATCATCTGATAAGATATGTTAGCATGATTTGTTTTGTTTTTTAATATCTGAATGTAAAACTAATCTCATCATTTTGGAGGTAGGATGGCAGACATCATGGTTTTTTTTCTTTCATTTTAATAAGTAAGAAGAGTGAGCGAGATACTCCAGTAAGGAATACATTACATACACCAACAATCTATCTCTCTGTGTAGAGAGGACCTCACGTGCAGTGCTTCCATAAAAGATAAACTAACCAGTATCAGACTGACCATACCAACTCACATTGGTAATGATATCTATTAGGTTGGTGCAAGAGTAATTGCAGTTTAAAAGGCTAAAAAAAAAACCCCGCAATTACTTTTGCACCAACCTAATAGAATTCCTACTTATTGGGGAGTGTGTTTTTAATCGACCACATTTTTAAAAGCATCTATAAGATCAGTTCTATCATTTTTAGTGTTACAAACTACAATTATGTTTTAAATTCTTTTTTGGAAATTCACAAAATTTCTCACTATGTTTCCATGGTCAGAATCTAAGCTTGAAATTTCAAAAAAGTTGCACTATATCAACCCCACACATTTCCCCCTTTTCCTATTCTCATTTGTCTCATATAATCACATATCGGCATATAATCTATCAAAAAGATTATCAAATGTAACCCTGGAAAAAGCCAGGGTCAGTGTACTTTCACAAATACTTATAGGCTTTGTGTCTCAGGCTTTGCACGCAGACGTTTACCATTTTCATTTGTGTCGAGGTTTTGCGTTTCTAGATTATTGGATTCGAAAAGAATTAAAAAGACCTGGGTTCTAACTGACTCTGTTACTCACGTGATATGTGACCTTAGGCAGAATACTTCTTGAATTTCAGTTTCTATTTTGATAAAAGTTGAGGTGAGAGACAGATAACTCTACTAGGTAATCTGCAATGCTCCTGCCATCAGCAGCAAAGACACATTTCCTTTTGTTGTCACCAATCACCCTGTACTTATTTACATGTTTAGAAACCAGTCAAGACAGTTCCAAGCACAGCTTCCTGGGGCCATTCTTTGACTTGTGCTCCAGCCCCTGCTGTCTCTGCCTAATTTCCAGGCATAGTTTACCAACCATAAGATGGCTCCCTCAACAAAATTTTGTGCTTGGCTCTTTAAGGTTGTGGAATTCATCTTTTCACTTCCCCTCTGCCTTCATTTCATAACCTCGAAAATAGCCAGGTGGCCTAGTCTCAATCATTTAGGGTTAATTAGTCACTGTTTATTTGTAAGCGTCAGTCCTCTCTGCTTCCAACATCTGCTTCTCGTACTCAATGTTTAGCATCTATCACTGCTCACCGTTACCTCTTGATGAAGTTGGTTGGTCACTTGGTGCAAGGTTTCAGCCAGTCTTTAAGTCAATTTTCTTCATGTTGGCACCCTGAACAAATATTTGTTGAATAATGACTGAATTTGTTTAGGGAGAAACTAGAGGCTCATGTAAAGTCCGTGGTTTATACCAAGTTTAGTGTAAATGTTATCTGTCTATGTTATTAACTACCATTGCATTGCCATAATTGTTGTAAAGAAAGATAAGAGTGTTAGATAAACTTCTTTTACTATCATCAACTACAAGAAAGAACTACTGAACAGCTGGGCCCTAACTTTTACCTTGGTATCTCCAACAGGCCTTTGTCAACCTGAGAGAAAATTAGGAAGTTGATCTCCAAAAGATTTTTATCCTGGAAGAACACATTCCACCCCTCTCCAAAGAGTTCTTAAGTGGCCTATGCCTCATGAGGCATCTTGGCTGAAACTAGATGGGAAGTATCTTTTCCAGTTTCCCAAAAGTATTTTAGTTAAGGTGTTCCCCAAGAGGCATGTGGAGGGATAATCAAGAAGCTTCGCCCTACCTGTCACAAATGTGGGTCAAAGTGGCAATCCGAAAGGACTTTGTTCTTTACTCCCAAAAACCACGGAGCTGGAGTCCTCACAAAAGTAGAGAGTGGGAGAGAGAATAAATATGACATCTATTTCTAACACTATACATTTTTTAAAATTTTTGACTATATCTGCCATTTCCATTTCAAACAATAGCTGCAAATGTTTTCAGCTACTCCACCAACTATTCCAAGGTTTAGAAAACAAACAAACAAAATGACCAAAAGCCGAAGGACTTTCTATTTGCTCTCTGTCTTGAGGTATTAGAAGTTTTAACTCCAGCCCAGCATGACTCCGTGCTTCCTTCCAGATAACCTCAGCCACAGTGCAGGGATTCAGACACAAGTGGAAGTGGGAACTCGGCTTCTTTCAACATCAATAAACTTGCTTTCATAATGAAAGACAAGACTTGTTTGCCAGACCTATAAGGAAAATACGTCTGCTTTGTGTACTGCAGAAAACTGGTCCGTGCACAGTGTCACTAAATGAAGGCAGAGGCCTTCCAGGCCGGAAAGAAAGGCCTGATGAGAACAGAGGTTGCTGGCCATGCCAGGGTTGCCTGATTTTACCAAACACTCTCAGATGCTGCCTTCAAAAGATGAACTGTTTTTTATCCACCAGTGATTGTCCCTTTTTAGCTGGTCCTGAAACCTATTTAAACTTTGCCAGTCGCATTTCTGGGGATTGATACCAAATTAAGTCAGGCTGATTGACTCTGATTTGGAGTTTATACAAAACAGGAAAAGTGCATACGTTTTCCATATGATTTTTTACAGAAAAACATCTGAATCTGGATATGTTCATTTATAAGTGAAATCTTGAGGTTTATTTATTTATGTTTGTCAGTTCCTTAAAGAGAAAGAGAGGAGAGAGACAGAAGTTGATTGCCTTTACAGCGTACATTTCATAAAACCACTCTAAAATGGAGCAAAATTAGTTGCTTCGAATAACCAAAATGTTTACGTCTTTAAACTGTCTTGGTAAGCTTAGTTGGCTGGTATGAGAACAATAATTTGATTAGGAAAAGGAACTAGGAAATTGCATTAATGTAGTGACTTAAGTATGAATATTACGGTAAAAAAAAAAAGTGCATCGGCCAGATGCTTTTTTCTATTCATGAAATAAACCCTTTTCTTGTTTTCCCTTTTGGCATGCTGGAGAGTTTACAGGAGTTAAGGAAGAAGAACTGATCTTGTTAGAAGTGACAGCCTAAGCCATGCAGCCATGTTGAGCTTATTTATTTATTTATATATATTTTTTGCCCCCTTGCTCTAGACATTCTCCACCTTAAAATTCTACTATTCTGTGTTTCATCTCTTTTAGAGAGGCATGAAAAGCAGACACCAGAGCCCTGAACTTGAGATACAAATTATTTGTATGTCCCGTCTTGTGAAATAAGTTGTTCCACTTGGTCAGTGCAGTAGAGTGGGATAGCTAGAGTGTATGCCTCGGGAACACAAAACTCTAAATTCTGGCTCCAGGACTACCCTCTGGTTGAACTCGGGGAAAATGTTTTTAGCTCCAAAATGGGAATAATAATTCCCATTTCAGGAGGCCATTGGGAAAACTTAAACAAGGCTCAGCTTGGTCACTGGTGAGTTGTTACATGGTACCTGGCACTTGTGCTAGGCTCTGAGCTTGGCAATGATGGTGGGGTGTATATTGCTTTATGTAATTTTAAACAGGGGGAAGTCAGAGATTCTACTCGAATCCACTCTTGTCAGTCATACTATTCTATAGATCTAGCGCTTCTCTTCCAGCAAACAAAGAAGCAAACAGAGGAGGCTTACTCCCTTAATCACAAAACAAATGAGAGCTATCATTGGCGGTGCCCAGAAGGAGCAACAAGGAGGTAGTAAATACAGTAATTATTAAAATAAAAATAATTAGAACAAGAGTAATTTAAGCTTTTCCTTTGTCCCAAAATAAAATAATGAACAATAAACACCAGAGGCATATTTCTCATGAAGACAAAGATGTTCAAGCTTCTGAGCCCTAACTTCCTAGGCCCTTTCTAAGTCAATATTTACATTTATTTTTAGGCCTCATTTTGTATTATTTTCCTTAAGAAAGGCCCTCAAAATTATATCGGCTTCAAGCTGCACAATACCCAGACCTACTTCTGTGAAAGTTGTCTCTAATTAAGTTTCCTTATGTTACTCCTGCTCCTCCTCCATACTGAACTTTTGATTTAAATTTTGAGTATAAAATTTGGAATCCAATGTGTGAAACAAACAAAAGAAAAGTGAGCATCTGATTAATTGGCAAAACTCTCATACTCTGAAAAACACTGAGCACTGACATATGTTCACTCAGCAGTATAACAATACATCGTATTTGGGTATTTCTTACTCAATTATAAAGCACCATTTTAAAACATTTTAATTGACAAATAGTCCATATATGTAAGAGCACACAAATCATAAGTGAATAGCTGGGTGAATTATTGGAAATTAAAGACATTCTTGCAACAACCACCCATGTCTAACTATGTGACATTACCAACTTCCTAGAAAACCCCCCTTGTGCACTACCACTCGTTTATTTTCTCCATTTTTTGACTTGAAAAACTTAAAACTTTCAAAAAATGAATTGATACAATAAACATCTGGCACCGTTTTTAGCCAAAATCGTCAATTGTTAACATTTGCCTACATTTGCTATCTCTTGCACCCCCACCTCCACCCTCTCTTTTGTTTAATCATTTGAGAAGCATTGTAACACCTCACTCCTAAAAATTTCATGCATTTTCTAAGAGAGGGACATTCTCCTATATAACCACAATACCACCGTGTTTCCCCGAAAATAAGACCTAGCCAGACAATCAGCTCTAATGCGTCTTTTGGAGCTAAAATTAATATAAGACTGTGTTGTGTTGTATTATATTATATTATATTATATTATATTATATTATATTATATTATATTATATTATAGAACCGGTTTTATATTATAGTAAAATAAGACCCTGTCTTATATTAATTTTTGCTCCAAAAGACGCATTAGAGCTGATTGTCCGGCTAGGTCTTATTTTTGGGGAAATACGGCATTATCACAACAAATTAAACGTTGATTCAGTGACATCATCTAATATCAAGTCCACATGTAACCTTCACCATCATACCCAAAAACTTCCTTAATACTTTTCTATCCATTCAGGATCCAACTGAGTTTCTGTATTACTTCTGTTTATCATGTCTCTTAAATCTTCTTTACTCTGTAACTGGCTCAGCACCATCTTTGCCTTCAGCACATTGCAAACACAAACAAAATGTTTTACAGAATGTTCCAGAGATGAGTTTGAAAGTGTTTACTGTTGTTCATGTTTATTTCTACTCCTGAGGGTGGCTACCTTAGATGGCACAGGTAAGACCAGCTACATAATTTGTGGGACCTATTCAAAATGAAAATTCAGGACTTCTTATTCAAAAAGCAGGGGAGAAATGCTATTTAAGATACTAAAAGGAAAGCTTTTATTTAAAAACATATTTTTATTACTATTAAACCTAATAGGGGCAGCAGTAATACAACCGTAAAAACATAAATTTATAAATTGCAAAGAAGTTGTCAGATTTTACAAAATTAATAATACTAATAAAGTCAATATTTCATTAATAACAAATACTGGTATGCTATCTGGATTGATTATAAGATTTTTCTGATTCTCTTTTCTGCCTACTCATTTATTAGATCAATGAAATTTATAGTTTCAGCAACTTCATTTTCAAGCAATACAATTGAAAGCAATCATTCTTGGCAAGTGGAAGATAGCAAATGATTTTTGATAATTTTTAACTTTGAGAAGGATGTTTATTTAATACCAATGCAACTGTTACTACAGTCATTAAGAGAATTTTCTAGACTGTGACAATATCAGGATACGTTTTTGATAAGTTATTTTGAAGTATAACTTTTAGTACATCTAAAGCTGATGATTCTTGAGAAACAACTTTTCTAAAAGGATTTAACTCCATACAAATCAGTTTTGTGTAAGTTTGAATTTGCTTTTAAGTATAATTTTATACAATGGCATTTTAATGTTTCCTCCGACATTTTATGTAACTCGTGGAGTTCATACAAGAAACCAAAAGTGGCTTCATGGTTTACATATAATTTAAATGCCTATTTATGTATTATATCCCTGTAACTTCATTTGCAAAGAAACATTAATCTTAAAATTGTTTTCCTGTCATATAAAAATAGCATTCTTTTCTACCAAGTGTGATCATTTTTAAATTTAAATTTTTATTTCTAAGCCTGTGGATATTTGCTTTGCAATGGTGCAGTGATTTTCAAACTTAGGGATTCTAAACTCTTTGAAGAATTCTAATAACCCCTTGATATGCTTTATTACAATGTCCATGCGTCCACTATTATTTTGCAGTAATTTACTGACAAAGTTTACTGCCTGAGAGCCGCTGGTTCCTGTCCTGGTTGCATAGAATAGAAATGCCTGTTTGTGCATTCTATCTCTCCCTTGGGGCTCCTTGGTGCCCTGGACTGCAGCAGGCACACACATGTGCACGGGGCAGCGAGGCCACGGCACAGCATGCATGCTTCTCACTACCCCTCTGTTCCCCTTGGCCTGAGCCCTTGCCTGCTGATACCTGGTATGTCTCCTCTGATTACACACATGCTCCACTGTCCATCACACTTTACTTACCAAACACAGATCCAAAGTTAAATTTGAGAATTTCAAGACAGACGATCAGAGCATTATACCAAATACCAAACCCAGGCCTCTTCTGAGAACAGAGTGCTGAGACAGCACAGGTCACATACCCATGAAGCTGGCTGGGCCCAGGGACTGGTTAGGAAATTGTCCCGAAGAAGGTCAGGGGCGCATACATATGTGTGCACACTCTATGGCAAGCTGGAATGTCAAAGACTAGTGGGAAGATGTCTGCATCCCAAGGACTGCTGCAGGCTGCTACCAGGCGGAAGTCCCCACACTCAGAGCCCATGAGAATGACCTGGAGGGTGGTTAAAATCTAGGTTACGGGGCCTAAACCTAGAGTTTCTGACCTAGTAGGCCTAGGGGGTGCCCATGAATTTGCACATTCACCAAGATCCTACGGGATGTTGATGCTATGATACAGTGACTTTGAGAACCACAGCCATAGAGTACAGTGGGAACAGTGTACACGATAGTTTTGTCACGAGAGAGCAAAACTCCAGATGTTATGTGAAACCTTTCAATATAAAAAAAATATATTTACTTGAAAGTTTTCAATCACCAAATAAAACATATTTGTAGATTGAATTTGACCTGAGTGGTTCTTTGTTTATAATTCTCCCACAAAGTAATTATGCTAAATTCGATAGAGATAACACTCAAGACCTTCATGTTTAAACATCCAGTAGGAAATTGGATCAGGAGTATAGTTTTTAAAAAGCCATAACCAATAGAAGCAGACTGCATTATTTATTCTTTTAGGTCAAACTATTATTTTTCCCTTGAATTCCAGGAAGAAACAAAAAGGATGAGAAAATGCATGGATACATTATCAATTAAAATGAAAACAAACCTCACAGATTAGGTAATGAATTTCCTGCTGTTGGTAGGAGCTAGGAGGCAAAATAGAGATATACTGTCTCAGCCTCATCTTCATCTGAAATATGAAGTGCCTCTTTCACATTACCCCTTGTCTCTCTAACACTTTCACCTTTCCTTCCAATCCCCAAAGTTCCCTTTATCACAAATACGGTGCAGTTGGCTGCACAAATTCAGTATTCAACAGTTTTAATCACGATGGGGAGAAAGGAATGAAGTCATCTTTTTAATAAGGTGAATACTACAGCTGAATTCATTTTACTTAGCAGCAATTAAAACACATTTGTGAATTTATAAATATTTTGTAGCATGGTTCTGCAAGTGTTGCTAATTTGAGCAACGACAGGTGTTTGTTGTTTAAAATAAATAGCAATCCTGGGGTCTTTTACTTAGGATTCGAAATATGTCACTGAAGAAGAACAAAATTGAATGCCAGCTAAATTTTCCTCAGAACCAAGTAGTGACATGCCCTGCTTAGTTAACGCTGGCATGTCAGAGCGGCCAGTGAAGAAGTGCCTACTACCAACCAGGTGCTATTTCACCTACTTCCATTTGTTCTTCTGAATAATTCTGCGACCTAGGTCATAGTAGCCCTGTGCTATGGATGAGGAAACTGAGCTCAGAAAGGATAAATGCCTTTACCCAAGTTCATAATGCCAGGAAGTAACAGAGAAGGAATTTGAACACAAAGCCTGAACTTGACCTGTCAGCGTGCTCACTGGTGAGGATCCTTGTGTTCGTCAACTACAGATGAGCTGAACACCTGCAGGAGCTGTCACAAAAGGGCACTGCCGGCCAGTCTTTAATGCAGCTGAAGGGAAGGGAATTGTGGGTTTCAAGTGAATGGTCACCAAATGTCTTCCTGTATTTGTTTTTAGGAGACGACGGCAAGATTAAATCCTAGACTCTGAAGTCAGACTGTTTGTATTCAAATTCTACCTCTGTCACGTAGTAGTTTATGAACTTTGGCAAGCTGCTTGGCTATTCAAAGCCTCAGTTTCCTCCCTTGGTAAGTGAAGGGTGCACTAAGATTAAAGTAAATGATGAGTATAATTCACTGAGCTCTCTACTCGGCACATTGTGAATGTTCAATAAACCTTGGGTACTATAATCTTGTTTGATTTAAGGGGATTTTTGTAAGCCTCCATATCCCCAGATATTTTAGCTACACAAGAGCCAAATCTGAAGCCACGTGTTAGGAAAAAGTCTTAAAGGTCACTGTCTCCTACTTTTCTTTTAAGTTCAGGTATTACTTCTCCCAGGAAACTTTCCCAAACATCTCATACACAATTGCCTAGCTTCTGTCTATCAGATTATACATCGTATTAAAGTAAGTTATTAAGTTGGTGCAAAAGTAATTGAGGTTTTTGCAAAAAACATTTTTTAAGCCTTTAAACCGCAATTACTTTAACACCAACATATTATACTACATTATGATGTTTATTTATTTGATTTTTGCCCTACTTGGACTGTGTGCTTTTCGAAGGCAGATGTCTTTCTGTTTTACCCACCTTGGGGTATACCTAGGAGTGCTGGCTGTTACCCTAATCAGCCTGCACGGGGACCTACCTCTACAAAGCAGTCCCTCTACCTCTCAAGCATTTCTGGGAATTCCCAACAGTGTCACTCTCTCTGGCAGGCACCATGGCCCTGCTAAGGCTTGTGGACACACCTGTCCTTCCCTCTGGGTATCACTTTTCCTGTCCACCATGGTTATCACCAGCCAGGCACTCTAAGTAGCAAAATTGAGCAGTGGGAAAAAAATCTTCCTCTTTCCATCTGCATTTGCTTTGTTCTAGGATTGCCCAAAGTAGTGGTAGAATAGGAATGATGGGAAAATGGGAGTGGCACAGATTAAGTGAAGGCAGTACAGGGGTGCATTGTGTGCAGAGAACAAAAAATAATAAAACTGATTAAAAGTCCATCTGCTTTTTACTGTCACTATGCACTGGCAATTCTAACAATAATAAACTACTCCTCCCAGAAAAACACAGATCTTTAGTTGATCTATGCATAAGTTCTAAACAACTGCTATGGTTATGGTTGAGTTTTAATAAGAATACCAAAACAACATTAACAATAATAATATAGACTGCAAATTACCAAGTTTTGTTACTTATCCTTATACAGTCAGTCTCCAAACACAGACTCAGCTACATAATTTTCATTTGAAGAACAAGGAATTGTGTGGAATCAGTCCAGCTCACTTTGGGTGCAGTTTGTGTCTTCAATTCCCCAAACACTAAATATCCCTGGATTTAAACATAGGTTCAAAATAATGACAGCATAATGATTGTAAAGATGGAAAGACAGAACTTGAGTTACTTCAACTTTATCATTTTATGTGCTCACTTGGAATTTTTTTTGTGTTTGATATTTTAAAAAATGAAATATAGTACAAATGATGAGTTTGTTGGGTAGGTGCACATTTTAGTGTATATACTAAATACTATACTGTATTTTAATAATATCATTAAATTGAAATTTCTTTTAAAATATTTTTCAATTAAAGCATGAATCAAAAAAAATAATTATTATTATTATTATTACATGATTATTACCAAAAATAATTTTGTTCAGTTGAGGAGTATTAAAAAGTGATCTGGATTCAAGAGGGCAGAGTACATAAACACAGTGCCTGCATGCTTCCATAAACACATTAAAATTACAACTAAATTATAGAACAATCAACCTGGAAAACCATTGAAGTCTAGTGGATCATAAGTCTTACAATTAAAAATATAAAGAAGCCATGTTGAAACTGGTAGGAGGGGTGAAGTTATGGAACAGGCCCCAAATCTCTGAGTGGTGGTTGAGAGTCAGGAGGGATATCTCAGCTGCGGAGGTTCCCCTCAGAGCAGATAGAGACCCCAGGCTCACACCAGGCTCCCCAGGGCGGAGTACTGGTGCCTGGAAGAAGAACCCAACATCTGCCTGTGAAAAACAGTGGGGATTCCGACCATCTGAGTAGGAAGGAAGGCAGCAGAAAGCACAAACATTCTCTTAAACAGCGCACGCAAAAACCCACTTGCTCACGGCACTCATCTTGGGCTCCACCAGAGAGATGGTGACTCGGGAGGCTTCAAAGGACACACGGAGGGCAGGCTGAGGAGTGTGGCTTCAGGAAGAGGACTGGAGGACAGCCACCATTATCCCTGTGTGGGGTCCCAGGGAGCCGGCAGGTAGGCACCATCTTTCCTGTGTTGAGCCTGCCCCCAAAGGCCAAATCTGAATCTGATTGCTCTGGTAAGCTCTGCTGCTCCACCCTGCTTACAAACTGGGACCCTGTTCCAACCAATTCCCCCAACACCAGGGGCACTTTCTCCAAGAGCAGCCAGCCCCATCGCTGTTACACGCTTGAAAAACTATCACACAGTCCAGCAGGTTCCAGAAGGGCAGCAATTGGCCTTGGTTTGCTGTGATACTTTTACTGAGTAGCCCCAGGCTCAGCACTGACACCAAACCAGAATTTACATTAGCCACCTCACCACAACTCTTCCCATTCTAGTGACTCCCTGAGATCCTGCCTTACCCAACTTGTGTACCGCACAAGGCTCTATCAGCAGCTTAAATTTAAGAGAGCCAGCATGTGTCAGCAGGCTTCAGGGTGTCCTGGCTTTTTTCAGAGATAACCCAGGCCCAGTACTCAAGGCATACATCCTCAGTTCACAACATGGTCTTTTCCACGCACCTCCAGGTTTAGCACAGGTAGCAAACAACTGTGGATCTCTTTATAGTTTCTGCTATGTAGCCACTGGCCAGTCACAGGCAGTGGGTGACATAGGCCTGCACCAAATCCCTTCCTATAAGGCCCCAGAACCAACGTACCTGGAGGTTGACTTCAGACTACAGCAGAGCACCACCCAATTAGACCCACAAGTAGCATACAAAAAGGGCAGTCTCATCAGGCACAAGAGCCCACTGGGGAAACTTTCACTCTGTGGGGTCAGTCCCCCACACAGCAGCCCATAAGCTATGGACGTGGCCAAACTCCACAGCCAATTAGCCTGAGGGTCAATCCCACCCACTGATGTGCCAATAGCAATCAAGTTTCACTATAGCTTCAGGGCATACACCACCCACACAAGGGACCCTCCTGGAGCACCCAGAGCATGTGACTAGAGAGACTGTGCCAAGGACCCACAGGGCACTGTGTTTCTCTGAAAATAAGACCTAACTGGAGCATCAGCTCTAATAAGTCTTTTGGAGCAAAAATTAATATAAGACCAATATTTTAATATAATATAAGACTGGTAAAATATAATATAATATAATATAATATAATATAATATAATATAATATAATATAATATAATATAATATCAGATCTTATACTAATTTTTGCTCCAAAAGATGCATTAGAGCTGCTGTTATGGCTAGGTTTTATTTTCAGGGAAACACAGTACACAAGGCCACCCAGCCAAGACTGGGAGACATAACAGATTTACCTAATACATAGAAACAAACACAGAGAGGCAGCCAAAATCCTTTAAAATCAAAGGACAGAAAAAGAGCTCTCCAGACAAGAAAAAGCTAAAGAAATTCATCACCACCACCACCAAACAAGTATTACAAGGTATCTTAGAGGGACTTCTTTAAAATGGAAAAAAAAAAAAATCAAAATTATGAATAATAAAATGGCAATAGCTACATATCTATCAATAATTACTTTCAATGTAAATGGATTAAATACTCCAGTCAAAAGACATATGAGGGCTGAATGGAAAACAACCCTAACATATGCTGCCTACAAGAGACTCACTTCGGATTCAAAGACACACAAACAGAAAGTAAATGGATGGGGAAAAGATATTTCATGAAAATGGAAATGAAGAAACAATACAAAAAAAGCTGGGGTAGCCATACTGATACCAGACAAAATAAAGTTTAAAACAAAGACTGTAGGAAATGACAAAGAAAGACCCAGTAATTCCACTTAAAGGTATTTATCTGAAGATACCCAAAATGCTTCTTCAAGGGTAATGTGCATCCATATGTTCAGTGCAGCATTGTTTACAATGGTCCTGATGCAAAGGCAGCCTGGGTGTCCATTGATGGAAGAATGGATAAAAAGGAGGTGGTACATATATGCAATGGAATATTGCTCGGCCATGGAAGGGAATGGGTTTTTGCCATCTGCGGGGTCATGGATGGACCTGGAAGGTATTGTGCTGAGTGAAGTATCAGGCAGAGAAAGATAGATGCAACGTGATTTTGCTTACATGTGGAATCAAAAGAAAAAAGTTAACAAACAAAACAGAAACAAACTCATAGATACAGAAAATATTTTGATGGTTGCCAGATGGAAGGGGTGTTGAGGGTGTGGGTTAAAAAGGGGGAAGGGATTAAGAAGTACAAATAGTTAATAATATTGTAATAACTATGTATGGTGTCAGAGGGGTACTAGATTTGTTGGGATGATAGAAGGTAGGGGTTAGGGCGCAGAGTGAAAAATGTGAAGGGATTAAGAAGTACAAATTGATAGTTACAAAATAGTCATGGGGATGTAATATACAGCATAGGAAATATAGTCAATATTGTGATAGCATGGTACGGCGTCAGATGGTTGCTGGACTTATCATAATGATCACTTCTTTGGGTATATAAACGTTGAATAACTATGGTGTACCCCTGAAACTAATATAATATTGTATGGTAACTATATTCTTAATAAATACTTGAAAAAAAAGAGATCTGCTCCAGGTATGTGTGTGTATCTATCTATCTATCTATCTATCTATCTATCTATCTATCTATATAGATACACACACATATATATACACATACATATATATATGAATATATAAGTGTGTGTGTGTGTGTGTGTGTATATATATATATATACATATATATATATATATATATATATATAAATCCATGGTACTTAATATATCTGTATTACTAAAATACATCATAGAAAATATATGATATTACTAAAATTCAGACCAGAGGCAACAAAGTCTAAGCTGGAGACAGAGGTCAAAACCCTCGTTTCTAGGTCAAGCTTGTTCTGCTCCCCATCCTCTACCATTCCCAAGGTTTCTCAGGCTGTTGGGCAGAGTCCTGAGAAGCCTGACCCACTGGTTCTCCCACTTGCTCAGATATGTGGGCACACAGCCATTCACCTTTTCATGCAGCTTAGGCTCAAACTGGGACCTCTCTACGTATGTAACCGGGTCAAGTGTAGAGCCCAAACAGAGCAGGTATACAATAAATGTTAAGTGAATAAATCAAAGCATGAAATTCATGAAATTAAACCACACCGACGAGAGTGCTTTTAATCAGATACACTTTCCTCTCGGATGCACGGGGCAAGGAAAGGAGGATGTGTGGGTATCGGGAGGGAGCAGCAGTGTGAATGCCGGGCCAGTCACTGGGGAAGTTTAGCTCACTTCTCAGCCTAACCTAGCTGAAGCCTGAGTGGGGTCATGTTTCAAGAGCTGCTCCTTTGAGTTGAGCAACCAACAAGGAGAGTCCCTTTAATGTTGCTTTTCTGTTTCCATAGCACTTTGGGTTTCAGGCTTTGCAACCATTAATTATTTATTCCACAAGGCACTCCAGAGAGATTTAACAGACTCGGAAATATATGAAGCAGGATTGAGTGCCTTGCCAGGTCTACGAAGCACTTCAGCAAGAGTGGGGATGTCTGGCTTCCTCGTTTCCACTCCTGCCCTCAGTGCTCCACCTCCCTTCCATCAGCCTTTTCTGATAGAGGTAAAGAAGTAGTGTGTGGCTTCCAGATGCCATTAGAAAAGTGGAATCCACTCACTTGTGCTTAATCATAATTGAAGACGTTAAGGAAAATGATTTTAGTCTTTTGAGACTAATTGAAGAGGAGATAAGGAAAAAGAAGCTGTGAATGTTAAATATGGAGTCTTGACTCAATGTTCCCTTCTTTGTCAAGTGGTGAGCAGAGGTAAAGCAAGATTTTATTAACTCCACCACTTTGAACCCTAAAGATAGTTGGTACTTTGTTCTATCAATAGGGCAGACAGTTAGTATGCAGCCAATAAGGATTTAAGTAAGACTTGCAGACTTCTGTGGAGACTGCCAACAGTGTTGTTTGGACTGTGGTACCACCCAGAGTGTCTCCTGAAAGCCCACACCACCCTCAAAGGGATTCAGGAAGGTAAACAAGCTCCATGTGTTCCTGATAACATCCCCTCCCCTGCAGCCATGTCGCCACTATCTTGATTTTAGGCATTGTATGCTCTGACCATCAGCTCTATTTTTCTAGTTCACATATTCAAACACCACTCCCATTGCAACAATTTTTTGATCTTCACATAGCTGTTGCCAGGAGTCTTTAGTTCCTCACCATGTGGACCTTTCCATGGGGCAGCTTGAGGGTCTTCCCAACATGGAAGCTAACTTCCCCAAGAGGAAAGTATCCAAGAGCGAGAGTAAGCAGCAAACAACAATACATTTTATGACTTACTCTTGGAAGCCCCACACCACTACTTCCGCCATATTCTGTTTAAAACAAAAAAAGTCACTAAGTCCAGTATACACTCAAAAGTAGGAAAATTATATTCCACATTTTGAAGGGTGGAGTGTCAGAGTTTGTAGACATATTTTAGAGTCCCTACACCATTTTTCAGATGAGGAAATTGATGTGCATAGAAGACAAATAATAACTTGCCTGTGGTCACACAGTCTCAAATATGAAAGATTCCATTTTTCGCTCATGTAAAGTCCTGATCAGTGGGTACTCCTCCAAGTGGTAGCTCAAAGACCCAGTATTCTTCCATTTTATGGCACCACCATCTTCAATACATGGCTTCCAACATTGACATTTGTATCTGCATCAAGCCCTGGAAGGGGAAACAATATGAACATTTAAACATGAGAGGTTTTTACGGGCAAATCTTAAAAATGACGTAACATCATTTCTGCTCACATTCTATTGGCTAGAACTCAGTCACACATGACCTCACCTGCAAGGAACTTGCAAAATGTAATTTAGCTGTGTATTCAGGAAGAAGAGGCAATGGATTTGGAAAGAAGTCAGCAATCTCTGACACACTCAAATCCCATGCTCATGCTGTAGCCACTGTAGTGTGACCATGTTTATATGTATGTGTTAGCAGGGGCAGGGTGCCAGACAGACGGAAGAGCAGGTAGGATCATGAGCTGCTTCCACAAATAGAACTTTTGTGACTTTTCAGGATAAAATGGCAAAACCATATTGCATACCTTCAAATTGTTTCCATGTTTGTTTGTTTAATTGTTTGTCAACTGAAACCATTATTGGGTGTACATATTGATTCCATTATATATCTAAAAATAAGTTGTATAGGCCATCCTATACATAAACATGCAGTTGCAGGCCGAGTAGTTTCTTTCCCTCTTCACAATACAGATATGAGACTCATTTGGGCTTTATTTGGGAATTATCTCGAAAATGAATACAATCTCCCACTTCATTTATGAAACAACAGTGTCCAAAGGCAACAAATACAAAGCTATACCAATGCTCCTGTTTGTTCGGAAGTTGAGTACCCATGAAAGTCTCCCCCAGGTATTCCTTAGATTTCCCAGGAGTAGTAGCAACTCATGTGTGCTCAGCAATAAGGACACCCCTGCTCCACTGCTGCAATATTTTGCCAAGGCAATTAGCCACTGACTATAGGCAAGGGGCCCCTGGAGAAATAGTGTTCCACCGTGTTTATCAGTTCTCCACTGGTGGCTCCTCTAAACCCTGGGAGCGCCTACTCTGCACTACAGTCTATAGCATGATTGGACTGTGACTCATGAATATTTCATGAACATATATTCTTTACTTTCTGGCTTCACCACTGTGGTAGATTATAATATTGTTCAGAAAGCATTTACTCACTTGCTCCTTTCTCTTAACACCCATTGATATTGACCTTAGCTATGTGACTGGCTTTGACCCCACGTTGGGTGGAATGTACTTCCCTACCCTTAAGATTGAGCTCAGTCATATAACTTGTTTTTGCCAATAGGATATTAGTATATATGATGTATGCAGAAGGCTCAAATTGTATGGCATTGTAGGGAGGTTTGTATACTGAATCTATGTGCAACAGCCAACTTATATCCTCCTTCTCGTCTCAAAATCAGTTCATCAGGCTAAGCCAGAGTTGTAGACACCAATCCCTTCCAATGTTTATCTACGCTCTCTGGCTCATTCAGACACTTCAGGACCAAACCAATCAAAATGAAACAAGGACCTGAATCCAGTTTGGGACTCAACTCGGATGTCTTGATGCATTTAACTAACAGTGACCTAACCATGTTCTTCATGAGTCAGCTTATAGGATTTCATAAAAATGCCATTTGAAAACAAAACTTCAGAATAAGTTTTCACTGCCACCTTAAAAATTCAGGCTTAACATTTCCTTTTAGAGAGAAGTTTATAAAGTTTTCTCTGTTTAATTAGGCTATCATGAATCATAGGTCTTTCACATAAGTTAACTTACCCCACAGGGGTAGTGGTATCTTTGCTGGCAAATATTTTACAAAGAATGCATTTGTTTCAAAAATAAACAGTTAATTTGGATGAATTTTAATAGCCACAGTATTTGATTCTGATGAAAATGTTTACTAGCAGCGTTTCTGCTTTAGAACCATTTGTTTCTATTATTTTGACAGAAACAAAATTTGGTTGGTTGTTGTTTGGGATGTGAAATGGTTTTGTAAGCATTTCAGCTTGATGCCCAGGCAGGCCGTCACAATAATTCTTCTCCAAATAAATGGGAACCACCATTTCTATTCATTACTTCAATAAGAAAAGTTTAAGCAGTGAAAGGATTTGCAAAACATGCATTATAAAAACCTTAAAGTAAATTGCAACAAAAGTTAGTACACTGTAAATATTTTTGCAAGGTTTTGGGCAATCTTTTCTTTCTATAAATATTTGTCTGTGCAGTAAAGTAATGTAAAATCAAAAGAGAAAAGCGTATTGTCTCATTTATAATTTGTAACAGCAACTATTATTGAATTCAGCAGAATTGTATTGTGTGCCTTATGAATTATATGTAAGGTGGAATAGTGGAGTAAATTTCATGCCAACATATTAAGCAACATAGAAGTGACTTCTGTAATTAAATCATTTTTTAATCATCAAAATTGAAAATAAGAGAAAACAACTTCTGAAGAAGTCCATGGTCAATCAGCTAAATAAACTAAAGTCATTCAGTCAACTAGCATTGATTGGATTTTAGCAGATGAAATTGACTTTGCTCCAACTCCACCCACTTCACAAACTAATTAAAAAAGCACATCAGCAACATCTTTAATCAGCTAAGGAAGATAAGTGGGCTTCAAAGCAATCAACTACAAAATCTGTCAAGAATAGCAATAGATCCTCAAAGAACTTCAGAGAGCTTTCTGAAAGTTACTCACGTCAATCAGAAGAACAAAAACTCAGAACCATGTGCTTGTAATTTGGGGGGACCTTTCTGGACAATGTGGCTGACTTATAAGAAAACCATACACCAGCAGGGCATACATTAGTATCCAAGTCTCACTCAACTTCAGTCCATCCAAATGCCCATCAAGTAAGAGCAATAACAATGCGTGGATCAGAAGGGCTTGAAGGGTCATTGGACAAATCATTTAAAATGTCTAGAAATGTACAAGCTCATATAGTCCTTAAATGGAACAGAGGATTATTAGATTACCTTTTGCAAGAAAGACTGGCTGCAGATTGGTAAAAGACTTTGCTTTGTGTCTCAGTCTCTTTACCATCCAAGACACCACAAAACGTTTCGTTCATTTTTGAATAGAGGAATAAATAAAAGAAACACTTATGGCACAAAAAATGTTTTCTGCATTCAATGTATTTCCATTCTCAAAGTACTGGAAATCTAATTTCTTAATGAAAGATATCTAACTAGTCAAAGCTCTGTGCTATTG